>NC_079509.1:7717155-8028207 GCF_030052815.1 Hevea brasiliensis | reverse complement strand
TGAGAGAGAAGAAGCCATTTGGTCACTAAGCCACAATCACTCCTTATGTGGAAGCGGCCGAGGAGTCGTTGAAAGCTCCTTCCAGCCCTTGAGTTACAAGAAACCGTAAATGAAGGGGCTATGGCTATGGTAGCCAAGATAATGTCGAGAGTGGGTACGAAGAAGGCAAAGGCCCAGCGCCATTACAGGAATCGTGGAACCTATACCGCTATCCGTAAGGTAGGCCGCTGTGGTTTGGGATATGAGGAAGATGCCCTACGATGGGCGATTCGATGAGGAAAATGCTTCGGATCAAAGATTTGACCGTAAATGGGAAAAAGGAAGGTAGTCCCAGAATCGCGAGATCTTCACTAAACCGCCATTGAAAATCCAAACAGATGTGGAAGAATCACCCGATGAACCATCCATTGATGTCGCCCACCGATTCTTTTGTATGAAGCTATGGTCTCACCAATAGCCGAGGGGCAAGAGCTAGACAACCGGACAGCAGAGGACATCCTCGCACTAATCTCGAGTAAAGTACCTTGGTTATCTACACTTGATCATTTTGTCCATAGTGGCAAGTGTAACTCAGAATGAACCTTTTCTTATGGCATAAATATTAATAAATTAATAGCGCATTTTAAATCCAATTCTTTCTTTCCTTTGAATTCCATCCTTATAATATGTTCTATTTTCGCTCATTCAGACTATTCACCAATTAACACCTAATAATCCAATAGACTAAAATTCCTCCGTTAATTTGAAATCTCCATAACAGACATTACTTCAAGTGAATCTGAGGAAGATCTTGCAGAAGAAAGAGGTGAAAGGGATGAACCTTCCCTAGTGCCTTGTGGCGATGAAACATGCACCATAAACCTAGGTACTAAGAAGTGAAGAGGGAACTTAAGGTTGTGGAGAGTGAGGAATTGGGAGACGTGATCGCTTGTTTAGAGAATTCCGGACGATTTTCCGGAGCTATGATGATATGGTTGGTTTAGACCCCCGCATAGTGACGCATAAAATCCTCCTAATTCCGTGGACAATCCCTGCCAAGGTAAGCTAAGAAGAATGAATCACACACCGCCAAAGTTATGGATGAGGTCAAAAACAAGATGATGTCGGGTTCCTGGAAGTAGTCAAATATCCCCAATGGATACCAAAAGTTGTCCCGATACTGAAAAACGATGGCAGAGATAGGTTGAGCGATGGTTACAGGGATCATAATAGAGCAAGAGTGAAGGATGATTTCACTCTCCCCCACATTGATGTGTTAGTAGACAATGCTGCGGGATTGGGCAGGTGTTCATGTATTGATGGGGCATCGGGGTACAATCAAATCCCAATGGATGAGGAAGACAAAGAGAAAACCGCTTTTATCACTCAATGGGGAGTATTTTGCTATCGGGTCATGCCTTTCGGGTTAAAGAATGCCGGTGCTACCTATCAACGCGCTATGGTCACATTATTCCACGATTTGATGCATAAAGAAGTGGAGGTGTACGTGGATGATATGATCATCAAATCCCGAGAAGACGAAAGCCATGTGTGGGTGCTAAGGAAAGTATTTGAAAGACTCAGGAAATACCAGCTGAAACTAAACCCTGCCAAATGCGCATTCGGAGCCAGATCTAGAAAATTGTTGGGATTCATAGTGAGTGAGAGGGGAATAGAAGTTGATCCAGACAAAGTTCGAGCTATTCAAGAAATGCCATCCCCAAAAACAGAAAGGGAGGTGCGCAGTTTTCTGGGAAAGTTGAACTACATATCGAGATTTATTTCTAATCTCACCACTAAGGCCGAGCCTATTTTCAGACTACTCCGGAAGAACAATTCCACTCAATGGGATTCAGTTTGCCAAGAGGCTTTTGAGAAAATCAAGCAGTGCTTGTCCAACCCACCAGTATTGGTTCCACTAGTGGCAGGAAGGCCTCTGATCCTGTATATGGCAGTCCAACAGAACTCGATGGGATGTGTTTTGGGACAACATGACGATACTGGCCGAAAAGAGAGGGCTATTTATTATCTGAGCAAAAAGTTCAATGATTACAGTCAAGGTATTCTTTCCCTGAGAAAACTTGCTGCACTAGCTTGACAAATAATCGCCTCAAGCACTATATGTTGAATCACAAGACATGGCTCATCTCCGTGATGGATCCTATCAAGTATGTATTCGAAAGCCCATTCGTGCGTGAAGGATAGCTATGGCAGGTCATACTCTCCCAGTATGACATTGTCTATATGACCCGGAAAGCAGTGAAAGGTAGCGTGATCGCTGATCTCCTAGCAGAAAACCCTATCCAAGATTATGAAGCTTTGGATTTTGAGTTCCCTGATGAGCATATTAATGAAATAGACTGCGAAGAAGAGGGGCCAGCCGATGTTTGGGAAATGTATTTCGACGAGTCACAATTTGTCCAAGAATGGAGTTGAGCCGTATTGATATCCCCGATGGAAAACACTATCCGATAGCTATCAAGTTGAGATTTGATCGCACTAACAACATCGCGAATACGGGCTTGTGTGATGGGTCTACAGCTGCCATCGAAATGAAAATCAAGAAGTTGGAGGTATATTTGAGACTCACCATTATTTATCAGGTCAAGGGAGAATGGCAAACTAAGGATCCTAAGCTAATCCCGTATCAGAAATACTTACTGAAGCTGATTAAGAAATTCGAGGAAATCTCTTTCACTCATCTTAGTAGAGACAAGAATCAATTTGCTGATGCCTTAGCTACTTTAGCTGTTATGGCTCAAATGGAAGAAGGGCAGATGACTCAGATATTAAAGATTAAAGCAAGAAGTGAGCCAGCGTACTGCTTCATGATTGAGGAAGAAACTGATGGTAGACCTTGGTACCATGACATCTGGATTTATATCGTAACTGCAGAATTCTCCAGGACGCAGCAAGAACGAAAGGAGGATGATTCGGAGATTAGCATTGGGATACTTCCCCAGTGGAGAAATCCTATACAAAAGGAGCTCCAATGGCGAATTGTTGAGATGTGTGGATGCAAAAGAGGCGAAGAAGATCCTTTTCGAGACTCATGAAGGAAACTGTGCCACCCATACTAATGGACATATGATGGCTAAGCAAATCATGCGACGGGGATATTTCTGGACCACCATGGAAAAGGACTACATCGAATATTTCCGGAAATGCCATAAGTGTCAGATCTACGCGGATCCGATAAATGTGCCACCTCACAAGTTGTTCAACCTCGTCTCACCATGGCCTTTCGCAATGTGGGGCATCGATGTGATTGGTCCCATCAACCCTAAGGCATCCAATGGGCACAGATTTATCTTAGTAGCCAACGACTATTTCTCCAAATCAACATCCTACGCACACATTACGCAGAATACATTTCTCAAATTCCTCAAAAACAATATCATCTGCCGGCATGGTCTCCCCAATGAAATCGTCACTGACAACGCCAAGAATCTGAATGGTCCAAAGATTCAGAAATTGTGTGATCAATACAAGATCCGACATCTCAATTCCTCCCCATACCGTCCCCAGATGAATGGAGCGGTGGAAGCTGCAAACAAAAACCTTAAGAAGATAATCCGGAAAATGATGGTTACATATAGGGATTGGCATGATATGCTTCCCTACGCTCTTCACGCATGCCGGACTTCTATAAGAACCTCAACCGGGGCAACTCCATACTCACTGGTTTACGGGATGGAAGCAGTATTACCTATTAAAGTTGAAATTCCTTCCTTAAGGATTCTGAAGGAATCGGGGATTGATGAGTCAGAATGGATCCAGTCAAGGTTGGATCAGTTAAACTTGCTGGATGAGAAAAGGTTAACAGTAGCATGTCATGGACAGTTATACCAGAGGAGAATGGCTAGGGCATTTGACAAAAGCGTTCGCCCATATGAATTTCAACCCGGGGACCTAGTTCTGAAGAAAGTGTTACCAAATCAAAACGATCCCCGGGGCAAATGGTCACCAACCTACGAGGGGCCATATGTGGTTAAAAAGGCATTTTCCGAAGGAGCCTTGATCTTGACCCACATGGATGGTGAAGAACTTCCAAGACCTGTGAATGCTGACACTGTCAAGAGATACTATGCCTAAAAAAAAAAAAAAAAGGGGTAGGAGTGAAAACCCGAAAGGGCGCTCCCAGCAAAATGTGTGAAAGAAGGCGAAAACCCCGAAGGCGCGATGACGTAAAAATGAGAAAAGGATGAAAACCCTAAGGCGCCCCGAAAGAGCGAGCCATAAACAAAAAAAAATATATATATATATATATATATATATATATATAATCTAGGGGTGAAAACCCAAAAAGGGTGCCCCTGGAACCAGAAAATGGAGAAATAAGGGGGAAGCACGAAACCGAGAAGGGAAATGAATCGTCACGACATGAAACTTCAGAAATGCTTGAAATAATGGCAGTTAAGGGACTTCAAAGCTAACCACAAGGAATATGTGAGATCTGTCCTTGTACTCTTTTTCTTTGAAACTCTATCTTTATTTTTATTAAAGCTATAATAAAGTCATACTTCGATTCCCTTTATACTCACTCTTTAACATTATCTTTCTGCAACCTCGTTATTTAATGCGTTATTAATCTGTTAAAATTTTTTGCCATAAGATTAAGATTTGACAATTGATAACCTCACGTACTTTACTATGAGATTTGCAGGAAATGACCAAAAAAAAAAAAAAACAGCGGTAGGAGTGAAAACCCGAAAGGGCGCTTCTAGTCATATAGACGAAGGGGAAGTGAAAACCCGCAAGGGCGCTTTTCGGGAGGAAGTCAAAAAAACAGAAATGGGGCATTTGAAGAAATGAGGCCATAGGTCAAGTCTTGCAACTCGTCCTCCATTCATTATTGGCCTTCGGGAGTCTGTGAAGTACACTACCTTGGTGAAGATCTTCTTGTGTCCGGTTTAGGCGTTCTTTGTAAGTGGGATTTAAATTTCCTGTTATCAACCTCTTGTTCCTTGATCTAAGTTGATTTTAATTTCATGCATTTAAATTTCCTGTTATCAACCTCTGGTTCCTTGAACTAAGTTGATTTTAATTTCCCGCAAATTAAATTTCCTGTTATCAACCTCTGGTTCCTTGATATAAGTTGATTTTAATTTGATGCATTTAAATTTCCTGTTATCAACCTCTGGTTCCTTCATCTAAGTTGATTTTAATTTCATGCATTTAAATTTCCTGTTATCAACCTCTGGTTCCTTCATCTAAGTTGATTTTAATTTCATGCATTTAAATTTCCTGTTATCAACCTCTGGTTCCTTGATTTAAGTTGATTTTAATTTCATGCATTTAAATTTCCTGTTATCAACCTCTCGTTCATTGATTTATGTTGATTTTAATTTCTCGCAATTTAAATTTCCTGTTATCAACCTCTGGTTCCTTGATCTAAGTTGATTTTAATTTCCCGCAATTTAAATTTCCTGTTATCAACCTCTGGTTCCTTGATCTAAGTTGATTTTAATTTCATGCATTTAAATTTCCTGTTATCAACCTCTAGTTCCTTGATCTAAGTTGATTTTAATTTCATGCATTTAAATTTCCTGTTATCAACCTCTGGTTCATTGAACTAAGTTGATTTTAATTTCATGAAATTAAATTACATGTAATCAACCTCTCGTTCCTTGATCTAAATTGATTTTAATTTCCGCATTTACATTTCTTGTTATCAACCTCCGTTCCTTGATCTAAGTTGATTTTAATTTCCGCAATATACATTTCTCGTTGTCAACCTCCGTTCCTTGATCTAAGTTGATTTTAATTTCCGCATTTACATTTCTTGTTATCAACCTCCGTTCCTTGATCTAAGTTGATTTTAATTTCGCAATATACATTTCGTTGTCAACCTCTCGTTCCTTGATCTAAGTTGATTTTAATTTCCCGCAATTTACATTTCCCGTTATCAACCTCTGGTTCCTTGAGCTAAGTTGATTTTAATTTCATTCAATTTAGATTTCATTTTATCAACCTCTGTGTCCTTTTTCAAAGTTGATTTTAATTTAACTTTTGATTACAGATCTCTAGGTCACTAACTTATGTATTCTTTAGTTCCCTAACTTCGAACACCTAATCTTCCAAAATATGGGTCTTAATCTTTAAATAATTCCTAATCGGGATAATTTTTCACTTTAATAGAAATTATGTAAAGAGGGGCAGCTGTCGACACCATATTTTGGCCGATCCCTGCACTAATAAACTTTGAAACCGATCCCAAGATTTCTAAGTCTCCCTTTGACAAATAACCACATTTCCGATCTCTCTTGCTAGATAACCACATTTCCGATCTCTCCTCACAAGGAATTGAATCAATACTAAGTCCTCACATCCACAAAGCCTTACCGGCCTATTAAATCACTCACCGATCTCTCAAACCCATTGTCGAATCTCCCGACTACCAAGTATATTCCTGATCTCTGTTGACAAACGAAATTGAACTGACACTAGATCTTTGTTACCATTTTTGTTGCCGATCTCCCTTTCAAAAGTCTAAGTATAATCAAAGGTTCCGTTCCGGTTTAATGATGATCTCAATCTTAAATGTTCAAGCTAAATTTCTAATTTTAATCAAGTCTCGTTTAGCGTTGGTTCCCTACCAATCTCACGCTCGTTGTGTTTTCCGATCTCTCACACTTAGGTTAATAATCACTTTCTTATTTCAACATACTGCATAATCAAGTGTTTAAATAATTTAGAAATTTTCCGATCACAACCATTCATCGAACAAAAGAGGCATTCCATTACATTTCATTTCAAGAATTTGTACAAGTTATTCAGCTGCAGGATCACTCCTAGCCTGATCTACATTTTGTCCGTCCCCTCTCTCACCCTTAGCCTCCTCCTCACTCTCATCACCTTCATCCTCGGGAGCCAGGTTGGCCATCCAGGAGAAGTCCTCCTCAGGGTAACGCTTCTTGAGCCCAGCCAAGAGATCTCTGTGAGCATTCACATAAGCGCCGCCACCCAGTCACCATCTCCTCTTCTTTCGCTTTGAGCTCCTCAGCAAGGTGAGCAAGTTGAGCAGCTTCATCGGCCTGGAGCGCTTGCACTTCTTTAAGAGCATGATCTCGCTCAGCCAGGACATGAGCTTGCTCAGCCAGCTTGTCCTCATAGAACTTCATTCGCCCCTCAATTTGAGATATGTAGTCCTGAGCGGATGAAAGTTGAGATCGGAGGGAAGCTGCTTCATGACCCATCCTCTTGACCTCTTTACCTGTGCGATGCGCCTTCTCCCGTATGATGTCTGGTTCACTGTGCACTCCACGCTCGTGCTCATAGATCGGGTCAAGATATCATCAAGGTTATCCGAGACACCTATCCCGATCTTCTCAAGACAGATAGAGGACGCCAAGACCTTGGCAAAACCGTGGTTCTCTCGAACTGCATCGATTCTTCTCCAAAGGAGTGGACTAAGACTTGGGCAATCGCGAGATGGTTCTCACGTTAGGTTGAGAAGGACCCTCTTCCGCCTGAGCAACCGGAGGAGGTGGAGGCGACTCTACCGGCGAGGAGGATCGACCACTTCTACGACCACCGGTCCCGACGGTTGAGACGAGCCTTCTTGTATTTCCCTGGGCTCATGCCTGGGTGTTTGCATTTCCTCGGCCCGCTTCATCTCCGTACCTTCCGAGATCTCCTCTCTTCGCTCCGGCCTCCTTGGAGGCTTCGCTTGCCATACTCGCATAAAGAAGAGGTCGCGAGATCGCTAAGGTCCTGAGATCTGAGATGTAGAAAATACCGATGCTGAGGTCAGAGAGCCGAAGTTCGCGATCTTTGCCGGTGATTAACTCCATTGTCCAGTGATGTAGTTCAGCGGTCACTGCATCCAAACAAGAGAACTTCTCTCTGGACGCCTGCTCCTTCAACTCCATCACCATTGCGCCTCTTCCCTATTTAGGCAATATGCTTCGTGAGCACGGGGCCTTGGTGCAGCCAGTGCAGGGAAGCCCTCAAAGTCGTTTCAAAATTTTGCTTCTCGTGATAAAGAATCTGCTCTTCCAATTCTTCGTGAGGAGGGCAGACGGTGAAAAGCCCACGGTGGTTTCGCTTGAAAAACTAGACTGCCGCCCTTTCGACGAGTTAACCGGTGCAGTTCAATGAACACTTTAGTCAGAGGTCTGAGCCCCTTAGCTCGACATAGGCCTCGAAGGCTACTAAGATCCGCCACGAGTTTGGGTGAACTTGGGCGATGCACACTTGGTGATATTTCAAAACTTCCTTAAAAGTCGCCCGAGGAAACCGTAGACCGGCCTTTAATCGCTCCTCGATACCATAATCATGTCGTTCTCTTCAAAGAAATGATCGCCCGAGATCGCCATGACACGGATAAGTTCATATGAATCGCTCAATGTTGTACTCTTGGTCGAATGATCGCAGACGGTTTCTTGCAAGACCGATGGCGCTCGCCCATGGGAAGATTCTCTCCTCAAGAATGTGTTCGCCTGAAGATCTGCTTGGCCACGAGCGGGAAATGCATAATGGAAGAGGTTCGTGTCGCCCAATCGGTCCTACCACCTCTACTTCATCGACGACCACGAACCGAATAGAAGGGGGCTCATCGCTCTCGACCTTCTGCACCGCCATTTTCAAAGGAAATAAAGAATTTAAATGAAAAGAAAGATCAAAACCCTTACCGAGCTTGATCTGAGTCAAGAGCTTGAGAAAACGAGAGAATTTTGAAGTTGTTCGCGAAACCGAAATGACACAAGAGAGTAATCACTAACCCCACCCCTATTTATACTGTCCGAGCATTTAATGCTCACGATGTTCCGTGGTGCATCGGATAGCGACTCGCCACTGCTCGACAAGTCTCACGAATATTCCCAAGATTCCATGAAGAGATCGGTTAATTATAGAGCAGATCAAGGTGTTTTGAATTACTGATCGTATAAGTGTCATTCAAATGAAGAATAAGATCATATAATCACATAAAAGATCGAAAAATAATTAATGCAATAATAATAAGATGATAATCGACAAAATAAAATCTTTATTTCCAAAAGATCGGATTACATCATTTGGGCGATCTCTAGGATCTGATTACACTAAAATTGATTACATCATTTCTGATCTCTAGAGATCGGATTACATTGAAAATAAAATACATCATTTGGGCGATCTCAGAGACCGGTGGAACATCCCATCTAAAGGGCTTATGTCAAAGCCCACATTGTGACTGATCCAAAGGATGTCATCGACCGGAACCGAGCCGCTGTCGGAACACCCAATGTGGAAGAAAGCCGCTGTCGGAACACCTAATGTGGTGAGAAGCCGAATAAACTTAGAAGAGCAACCGCCAAGGGTCGGCGTAACATTAGCGCCTTCTCGGCGAAATCGGTTCACGATTATACCGGCCGAACGACTCGAGATCAAGACGATCGAGGTCCGTGACCGGACGGTTAGTTAGTCCATTCTCTCACCATCATCGATAAGGTCATCATAATTCCTTGATCACCGTGGATCGTAAATTTTCACGGGAATAAAGAGGTCCATCGGAAAGGATCAAAAGCCACAATCGTGGCTAAACTTCACGAGCAATAGAATCGAAAGTAAGAAGGAAGAGAGGAAAATCGAATGAGGAAAGTCTCTTCTGTCAGGGGTATATATAGGGGAAAATCTGTAACACCCCTGATTTTTTTATATATTATTATTGGGCTTCGTGTAGGTATCCTCAATTCGCGAAAATTCGAGCTTGTCCGGATCGTGAATTTCCGCCATGCATCACTACCGGAAAAGTCTCCGAATTGGATCGAGGTTTTGGCTACCCCACCATTGTCAGGCATCCCGAGCGCGTTCCAGAAGTCGGAATCGGCAAAGGTAAACCCGAACCTAGTTTTTACGTAATTTTCTAGTACTTAAATAGGATTAAAAATCCATAAAATATTCGTGGTAGCTTAGAAAATTACGATTCTTTTGCAATAGCTTAGTAATATTGCTAAGGACCGCGGCAAAGTTTTATAATTTTTAGAGCTTGTTTGGGCGCTTTTGCAAAAATGATCAATAATAAGGACTAAATTGAAATTTTATTGTGATGGATGATTGATTTGATGGGCCCAGGGGAGGGTGTGATATGATTGAACCGTTGATGTATGGATTGTGAGTATAGAAGTGCGCTTAGCCCTTTTGCAGTTGGGTAGGTCCTAGGTATAGGAGACTCACGATTTTCACGACTTAGGACGAATTGGTCTTTTTCTTTATTTGTATTGAGTCGATTGTATTAAATAAATGTAATATGATTGTCGTGAGCGATGCCTTCTTCCTCCGCCCACCGCCACAAGAATTTGTCGTCAAGTCTGTGAGTAAAATATTAATTTTAATTATCATTTCGATATTATTATATGTTCAGCATGCCCATGCATCACTTATAAGCATATATTTATGTAGTTAATTCCTAGGCACGATTTTTGTTGCATTCATAACTGTTGATGTACCATTGATGTTGTTGTGATAATTTGGAGCAGTGTGCGTGCGTTGGCGTGCGTGTGATGTGGTGTGGACTATGGATAGGACGGGGTAGTCACGGCTTGAGTAATTCGCTGGGACCCATTCCTTCGAGGGGTAGTCACGGCTTGAGTAATTCTGGGACCTCGATTTGGTTATTAAGTGGAAGTCCGAGCTTGAGTAATTACCGCACAAGTTGGATTTAAGAGAGTCAGATAGGATCACCCCATATATTATGATTGATGTTACAGGGTGCGTGAGTGCTCCAAATTAACTTTTTGATGTTATGATGTGAAAATGTTGTGTATGTTGCATTTCACTCTACAGGTTGCATTAGTTTCAGATAGTTATAGAGATTATAGTTAAGATTGATATTTTACTCTCTGAGTCGAACGCTCACTCCTGTTCAAAAATTTTTACAGGCCACAGGAGGATATTTTGTTCTGGGTTAACCTGCCTTTTTACCTCGCAGGTTGTTTATCAATATTGTGTAATTTTAATTACTCCTAGAATTTCCGCATGTGTTAGCAGTAATTATTTGAAATTAGTCTGTAATATTATTATCATGTTGGACCTGTAAACTTAATATTCTATGTCTATTTTGATGGATTGGATGAGGGAGCTGAGCTCCCGTTTATTAGTATGTTGATGAGTATGTAGAGGGTGAGCTGAGCTCCCCAATTGACTATATATTGTGTTTACAGGTCGGGTGAGTCGAAAACTCCCGTTGGAAAGTCCATTTTATGGCCGGACTGTCCGCTTGTTTTCTTGAATTTGGGCCCAATGGGCCTTAGAATTGGGTAAATGAACAGTTAGGCTTACTACGGGCCTCGGGGCTTTAGGTCGCCTGTGTCCTAGTCTTGGTCCGGCCCATAGGTTGGGTCGTGACAAATGTGGTATCAGAGCTTAGGCTCTAGATTCATGGGAAAGAATATAATTGGGAGTGTAAAAAAAAGAGTCTTGTTAGGATGTTACATGCCGAGCATAGGATTCTGATTTGTCTTTTCTGTAATTCTTTGTTTCTAGATTCTGCGTTATACCTCGGGAAATATAAAAGTACCTCAGTTAGTGTCTTGATTTTCGTGGAGTACATAGAAATGTGAAATAGAGTTAGCAGACATGTTGAGGTCTATCATGAAGATACGTACTCTAAGAAATGCTATGTTTCTGTCTGTATGGGTTTAAATGGTGTGCCTATTTCGTGCAAGGCACGAGTACATAAAGGTGAGTCTTGAAAGTACAGTTGCCTAGATAAAGATGAGGATACCACCGGCAACATCATGGGTGACCCAATGTAATAAGTTTATGATAATAGAAGATTCAAGAGAGATAAGAAATTAGGAGACCTAGTCGGCCAGACGTATCGTAGTAACTATACAATGTTCTCGATGTCCGCTCCGTAAGTCGCAGATTACGATCGACATGAGATTATTGTGTAGAGCCACGACTTCCTGTAGTGCTTATGATGAGGATGTTAAAGCGCTTTTGGTACAAGAATACCGCAATGTAGTTTTATATCCGCAGAGGAGTTGGGAACTCTGGTTAAGAGTCTAGAGCTAAAATATCGAAAGGTCACAGCTGGGTGGTAACTAGAGTCGTTGACTCGCTTACCTAGCATGAGCTAGAGTTACAAGAAGAGTTGCCATCGCACTGCAGGTTTGCACTAGTTGCAAAGTAAAGGTGACACCTATAGAGTGAGACCATCTAGTCTTCGGTATGGAATTTTGGATGATTTTTTGCAGTATGACAAATATTTTGCTTAGAGCTTAGTGAGAATAGTATACCTTGTGTGTATTAGTATGGAATAAAGTACAACCCTACTACCTAGGGAAGGTCGAAACTATGAATTAATGATTCACAGAGCTATAATATGATAGGAGAGTCATTAATTTGACATGGTTTGGGCAACGTGGTAAATGTAGTACCTTTGTTGCAGCAAGTTAGGGTATAGTCCTATATTTTCAGAAGGGATCGAAAGTTATTATTAACAATGGGGTCCAACAAAATAGTTCCCCAGATGGGACTGTAGAGTGTGGTAGAGAGTAGTTGGCTCGGGTATCCTGGAGAGGATACAAGTCCCATTATAGGAATCATATATAGTCAAGATCATGATGGATGTAAATCCTTTAAATTGGATGGCAGGTTTGGGTGCCCGGAATCTTAAATATTGGCGAATTGAGTAAATATAGAAAAAAAAAATAATAATAATAACAAATAAATAAAATTACTGCAGAATCAGTTCTCGAGGTAGTAAGGATATTATGTAAGCTAAATGATAAGAATAGAGATCCTACAATAAAATTATGACTAATTTCTGAGTTCCTTTCTAACTTCACATTATTCAAAACAATAGTATAATCTAATTATAATAGTGTTAAGAGAAATAAATTAGCGAAGATAAATTATAGAAGGCCAATGGATAGAGGAAGTGCAGAATGAAGGTTTGGATAATTGATTACAGATGCAATATAATCTAAATGCCAGTGGAAGTACTAGCTAGAGTGGTCAAAGGACCAAATCTGAGTAGCACAGATATGTGATAACGTGGTAGAGACTCTGAAAGATATAGTTAGCAGGTACAGCTGCCATGTTAGGAAGAAGAATGGAACCAGGGATAGAATAGTTAAGTTCTATTTTGGATAAGAAAAAGGAAATAAATGAAAGGACAACCTAAAGGGCGCGTAACAAAAGGAACGAAGTTAAGATATAGGGTAGGCTAAGTGTTATTCTTGGCAAGGAGAATGACAATGATGGAAAACCCAAAATGGGACCACATTAGTAAGAACAGTGATGGAGGTATGGAATACAATAATAATGAGTAAAAGCTAGAAGGTGTGCGATGATATTGTGGACTATCTAATTAGGCAGAGAAGAAGAAGTTAGTAAGTAGTAAGTTTAATAAAAATTAATCTAAGGGATCAAAAAGGTATGATGAGAGGAAAAGAATGATAGATAATGACACAGAGGCTTTAAGTTAGACTTTTGAGATAGTGACAAGGTAGTTAGAGGTTCATTATGAATGTCAGGCAAACATTTTTAGTGTGATCAACAGAATCACTTTGTAGTGAAGCAATAACGACATGACAACAGAATGGGTAGAATGAGAAGTGACAAGTCTTCGTTGTTATAAATCACTAGAAAGTTCAAGGATCAAACTAATGACCATAGATAAGATTAGAATTAGTGTTGGAAGAATCTATTATTAAGAGAAATCTTTCAGGAATCAACAAAAGTTAAGGCACAATATAAACGATGATGGATATGAATCAGAGGTCGAGTATAAGTAAAGTTAATAAATTATAAAATATTATGTCAGGAAGGACAATGGTTCGGTAAAGAGTTCATGCAGATGACATCTTATAGGTAGAGCACAATTGTGCTAGGAGATGATGAAATTTTAAGAGAAAGACCAAGAAACATAGGTTAAATGTTGTTATATGGACAATCCGGTGTAGTTGAATATAAGAGGACATTTTTCTTTCTATCCAAGTTTAGCTTGTGCTATTGGTTCTAGAGGGCTGTATAAGGAACAAAAATTGAGGCAAGGAGACCTAGTTATTTGAGATTTTAATAGGCACCAATTCATATACAATTTCCTGATATGAGAATGACAGTAAGTGCATACCTAGTGTTAAGTATGAAAGGACGATCAGAGTAATGACAGGAGTTAAATTGAGTTAGCTACTAAGGTTTGCGACTGTTCTAAACTATGAGCTAGATGAAGTACTATTTATGGATGAGTTTCAATAGATGAAATTGTTACTAATGGGAAAAGTTGAGGCTGGAGTTTGGAAAGCTATGGGCAATATATGTGATTATATTAAGGAGAATGAACATGTGAAGTATCTTGTTTAGAATTAAGGCATGGCACACATTTTCCATAGCCGTGTTAGTTCATATGGAACTTATAGTTCTGGGGCTCATATCCATCCAGGATAAGCAATTTCCTACTAAGGCTGGTAGGGAATGATAATATTCTGATAGTTAAGTTGGGAAAAGGGGGATACAAGGAAAATTTTCTATGGTTAATTACAAGTGTTACATAAGGTGAAGAATGTGCTGATAGGAGTAAATCGTAAGGTTAGAATTCCTGAAGTAATAGAACTAGTAATCAAGATAAGACTAAGAAACAAAATGAAAGTTAAAGTTGATGATGGGATAGACATCTTTGAAGGAAAATGTGTAAGGATGAGATAGGACTAAAAATTAAGGAATAAGTACAGCAGGTTGAAAAGATATCAACAATACTAAAAATAGGAAAAGGGAAGTGGATAAGATCCAAAGGACAGAAGAGAGCTCGATAGAGTCGCTTATAATGATGAGGATAAGGAGTGTCTAACCACTGCCCCTGTGTTAACACTACCTATGAGCGGTGAAGGATACACCGTGTACTGTGACGCCTTCAGAGTTGGCCTAGGGTGTGTTTTGATGCGGAATGGAAAAGTAGTGGCTTATGCTTCAAGGCAGCTGAAGAGGCATGAGCAGAACTATCCCACCCATGATTTGGAAATGGCGGCTGTAGTCTTTGCACTAAAAATCTGGAGACACTACCTATATGGTGAAGTGTGCGAGATATACACCGACTATAAGAGTTTGAAGTACATCTTCCAACAGAGGGATTTAAACTTGAGACAGAGGGATTTAAACTTGAGACAGAGGAGATGGATGGAGCTTCTGGAAGACTATGATTGCACCATCCAAGCACCACCGAGAAGGCCAATGTAGTAGCAGATGCTTTGCGTAAAAATCTTCCGCGCTTTGACATTTCAAGAGAGAAGAGACTATTGATTCAGAGGTACATGAGTTGATGGATCAAGGTTTAATCCTAGATCTTTCAGATGAGGGGTATTGTTGGCTCACTTTTGGTGAGGCCGGACTTGAGGGACAGAGTTAGAGTTTCCCAAAGACAGACCAACAATTGATGAAAATCATAGAAAGAGTACAGCAAGGTGAAGGTGGTGAGTTTGGATTTGCCAATGATGGCGCCCTAGTGCAAGGTTCTAGGATATGTATGCCCGATGTGGACAACCTCAGGAACGAAATCATGCGAGAGGCACACTATACATCAGACAAGATTCACCTGTGTTCCACCAAGATGTACCATGATGTGAAAGATAGTTACCGTGGAATGGCATGAAGAGAGACATAGCAGACTTTGTGTCCAAGTGCTTGACTTGTAAGGTGAAGTTTGAACACGAGACCGTCAGTGAAGCTGCAAGAGCTCCCTATCCCGTAATGGAAGTGGGAAATGATCACTATGGATTTTGTGACTGGGTTGCCTCGCACCACGCGAGGATATGACTCGATATGGGTAATTGTAGACCGCCCGACCAAATCACCACTTCTTACCAGAAGACTACATACTCTGTGGCACAAGATGCGGCTCTACATTCGAGAAATAGTCGATTGCATGGAGTTCCGGCCCATAATATCGGCAGAGGGCCCCGATTCACTTCTGGTTTTGGAGAAAGTTGCAGGAGGCACTTGGCACACGCTGAACTTCGATAGCCTTCCACCCTCGCATGCATTGACAAATTGAAAGGACAATCCAAACACTGGAAGACATGCTTCGCATGAGTGTCTTGGATTTTGGAGGTCAATGGGATGAGCAGCTAGCTTTGGTGGAGTTTGCCTACAACAATAGTTACCACTCCAAAGATAGGATGGCACCCTATGAGGCACTATATGGAAGAAAGTGTAGGTCTCCTCTGTTGGACAGAAATGGGAGAAGCGAAGGTGCATGATGTAGACCTAGTGCAAGACACTCGCAGGTAGTTCCTTTAATCGTGAACGATCGAGGACATTTTCAAGAGGCGTAAGAGTTATGCACCCTGCACGGAGGGATGTGGAGTTTGCAGTGGGCGACTATGTATTCCTGAAGGTATCTCCAATGAAGGGAGTCATGAGATTTGGAAAGAAGGGCAAGTTAGCACCTCGGTATATCGGACCTTTTGAGGTTACTGATAGAGTTGGAGCAGTTGCCTACCGGTTGGAGCTACCACCCAACCTTTCTCACGTTCATCCCGTGTTTCACATCTCTATGCTCAGGAAATACATTCCCGATCCTTCTCATGTACTACAGTCGGATGTGATAGAGCTAAAAGAGAACTTGACATTTGAGGAGCAGCCTGTAGCCATAGTGGACTACCAAGTGAGACAGCTGAGATCCAAACAGATCCCTATGGTTAAGGTTGTGTGGCGGAGTCGACTGGAAGAGTGCACTGGAGTCAGAGCGGGACATGCGTAGCAAGTACCCTTACTTGTTCAATGCATAATCATGTGTTTTATTCTGCCTTGTGTAAAATTCGAGGACGAATTTTCTGTAAGGGGGAAAGAATGTAACACCCCTGATTTTTTTATATATTATTATTGGGCTTCGTGTAGGTATCCTCAATTCGCGAAAATTCGGCGCTTGTCCTGGATGCGTGAATTTCGGCATGCACTAGCCACTGGAAAAGTCTCCGAATTGGATCGAGGTTTTGGCTACCCCACCATTGTCGCATCCCGAGCGCGTTCTCAAGCTCGGAATCGGCAAAGGTAAACCCGAACCTAGTTTTTACGTAATTTTCTAGTGCTTAAATAGGATTAAAAATCCATAAAATATTCGTGGTAGCTTAGAAAATTACGATTCTTTTGCAATAGCTTAGTAATATTGCTAAGGACCGCGGCAAAGTTTTATAATTTTTAGAGCTTGTTTGGGCGCTTTTTGCAAAAATGATCAATAATAAGGACTAAATTGAAATTTTGCGTATTGTGATGGATGATTGATTTGATGGGCAGAGGGGCTGTGTGATATGATTGAACTGTTGATGTATGGATTGTGAGTATAGAAGTGCGTTTAGCCCTTTTGCAAAGTTGGGTAGGTCCTAGGTATAGGGAGACTCACGATTTTCACGACTTAGGACGTAATTGGTCTTTTCTTTATTTGTATTGAGTCGATTGTATTAAATAAATGTAATATGATTGTCAGTGAGCCGATGACCTTCTTCCTCCGCCCACCGCCCACAGAATTTGTCGTCAAGTCCGTGAGTAAAATATTAATTTTAATTATAATTTTGATATTATTATATGTTCAAAGATGCCCATGCATCACTTATATGCATATATTTATGTAGTTAAACTCTAGGCACGATTTATGTTGCATTCATAATCGTTGATGGACCATTGATGTTGTTGTGATAATTTGGAGCAGTGTGCGTGCGTTGGTGTGCGTGTGATGTGGTGTGGACTATGGATAGGACGGGGTAGTCACGGCTTGAGTAATTCGCTGGGACCCATTCCTTCGAGGGGTAGTCACGGCTTGAGTAATTCGCTTGGACCCTCGATTTGGTTATTAAGTGGAAGTCCGAGCTTGAGTAATTACCGCACTGTTGGATTTAAGAGAGTCAGATAGGGATCACTCCCATATATTATGATTGATGTTACAGGGTGCGTGAGTGCTCCAAATTACCTTTTTGATGTTATGATGTGAAAATGTTGTGTATGTTGCATTTCACTCTACAAAGTTGCATTAGTTTTATAGTTATAGAGATTATAGTTAAGATTGATATTTTACTCTCGAGTCGAACGCTCACTCTGCTCAAAAATTTTTACAGCCACAGAGGATATTTTGTTCGGGTTAACTCGCCTTTTTACCTCGCAGGTTGTTTATCAATATTGTGTAATTTTAATTACTCCTAGAATTTCCGCATGTGTTAGCAGTAATTATTTGAAATTGGTCTGTAATATTATTATCATGTTGGACCTGTAAACTTAATATTCTATGTCTATTTTGATGGATTGGATGAGGGAGCTGAGCTCCCGTTTATTATTATGTTGATGAGTATGTAGAGGGTGAGCTGAGCTCCCCAATTGACTATATATTGTGTTTACAGGTCGGGTGAGTCGAAAACTCCCCGTTGGAAAGTCCATTTTATGGCCGGACTCTGTCCGTTTGTTTTCTTGAATTTGGGCCCAATGGGCCTTAGAATTGGGTAAATGAACAGTTAGGCTTACTACGGGCCTCGGGGGCTTTAGGCTGGCCCAGGTCCTAGTGCCGGTCCGGCCCATAGGTTGGGTCGTGACAAAATCGGGCATTTATTGCTAAGCAGAAAACGAAGCGGACGCTTCAGGAATCGAGGGGAATTAATGCGTTGACCGGACCGGGCCTGATTAAAGGAAATATTGAGATCGGAAAAGGGGAGACCGGTATGAAAGATCGGAGAAGGATCAAGTTAAGAAGATCGGAAAGGAAGAGAGAGCAGAAAACAAAGAGAATAAGGCGCCTACCGCTATCATCATAATCAGACCCAAGGTAGTTAAAGCGCTGCAGGAGAAATCTCAACCGCACACCCCAGAATCGCCCGCATTTCTAACATGCGTACGTCAGGACAGCGCTGTACATCCTAATCTCCACCGTTGATCTTACTTGTAAGGATGAGCTCGGAGCCCTCGGATCGAAGAAGAAAACGACAAGATCAGCGCCCTTCACTCCCAAAATTTCTGATCGACCCGACAAGAGAATTTAGAACCGCGATTAGAAGAAGAAAATGACAAATGTTCAAGGGGATCTCACCGTCTGCTCGATCCTCTTTAATTCCTGAGCCTCAGATCATGTCCTTCTAAATCCTGACCCTCCATCTCCCTCAAAATAGATCCTGACCCTTCAAGGGGAACACCCGGTCCGTATAAATACCTGCATGAAAAACTGTTCAGGGGACGGACAAAAAAAGAAAAGGAGGAAGTTACTATAGCAGAAGAACTCTGAAATTTAATTCAGATCGTTACTCTGCTTTCATAAGAAGAACTTTTGGAACCAGTTTCAAGTGTTTTCTTAAAAGATTTTGAACACTCAAACTCTCCATTTTCACTGCTCATTATCCCGTAGCGTTCACATTTTTCAGTTCCTTGTTATCTTTATTTTCACTTCCATCGCCCATGCTCAATCTCATTTAAACTCGGGTATAATTCTGACTCGATTGCATTTAGTGAAGCACTCTTTGTTCCAAGGCGAACCTTAGTCTCCTGGCTATCAACTTGCAATCTTATTGCGTTTTGTGATTCTCGGTTAGTTCACTAGAATCGACTCCTTACAGGTCAGTATTCATGTTGCCATTTTATTAAGTTTAGTTCTTGTTTTACGCATTTCCATTCTTCTTTCTTTATGTATGTTATTTTCTTTAAGTTCATATCACGCTAGAAAGATACAGAGAAAGGTTGTGCCCTAGTTTATTTCTGTGTCGATACCTTTGTTAATCTTTATTATTTCTGAGCGTAAGTCCTCTAGTTCCAAGCGATACATAAGTAGTTGGATGAGATGTGGGTAACGGCAACTTAAGAGTCCTCTTGAAATAATGAAAGGTCTGAATAATAAGCCTGAAAAATGGTAAAGCTGAGTCACTAGAATAACTCAATAGGTCATAGGGCAAGACGTTATAAGACAGTAAAACCAAACCCTAGATAACTAAATGGAATAGATCGGCTACCAAAAAATGCTGGTGAGGCGACCATATAGGAAGGTCGGAGGATTCGGTTTAGCATCCCCTGCCTAGTCCTAAGGTACCAATAAGTTAAAGAAGTCTTGCGCAGACCTCCTGACACCTTTGAACGTCAAAACCCTTAGCCTTAGGCCCTCTCGATAGGTAAAATTTAGAGAGATCGGAAAAATCCTTATTCGACTACCATTTAATTAAAAGAGGTCGGAGGAGAGTTCTTATCCGATTCTCAATCTAAAATTTTAACAAATATTTTAAAGGAGATCGGAGGAGAGTTCTTATCCGATTCTCACCTAAAACTTTAACAAACAACTTAAAAGAGGTCGGAGGAGAGTTCTTATCCGATCCTCGAGCTAAAGTTTTAATAAATATTAAAAGAGGTCGGAGGAGAGTTCTTATCCGATCCTCAAGCTAAAATTTTAATAAATATTAAAAGAGATCGGAGGAGAGTCATTATCCGATCTTCAAGCTAAAATTTTAATATTAAAAGAGATCGGAGGAGAGTTCTTATCCGATTCTCAATCCAAAATTTTTAAAAGAGATCGGAGGAGAGTTCTTATCCGATTCTCAAATTGAATTTTAACCAAATAGCCCCCTTCAAACAAATTAACAATACAACAATAACTCACTAAGGTTGTCTCACTTACTTATGTATTTGGGTAATCCGAATTTAGTGAAAAATTAAATATTCCTTTTTGTTAAAAGGATTAACATTTCCATTCAAGCCCTCCTAACTAATTTATAAAGAATGCAAAGTTAAATCTACTTACCCTTATCAAGGGACGAGGTGGGGTGCCTAACACCTTCCCCACCCGTTTACGGACCCCGAACTTAGAATCTCTGTTTTGAAGTGGTTTTATTTAACTTTGTCTTCACAAATGGTTTTCTTTAGTTTCCCTTAAAACTAAGGTGGCGACTCCTCATTCTTTTCCACTTCGGTGAGGGTTCGTTCAGGCGACCGCAAAATCCCTTGCGACAGAGTCGAAATCAAATAGTACATAATCATTCTTTTCAAAAACTGAAAATATACCGGTATCTATGTTTGATGTTTTTGCTTCTTCTCCTTGGTGCCTGGAGTACACCCTGGCTGGTTCATTACTCTGTTCAGGTTGATTTGTGGTGCTGCAATTGCCAGTAGCACTGCTTCTATCTCTAACTCTGCCCCTACTGACTATCTGTGGACCTTTGAGGGTTAGACCTTGGACTGATCTCTTTGGTGTAGTACGTGGTGGAGATCGATGTGCTCTAGTACAATTCCTAGCAAAATGTCCAAGCTCGCCATAATTATAACAAGCTCTAGTGGCCTTATAACAATTACCCTCATGTAACTTGCCACAAACATTACAGATACGGGTAGGATAGGCACTTTGGGTTGTACGATGACTAGATCTTAGTGGCTTCTGCCCTAAAGATCTGCTTCTATCATATCCATAATCACTAGGCTCTCCAGCTATCTTCCTCTTTCCCAAGTTACTATTTGAACCTTGACTAGTTAGTTCCCCACTTTTTCCTTTTTCATGTGGTCCTTGTGGGGGTTGGGCTTGGGCTTGGGCTAATATACTGTCAGCCAGTTGTTGAAAATACGTAGCCAACTGCTGGGTCATTTGTGCAGAAATCTGCATAAGTGGGATTGGAGCAGTTGGATCTCTGATATTCTGAGGAGTTGGGCCTCCTCTCGTGCCTCAACTGTATCTAGTTGTTCTACTATCTTATCTCCCTCTTTCATTTCTATTCCTAGAATCTTCTATTCCTCAAACCACCTACACAAGGAAATTTCTCTCCATTAGTTCATATTGACGATGTAAATGTACTATATGTATCAAACATTTGAGCTGTTATACTTATCAAGAAAAATAATCAATTTCACAGTTCAAAATTCACATTAAAACTCGCTGTGATACCACTTAAACATGTCACACCCTATCCCTCCATAAGGCATGATATGATCCCGTAGTATACCTAATAAATTACCGAACTTTGTCTACCAATAATCTATTAAATAAACTACAAGGGATTTTGACGAACAAAGGCAAATTTTAAAGTTGGTGTGGTGAGAAAAATCTATCTTAAGTGTTCTTAACTTAAGTATGTGTCCTAAAACTTAATGGGGATAATTAGGTAATTTTTAAAATTCTTGAGGAAAATCTTGGTGGTTACGGCTAAAATCGGGTAAAAACAGTTCTTCAATTTACCTGCAAAAGAAATTTACAAAAATTTTCCCAATCCAATTTCAACCAACTCACAAATTATTTCCTGTAATCAAATTCAATCCATCTCAATTCATTTTTAACAAAACTCATCATAAAGGAAGTAATTCATTAATTTCAAAATTTAGAAAGAAATCTAAGTACTGCATTTATTGGGGTAATAAAATTTATTTTACAGAAATATACAAGTAGATAAAATCTCCATTTAACATTTCAGTAATTTGCATTTGAGTACATCCAAAAATATTATTACAAAACTGGTTGTACAACTGCTCGAACGTACAGTACATACAAATAATTATATAATTACATCAAAATTTAGTGTACAATAGTATACCTATGATATAACCAAAATTTATCCCAGCCCTTCTTTAAGTCGCAGCTTCAAGTGATCTCACTCAGCTACACTATCCTTACTTTCACCTGCGACAGCATACAAAACTATCGCTGAGCGGTGAACTCAGTAGTACACAACTATAATTTAAAATGTAATATACTATATTCTGACAAAATCATAGCAACAATTTTGGAAGTATTTAATTTCATCATATTTCACAAAATCAAAATCAATGTTTTCAATAATGTAAATTATTTATTTAAATGACAATGATCAATAATTACAATTTTCCAATCATAAATAAATATCAAAACATTCTCATCAATTTATGACAATAGATGTTGAATTTCATTAATAGGGAAAAGCATCAAAATATGAGCCAATTAAAATAAATAATTTCCTTTAAATTATTTGTGCATAAAATATCATTTGGAAAGCACAATTTCTCATTTTCAATCCATTCTTATTCTCACTATCTCAATGCAAGACTAATCCGTAAGAGCCATCTTCGAAGTGATTCTCACTCCCTATGGTAAGGGAGATCGAATTGTGCACATTCCATCCATCACACCATATCAATTTAATTTCCAAAAGAGCCATCTTTATCATTGATCTAAACTCTTATATGAGGAAGATCATACATCAATGTGCACATACCATGGTAATCAAAACAAAGCTAACTCCATTGTCTCCTCAACAAATGAGGGACTGGTAATAACCCTGTCAAGCATTAATAGTGAGATAGAAAATAACATCATAAATCTCATTGCCCTTTTTGTGAGCATTAAATCACAATACCAATCATTTTCAATGCCAATTCCGATAACCAATATTTTCCATGCCCATCACAATTCAAAACATAATTTTTTTTTTTTTTTCATTTCCTATGTAAACCATATTTCAATCACAATTTTCCAAAGCCAATTTTATTCAATCCACAACAATACTTAATAATTATTGAAATCAATTCATAACTTAATAAACATAAATCACAAAGAGTTAAAATCATTTAATCATTCAAAAAAAAAATATATATATATATATATATATAAGACATTTATAAATTAAAACTAGTTGTGCACAAACCTTGTTAGTTGTCTTGATCTATTCCAATTTTCTTTCTTCCTTCGAAGACCTCTTTCCAATTGAAACACATAATTTTAAAGTGTTTCAGTATCCATTCAAACTATTTCTAATAATTAATTCCAATAATTTCATTTTTGCCTACTAAATTTACCTTATAAGTTTCCCCTAAAAATTGAATTCATTGTATGTGGTATGTTATGATTACTATTCATTTGACCAATTGGTCAAAATATTGACTTTTTCATACTTACTAGATATACTATTTCCAAATACCCTATAATACCACATTTTAGGTCTTAATTTTTTTGGCATTGGTTGCCAATTGAATTTCAAAGTTCCCTTGATGTATTTCCAAAAATTCAGTTTTGGTTACTCAAGTTTACTGTTCCATTGACCATATCTACAATGAAAATTTAGCTACACTTCCTTCATCAAAGTTGTTTCTTAATGTCTTAGCTTTAATTCCGTTTTTGAATCACTACATTTGGAGTTTTGTGGCTCAAGTTATGCCTATTTTTCTAAGGCTAGCTAGATGGGGTATAAACCCAAAAATTCTGGGCAACTAGGGTTCTAGCAGATTTGAGCAACCAACTTTGGTTGGAAATTTGACATGGTTATGATCAGAATTTGGGTTCGTGTTCTTCATGAAATTTGTAGTACTATGTCTAAGCTTTCCATTGGTATAAAATCAGGTCATTTGGACCTTTCTACACCAAGTTATGACCATTTGAACAAGTACTGTTCATATGATCAATTCTGTATAGTGGCGGTGTGTCTAATCTGGATTCAACCAAGGTTTTCAACAACTTAAGGTCAGTTTTAGGGTTGGGTTTCTATATGAAAATTGTAGCTTTGGGTCTTAATTTTCATCTGCAATTGGCCTCACACCAATTGGAGCAACAGAATTTCAATTACGGCCATTTGAGTTGACGAAGGTCAAGCTGCCAAAATTGGCCATTTCACCTACACAACTTCAATTCTATTCCATGCATTCAATCACACTCTAAATCACACCAATTGACTAATTTCAACCTCAATTAGGTCAATTTACATTAATTCACTAAATCCCCAAATTTTTCCCCAAATTCCCAATTATCAAGAACCTTAAGTCTCCAAATTAGCACAATTCACACAAATTTACTTCACTAACCATGCTCAATACCTCTTAACAAATCACAAATCATATTTAATTTAATTAAACTCATCAAATTCATCACCCCCCATAAGCTGGCTGAATTTCCTAAGTTACCTAACATGCATGATTTTTCATATTTTCCAAACAATTCTCACTCAATTATATGTTCCAAGATGAATTTTAAAGAGAGAATTGAAAAGGTCTTTACCAACCTTATGGGTAGCTTTTCCCTCTTCTCCAATCCTTCAAGTTCCCTTTCTTTTCCACTTCCAATCTTCAAATCAAGGCTCAGGATTAAGTTTTTCTTAAGGGAGTTGTGAAATTGATGGGAATTTTTAGGGTTGTAAAAGCTTAAAAAAAGCTTCATAGTGGAAGAAGAAAATGAGAGAGAGAGGTGAGAGAGTGGAATCAGCTAGAAGAAGAAGAAAGGGAAAAATGAATTTTATTTTCTTTTAATTTGTCTTTTAATTTAGTAATTATCCCACCAAATAAATAATTTACTTAATAATTTTAATTAGGTCATCCATATGTCATGGTGATGTCATAATCCCTTAAATTTAAAATCCCTTTTCTTTTCTTTTTCCTTTTCTTCTATTAACCTCTCCACTTTTAATCAATTTTTCAAAATTTAAATTTCCTACATTTTATTGGACATTTAGGCCAAAAGTCACCTCTAAGGGTGAATTGAGCATTTTGCCCTTTACCGATCTGATCCATTTTTCCAATAGCACTGATTGCTTCTGAAACTCTAGTTCAATTTTTTAAACTGGTTCTTGATTCTTTTCTGTGGTTTCATAATACCCTTAGCTTCGCAATAATTCTTAGGCCTGGAGTGCCATAAAGTCCCACTCGAAAATAGGGCAGGGACTAACCTCGCAGTCACTTCCCGATTCGATCACCCATCGCTGTGGCCTTGGCTCATTTAACCCATCATGCTTTATTTTCTTCATTTCCATTTCACCTTCATATAATTGCTATTAATTTTTGTTCATGGCTTTTCTAGGTGACTTAAATTTGGTTCTAAGCCCCTTGACTATCTGGACCAACTCTTGTCACTGGAATAGTAAACTGTATGAAACTACCTACTTTAAGGGCGTTACACTCATCACTGGACAAGTTGAAGAAGATATAATTCAAGTCAAACAGTACTTACATAGACTGTTTACAATCAAAGATCTCGGTCATGTTCGTTATTTCTTGGGACTGGAAATGGCTCATTCCTCATCTGATTTATTCCTTAATCAGAGGAAATATGTGTTAGACATATTAAAAGATGCAGGATTGCTTGAAGCTAAGTCTACTGAATTTCCTTTACCACAGGGTCTCAAATTGAATAATGAACAGGGGAGGTGCTACCAGATCCTGACAGATATCGTAGATTAGTTGGACGATTACTTTACCTTGGAGTAACAAGACCGGATATCACTTATTCTACACAGCAGCTTAGTTAGTTTATGCATACACCTCGCAAACCTCACTGGGATGTTGCGCTCCATGTTCTTCGTTATTTGAAAGGGTGTCCTGCTTGTGGTTCGTTCTTTCCTGCCCAGCCTGACTTCAAGCTTCGAGCTTTTTGCGATGCTGACTGGGCTACCTGCCCAATGACTCAAAAATCTTTGACTGATTTCTGCATCTTTCTGGGTTCATTGTTGATTTCCTGGAAGACAAAAAAACAAAATACTGTTAGTCGTTCTTCGGCAAAAGCTGAATATAGAAGTATGGCCACAACAATTTGTGAACTCAAATGGATTACTTATCTCTTGCAAGAATTTGATATTCCTCTTTCTTTGCCCATTCCTTTACACTGTGACAATCGTGCAGCTCAACATATTGCTGTCAATCCTGTTTTTCACGAACGAATGAAGCATTTAGAAATCGATTGTCACGTTGTACGTGATCAACTCACAAAAGGATTTATTTCCACTTTGCATGTCCCTTCACGCCTTCAATTAGTGGATCTCTTCACCAAACCATTAGGGACCAAGTGTTTCACTCTCTTCTCTCCAAGATGGGACTTCTCAATATTAGGGCGTCTCCATCTTGGAGGGGAGGGGGGGGGGGGGGGGGGGGGGTTCCATAGATAAGCTATTCTAGTCAAGGAGATACAAAACGATGCCGCAATACTTGGAGAATAGCACTTAATGAAGTGATGCGTTTTGAAGCTTTATTTTCATTCTATGTAAATTAAATTAGCAAATTAGTTAGATGTTGAGCTGTACAAATTTGTTATAGTTTATTATAACCATTTTTAATTTCTCCTGCTTACAACTCTTGTATAAAACTCGTGTTCTTGATTTCAATAGACACTTTTTTTTCATTCTCTACAATTACAGCTACATAATTTTCCAATACTATCAAGTGCGGAGTGGCCCACCATTTTTATTTGTGGCTAAAAGTCCAACCGTCCTTGGAATAAGATTTGTGTCATTTTGTGTAATTTTTTCTTCTCCAAATCGGAAACTAAGGCTAACCTTTGACGTGATGGAAGACTTCTAACTTAGTTTTCCTTTCATTTAAATTTATAATGATCAGTTGCAAGAAAAAGCAGAACTACAAGACAAACTGGCTAACATCGGTGACAAATTCGTCATACCAAGAAAAATGAAACAAGAATAGACTGATGCTGGGACTGAGGCCGCATTTGTTATTAAAAACAATAATTATTATTTTTATAATTTTTAATTTTTTATTAATATTATTTAGACATTTAAAAAAATTTAAATTAATTAATATTTATATTCTCTTAAATAGTTAAATATTATTTTTAAAAAATTAAATTAATAATTATTTTTTTAATATTAAAAGTTATAAATGTAATGTTTAATCATGAATTTTTTTTAATCTTATACCCAAACACATCCTTAAAAAGGAAAAGAGTGAGAAAAACCGTATCAAGGTTAGAGATGACGGAACCCCACTCATCCCAACGTTAAATTCATTTTCATCCCAAAATTGATACGAAAGAAATTTCTACTCCATTAATGATTAGCCTTCCCATCTTATCCTAATCCCTTTTCATTTTACCCTAATTTTACTATATATTTTTTAGTTATACAAATAATCAAATAACATTTAATTTATATACATATATCATTTATTATTTAATTTTTTTATTATTAATTAATACTCAACTCAACTCAATTAAACTTTTATCCAAAAAATTTAAGGTCGGCTATATAGATTCTCTTTCTCCACTCTAAACGATTTTGGGTTAAATCCTCGAAAATGTGTAATGCTTCTAGGTCATATTATACCACTCTCTTCTAAGTTAATTTAGGCCTACCCCTTCTTTTCTTTCTTTCATCTAACCTAATATGTTCTACATGTCTAACTGGAACCTCCATATGTCAATGCTTCACATGACCAAACTATTTCAATCTTTCTTCTCTCAACTTATCCTCAATTGGCACCACTCCTATATTTTCTATAATACTCTCATTACGGACTTTATCTAGTCTAGTATGGCCACTCATCCACCTTAACATTCTCATCTCCGCAACTTTTAGCTTAGACACATATGACTCCTTCAATGCCCAACACTCACTACCATATAATATGGCCGTTCGTATGGTTGTACGGTAAAATTTTTCTTTCAATTTATTAGGAATCTTATGATCACATAAAACTCCCGTGGCACGTCTCCACTTCAACCATCCGGCTTTAATCCTATAACTAACATCCTCCTCACATCCCCCATCTACTTGAAGGACCGAGTCAAGATATTTAAAGTGATTACTTTGGAACAATACGACTCCATCCAAATTAACTCCTTTATCACCAGTTAGGCCTTCACTGAACTTGCAATGCATGTATTCTGTCTTCGTTCTACTTAACTTAAATCCCTTTGATTCTATAGTACTTATCCAAAGCTCTATCTTTTTATTGACTCCATTTCGTGTCTCATCTATCAGAACTATATTATCCTCAAACATCATGTACCAAGGGATACTGTCTCGTATATGTTTCATCAATTCATCTAAAACTAATGTAAAAAGGTAAGGGCTTACAGCTGAACATTGATGTAATCCAACTGAGATAAAAAAATCTCTTGTGTCCCCTCCCACTGTGCACACAATAGTAGTTGCTCCTTCATACATATCTTTCAACACTTGTATGTACCTAATAGATATCCTTTTTTATTCTAACACTCTCCATAAGACATATCTTGGAACATTATCATAAACCTTTTTCAAATCGATAAAAATCATGTATAGATCTTTCTTCCTATCTTTATGTTTTTCCATCAAGCTTCTAATGAGAAAGATCGTTTCCATAGTTGAACGACCGGCATGAAGTCAAATTGATTGGGAGAGATAAAAGTATCATGACGTAGTCGATGTTTCAACTCTCTCCCACAACTTCATAGTATGGCTCATGAGTTTAATTCCCCTATAATTTGAGCAACTCTGTATGTCTCCCTTATTTTTAAAAATAGGTACTAAAATAATACTCCTCCATTCATCAGACATTTTCTTTAAGTTTAGAATTTTATTAAACAATTTAGTTAACCATGCCACTCCCATATCTCCCAAACACTTCCACACTTCAATTGGTATTCCATCGGGTCCATAGGCTTTACCCACTTTCATTCTCTTAAGTGCTTTCTTTACTTCTAAAAATCTAACCCTTCTAGCATAATTCACATTCTTTTCTATTACTCTGTAATTTATATTCACGTTATTACCATTTTGACTATTATTAAAGAGATCATAAAAATAATTTCTCTATCTTTCTTTAATGTTCTCATTTTTCATCAATAATTTTCCTTCTTTATCCTTAATACACCTAACTTGATTGAGATCTTGATATTTCTTTTCTCTCCTCCTTGCTAATCTATAAATATCTTTCTCCCCTTCTTTAGTTCCAAGTTTCTCATATAACTTTTCAAAGGCCTACGCTCTTGCTTGACTAATTGTCTTTTTTGCCTCTTTTTTTGCTATCTTGTACTGTTCATATGCCTCATTATTATCACACTTAGGTAATTTCTCATACCATTCACTCTTTCTCTTCTCTGCCTTTTATACTTCCTCATTCCACCACCATCTCTCTTTTGAGTGTGGTCCATGTCCTCTAGATTCTCTAACTACTTTTCTAGCTACTTCTCTAATCTTTGATGCCATCTATATCCACAAATCATTGGCCTCTATATCTAACTTCCATGTTTCAGACTCAAGAAGTTCATTTTTGAACTTCACTTGCTTTACTCCTTTAAACTCCCACCACTTTATTTGAGCTATACTATTTCTTCTAACCTTACTTGAATTGTTCCTAAACTTGATATCCAAGACCACTAACCGACGTTGACTTGTTAAAGCCTCTCCCAGAATGACCTTGCAATCCTTGTATAGAGCTCTATTTGTCTTTCTAATTAAGAGGAAGTCAATTTGACTTCTATGTTGCCCATTTTTGAAAGTCACTAAACGTGACTCTCTTTTTATAAAGTAGGTATTTGCTATTATTAGGTCGCATGCCATAGCAAAATCCAGAATATTTTTTCCCTCCTCATTTCGGCTACCAAAACCAAAACCTCCATGAACATTCTTATAACCTTACCTATCACTTTCTATATGCCCATTCAAATCTCCACCGATGAAAACATTCTCTTCATCGGTATGCTTTGTATTAGATCATCCATATCTTCCCAAAACCTTTGTTTACTCTCACTATCTAGTCCTAGTTGTGGGGCATAAACACTAACTATATTTATTGTTTCTCCTTCTAATACTAGCTTTACCAGTATAATTTTATCTCCTACTCTTTTCACAGCTATTACAGTTTCTTTCAATGTCCTATCTATGATTATGCCCACTCCATTCTTGTTTCTCTCATTTCCAGTAAACCACAGTTTATACCCTGAATTACCCACTTTTTTGCTTTTCTCTCCTACCCATTTAGTCTCTTGAATGCAAGCAATATTCACTCTTCTCCTTTCCAAGGTATCCACAAGCTCCATTAATTTTCCTGTAAGTGATCCAATATTCCAAGTACCAACCCGGATTCTCCTCTTATCCTCTTCTTTCATAATTGATCTCCTTCTATGGTATTTTCTATTGTTCTCTATACCTATCTTGTGTTTTATTCTATTATCTGTTCTAATATCTGTCCTATGAACTAACTTCTTTACCCACACTCGTCCATGATGTGAGAACCCTTGCTCATTTAACACCACACCAGGGTGCCGACATAGCGCGTCACTTTCAGTGAACACCCTACACCCTTGCATATTTTTCACTACACTCGGGCTCCGATGTAGCGCGTCGTAAGTAGAAGACGCCCCAACGTTTATATCATTTGAATCCATATCATCAGGTGTGACGAAATTTTTACGCTGGTTGTCACCTACCGCAACCCTCCTCCTTTATCCGAACTTGGGACTGGCTAAGTGCAAACTACTTAGGCTGAGTTTTATTATTAATTAATAATATTTAAAATTTAACCAGTTACAAATTAAAATTTTTTTTCTTGAGTCAACATATAATAAAATATTTAAAAAAAATTTCACAATTGTGCTCGATGAGATTTAATACTTAAAAACTATCAAGAGTTACATCCCTATTAATGCCATCAAATACATCTCTATATAAGTAATTAAACAATTATTTATTAATTGATCATACATGTAATTATATAATTTTGTCTTAATAAAGTTTATTACTGAAAAAGCTCATTCCAGTAAAATAAGTGTAAACTTTAAAAGTTAATAAAACTTTAGATACACAATATGCTTTTTTATTTCAACTAATTTTTTGAAAACTTCATGAAGTCCTTTCCATTGATGAAACCTATCATCTTGTCGCAATATCAAAAATAAAATTTCCAATTTGATTTTTAAGTGTTAGAAGCTCACCATTTCAAAACTTAGTAGGATAAAATTGAACTAATCTAAGCAATATTTTTATGTCAAAAGAAGGGAAGGAACTATTTGAATTCAAGCAAGCCATGCAAACAAGTAATTCCATGTTAACTCCATTAAAACGGTTATCTGTAAGCTCTTGAAATTGTATATCAATGATTGTGATGAAAAATTAAGGCTTTGTCTTTTAAAATAATTCTCCATTATTTATTGCTAAAAGAAAATTATTCTCTTCGTCTCCATTAATTAAATTAGATTGTCTAGTGAAATGAGAAATAATTAAATTTAAATTTTATTAGAAAAAAATATAATAATTAAATTTATTAGGAGTTAATTTAAATAAATATAGATATTAATTTTTTAATAAAAATAAGATCAATTTCTCATTATAAAAATATATTATTAATAAAAAAAATTCAACGCTTTCATTTGAGAGGATAATTTACAAAAATACATTTGCATATAGGAGTAATTAAAAAAAAATGTTCAACACTCATTTATGATGATGCATCCCCACTGAATTTAATATAATACATATAATGTTTTACGATGATACATAAATATATATATATATATATATATATATATATATATATATATATATATATATATATATTTAAATTGTATAATTATTAAATTAAAACAGGAATGCTTGCCCCAAAACTTAGTGGATTAAAATTAAAATTTAATTATAAAATTCTTCTCATCTCTCATTATTACATTTCTATTTTAGATTTTATATATCGTTTTGCAGCTTAGTATATACACAAATTCAATTCATATATAAGCTTAAAATTATTAATGTCACACTATAAGTATCGGATGTAGTGCATATTATATATAATTTTTTTTTTTTAACATTTAAAATTCTACTGTAACTATGTATGCTATTCAACTTTCTCAAGACTTCATCTGATGTATCACAGAAATTTTTTAAAATGCAAAAATCAAATAACTATAGTCTTTTCTTTGGCGCCTGTAATCTTTCCCATTAAGGCTAGTGATAAGCGGTTAAGAGATAAAATCTTGGTATAATTGTAATTATTTGTTTTCTTAAAAAATAATTATTTATATAAAGAAAAATATGTTTTTAATGTCATAAATAAATGTAATTTTTTTGTTATAGTTTTTAAATTATTAGATTTTATTAAATTTAATTATAAGATAGTAATATCATAACTTTAATAATATTTTATTATTTAATTTTATATATTGATCTGAAAAATTTTTCCAGATCTGGTCATTGATTTATACTTAAATTTTCTAAAAGATAATAATTTTCTATTACCTATATATGATTTCCAAACCTTATGAACTCATTTGCTTTAGTTATTAAAAAAAATATTGTTTGTTTGTATAGAGAAAAGTTTGGAGATATCACCACCATGAGTCCGTGAGTCCGCACCGTAACGAAAAATATTAGTAGAAAACAACAGATGACAAGTTGAATGCCACAGTGATAGAAAAATACATAGAAATAGACTCAAAATATCGATCACAAATGGTAGCATGCTGCCAAAATAAGATTGGACATTGGATTCTTCTTGAAAAAAAATGATAAAGAAAGGTTGGAAATTGCACACAGTGGTCCAAATTAATAAAAACTCAAATTCCATACGTCATTTTGATAGCGATTATCGAGGTTTGGCAGTGAAGTTAGCTCAACAATAGAGAGCAGCTGTATTTGAAGCTCTAGAGACCTCAGAGCATGTGGTTGCCTGACAATCAATTAAACTCTTTGGTATTTTTTAATCAACACTATTTAAATAAAATATTATTTTAAAAAAAATAATATATTACTTTTTCTGTTAAAAGCAAATAATTTTAATATTAAATAATCTAAATAATAAATAATTTTTAATATTTAAAATTTAAGAAAATTAATATTTTTATTAATTAATGACTTCTTTGACTTAATTAGAAAATATTGTTCATTTCGCTTCGACTGAACGACAAGATTTTATTTGGCCAATATAAAATCTAATTACCCGCTTAGAATCTCTGATATTTGTTCAAGCCAACTCTAATGGCTCTCGATCAATGGCTGAAGGACTTAGGCTTCAAGCCTTCCTTGGTTTTAGCGACCATCTTTGTAGCAATGGTCCTCAGGTTTCTACCGAAGGAAAAACAAAGGAAAAAATACCTCAATCTCCCACCAGGGCCTGGAAAGTTGCCCTTCATTGGCAACCTTCACCAGCTGGGTAACATGCCTCACATATCTCTCCACCGGTTGGCTCACAAGTATGGTCCAATCATATTCTTACAGCTTGGTCAGATCCCAACTGTTGTCATTTCTTCCTCTAATTTGGCTAAGCAAGTGCTCAAAGCCCATGATCTTGCACTCTGTAGCCGACCTCAACTATATTCAGCCAAATACCTATTCTACGATTGCACTGATATTGCGTTCGCCCCTTACGGTGCCTACTGGAGGAATATTAGGAAAATTTGCATACTGGAGCTACTCAGTGCCAAGCGAGTCCAATCATTTGGCTATATCAGAAAAGAAGAAGTTGCCCGTTTGGTTGCTCGGATCGGAGAGTCTTATCCTGACACCACCAATCTAAGCAAGATGATTGGACTATATGCAAATGATGTCCTTTGTAGGGTGGCTCTTGGAAGGGACTTCTCACGAGGAGGGGAGTATGATCGGCATGGCTTCCAGAAGATGCTCGACGATTACCAAGCGCTGCTTGGAGGATTCAGTCTTGGAGACTATTTTCCTTCCATGGAATTTGTGCACAGCTTAACAGGAATGAAGTCTAAACTCATCAACACCTATAGACGTTTCGATCAGTTCTTCGATGGGGTCATTAATGAACACCGTAATAATTCCGAGGGAAAACTAGAGGAGCAGAAGGACCTTGTAGATGTCTTACTTGATATACAGAAGAATGGATCTTCTGATAGTGATACGCCTCTTACCATGGATAACGTTAAAGCTGTGATCTTGGTCAGTAAACTGATTCAGATTTCTTGATTTACACCCAATTTGCTGTTAAATGAGTCATTTAAAATAAATTAATTACAATTAGTAATTGTTATGCTGTTGCAGGACATGTTTGCTGCTGGAACTGATACAACTTTCATAACGCTTGATTGGACAATGACAGAGCTGATCATGAATCCCAGAGTCATGGAAAAAGCACAAGCTGAAATAAGAAGCATTGTTGGGGAGAGAAAAGTTGTGCAAGAGAGTGATCTGCTTCAGTTTCACTATATGAAAGCTGTGATCAAAGAGATCTTCCGATTACATCCTCCTGTCCCAGTTTTAGTCCCAAGAGAATCCTTGGAAGATGTTGTGATTGATGGGTACGATATCCCAGCCAAAACACGAATTTATGTCAATGTCTGGGCAATGGGAAGGGATCCAGAACAATGGGAAAATCCAGAAACATTTCAACCAGAAAGATTTATGGGCAGCAGCATAGATTTCAAAGGGCAGGGTTTTGAATTGATACCTTTTGGAGCTGGTAGAAGAAGCTGCCCAGCTATCACATTTGCAACAGCAACCGTTGAGCTTGCTTTAGCCCAACTTCTCCACAGCTTTGATTGGGAGCTCCCTCCTGGAATAAAAGCTGGTGATATAGATAATACTGAAGCTTTTGGCATCTCAATGCACAGGATAGTTCCTCTGCACGTCATTGCCAAAACACGCTTCCAGTAAGGCAGCAATAAAGAAGACTATAGCGATTCTTCTTCTTGTAAAGTATTATAAGAACTGAAGATAAGCTATGCAAGTTTTCGAATGCATAAATAAAGAATTGGCTTATCTTGATCGGTGCAAATGATTCACATTACAATGAAATGTGTCCAAATTTAACCATCACAAGGGTGAAGAAATCCTCCTGATATCTATCTTTGTTCCTTTCCTTCATCTCATCTCCCATTAATTATACAGATAACTGGTCCTTGCAAATAGCAACAGAATTCTTCTACACTGGAAATTTAGCAAGGCACAAACCCCTGAGGAATGTACAGTTTGAATGCGGGGAGACTGAGATAGCATTAATTTATCCTGAGCAAGAACTGTGACATCAAAATTATCTTTTGCTTAAGTTTCAAAAATCAATTCACTGCTCCGATCACCAGTCCAAGTGGCAAATCGGTAGTTAGAGGTTTGATTGAGAATAAGAAATCCACTAATAGAAAGCTTGGTGGTAATTTTAATAGAGTAAACGTACTGATTAATATCTTATTTTCATATTTATAAACTAATAGCTAAAAAGCCGTTGTATCTTGAGTTTTTTGCCTACAAATTCACTCTTATTGTTGACTGTTGATGCTCAGTAAGGTTGATGCCCAGTCTATTGGGCGAGCATCCACACGGATTTCTCATTCCTGTCTGTTCCGCTCTACTAGTCCCAGCATTCTTTTACTCGACCTGAATTATTCGGTATGGTTTAACCGAACCACATAATGTTCAGTTTGGCTCTAACCATAACTTTTTTTCTTTGCTCTAATCATCTGACTAAGCGCTAACATTTTGATTACCACTATAGATGAGTTGGTTTTGAGTGGGTAGAATCAACTATATCGTTGGACTAGTAGTTTAATGGATAATTGTCTTCATAATCGATAGAACTTGTAATTTTTCCTGACCACTTGATTTGGGCCCAAGTGGATGGAAGATTGGGAGGCCTTGCCTTTGGATATGTCGGACCAGGAAAGAACTAGGGCCCATTAAAATTCGACTGCTTTAGAAATAGTCAAAATAGCAGCACCAGCACCAGCACCGAATCAACTTCAAAGTTCAAACTCCATACCTTTCTACTTTCTACTTAAATCTATTGATAAAAATATAATAATGTTTTTTTTAAAATAGATTTACCAAAATAAATTCAGTGACAAATGGGACCCTATTACATTTTTCTCATTCATCAACTTTACCTCAATTTTATTATTATTATTATTTAACATAATTTTTTAGTTTAATATTTTTATTATTAATAATAATTAATATGCATATATTTAATAATATTTATTAATATTACTATTACTACTAATTAATATATAACTTGTTAGGGGAATAAGTTATATATATATATATATATATATATATATATATATATATATATATATATATATATATAAATTTATTAGCCTTATTATTACCATTAATTAATGTATAACTTTTTAATTTCTTAATACTTAATTTAAAAATTTAAATGAAATTAATATATATCTATATTTATGAATTATAATAGTAAAAAATGTAAATTTTTATCATCAATAATAATTAATATTTGTATATTAAATTAAATTCATTAATCTTATTAATATAACTAATTAATGTGTGTTTTTTTATTTTTTAATATTTAATAAAAAATTTAAATAAAATTAATATATATCTATATTTAATTTTAATGCATCTTATTTCTATCTATTTTAGCTATGTTTTATAATTCATTGTTAATAACTTCTCTGTATATATTAAATAAAATTTATTGATCTTACTTAAATTTATGGTCATATTATTATCACTGCTCACTTATTAATGTGAATTTTCAATTTCTAATTCTTAACATAACATTTATATAAATAATATAAAACTAAGTTATGAAGTAAGGTTGCAATATAAAATTAAGTTATAATATAAAGATAAATAGGAGAATGATAAGTAAAATGAAAAATAATTAATGAAAACAATAATGACATATAAAAAGTCATATTCACAAGTATATATTCATAATTAAAATACCATGCAAAATTATTATTGAAAAAATAATTCTACATAAAAATAAAAATATTGAAAGGATAAATAATATGTTTTTACACTAAAATTAATATATAGTTAAAATTTTAGAAAGGGCAAACAATTTTTTATTAAAAAATTTATTAAAATTATGAATAAAATTTAAAATTTCAAAAGCCCTTAGAATTAACCTTGATGTTGTGGAAGACTTCTAACTTAGTTTTCCATTCATTATTTATAAAAATAATAATAAAAAAAAAACCCTAATATTACGTAATGAGTGGGAAAAGAAATCTGACATCTCAGTATTAGTAAAGACGTGGTACCAAAAATTGTGATTTCAACACTGATTTAAAAATCAAACTGAATATATTTGGTTTGAAAATTTTTTATGTAAAATTATTATTTTTTATTTTTTAAAAATTATATTTGTCTATTTTAGAAATAAGAACTCAATCTAGCATGACATTATTGAAAAATTATCTGGTCTATTCGTGTGGATGTGTACTACATAGAAATTGGGGTTATGGATGGTCGTAGACCACAAAAAAAAGTCTATTAATTTCCTTTTCATGATATTCAGATTTCAACTGAAATAAATTATTTATTTAAAAAAATTAATTAAATTATTTTATAATTATATTTAATTTTTTATTTATTTTAAATTATTTTTTAATAAAATAAATAATTAATTAAAAATAAACCAATTGAATTAAATTCTTATAAAATTTTAGATTTCAAAATAAAAATAACATGAAAGTGTATAATTTAAGAGCCTGAGAAGTTAGCAAGAACGTTCTTCAATTGTTAGAGCTAGGAGTGTTCGGCTTCAGTTCAGTTCGTGATTTGCCTAGAAACCTATCCGAACTGGAATTTCAAAATTTTGGTACGATTCTGATTCGATTTTTTATTATTTTAATTTCAATTCGATACAGTTTCCGGTTCTTCGGTTTCAGTTCGATTCTCAGTTCTTAAAATAATTTTATGTAATTATTTTCTTAAAAAGTTATACTTGAATTAGCATTTAAGTTTTAAATTGAGTTATTAATAAATAATATATCATATAATATATCTTTTAGATATACGTAAATTATATAATTTTTAATTATAAGGTTGATGCGTCCCAACCGCAAGTGCACGGGTCGTACAAGTAGTATAGAAAAATATCGATCCCACGAGGAGTTGTGTTAATGATTGAATTTTCGATATAAAAGTTGACTAAATTGAAGTATTTATGAAATTAAAATAATGAATTAATGGGTAATGGAGTATGAAATCTAAATGTGCAAATTTAATATTCTATTCAACAATGTATTAATTAAACTAAAATTGCATCAAATAGAAATAAGCAAGTTCAAATATGGCAATATTTAAAATGGCAAATGATTAAATTCGATTAGAAATTAACAATGGTAAAAAGGCGATTCCGGAGTTCGGGATTTCATATTCAAGCTATTTTGGGATTTTCCCTAGCTAGCCCAATCCATGAAATTTATGGGTTTAAAGGAGATTAATTCTAAAATCCTTTGAAAACTCTTTCGAGTGAGACAAAGAGTGCCTTAATTAACTTAATCCTACTTTCGTGGAGTTAAAATTAACCAAGACCCATTAGGTTCTTTAATCAATCTATTAAAACCCTCTTAACCCTTAGTCTATTTCTAGATCTAAGTTAATTAAGTCCAATTTCTTGATTAACTATCACTTGGTTTTCTCCTGTCTGTGCTTCAACCAAGGATTAAGAACATAACTTAATGGGGCCCTTCATTAAGCATGTGAATAAGCACACAAGAAATGGATTAAACCTCATAAATTCATTAAATTGGGACTAACCCAGTTCAAATCCACAAAAATAACTAAAATATTACATCCCTTACTCCAGAATCAAAAGTAAACTACTCACTATCCATAATGCTTACAAGATATGATGAGTTTAAATGGAAATAAAGCTTTAATCTAAGCTAAGAAGTAAGAAATTAAACACTAGAAATGTAGAAAAATGTAAAGGAAGGAAGAAATCTGCAAATCTTGGTTAAAAATGGTGTGGAAGGTGAAAATGACTCCTCAAATTCTGCCTCTCTTCTCCTCTTCTTCTTTTCTCCTTGCCTCCCTTCTAAAATGAGAAAATGGGACTATTTATAGCATTTTTTCGACATGGAGCCCTAAAATGGTATGTTCTAGGAGGAATTATTTGAGGGAATCTCCTGCCACTCATTAATGAACTCTTCATGGGATCGCATAAGTGGATCGCATAAGTTATGCAATCCCTTATGCGCTTCACTGGTTCTGGGTCACTTATGCGAAGCTGCATGACTTGGTGCATAGGTTATGCACAATTTCGTGAATGTGCATAAGGGAGGCGAGAATGTGCATAAGCTATGCAGTCTCCTTATGCACATTTCGGCTGGTTCTGGAACAGTGATCTTTCTCCTTATGCAGATCTGCATAGCTTATGCGGCAAGTTATGCACAGTTTGGTCAATGCATATTTCAGCTTGAAAACTTGTTTTTGACATCTTTTTGCTGTAGAAGACACTCCTCAATGGCAAAATTCTCTTTAGTCCTTCAAAAACACCATTTTTCCTACAAAACAAAGTAAAAATTACAAATTAATCCAAAATCGACAATTATGAAAAACTAACTAATTAACTAATAAAATTAGCTAAAAATGACTAATAATCAAATAAAAATGGTTATGAAATTAAACCTAAATGATTATGCAAAATGTATGCATCAAATACCCCCAAACTCAAGCTTTTGCTTGTCCTCAAGCAAACTTTAAAATGAAATGCAAAAAATTTTTAGGGGTGCCTTATCCAAAGAACTATGAAAATCACCTATTAAAGTAACTTAACACACCTTGGTGAGACATCATTTGACTACCTTATATCCAATAACTCCCTCTAAACACTCCAATCTCTAAAGGACTAGTTGGGTGGCTTTTTGGCTAAGAAGATATAGGCAAGGGATAGACACTTCAAAACTTTACACCTCTTAGGAAACTTTCAATCCACAAACCCAACTAAAGGTAAGTCAAATCACTCTCATAGGCAACTTTTCAATACTCAAGGGATTTGGCAAAAGATTTTAATGCATGATGCATGATTCCTAAAAATGAGCAATGCATTAACTAAATGGAAGAAGTCTATTTGTGTGCAAAGTGTATAATTTCTAAGTGATGTATAATGTGTGTGTAAATGTGTTATGTATATGTATGTATGGATGTATATGTAAAATATTTACAATATATGTAAATGAAATGGGATGAGATGTTCCTATACTCAAAATGTAAAAAAAATGAAGCAAAAATCAAAATGAATGTGCACCCCCAAACTAAAAATTAGACATTGTCCTCAATGTCTCAAGTAGTGCATTATCAAAATTCAAAGTAAAGAGAAATTACCAGGAATTGTGAAATTTAAGAGCAAAAGGAAAGAGTTATCTGGTATAGAGCAGATGAGAATTCAAGGAATAATGGTGATGCATAAGAGGCTGTACAGGTTATGCAGAGTAAAGTGCTGTCCAAAACATGTGCATAAGTAGGGTGCATAAGCCGTGCGGTTCTGCATGAGTGGCAATAAGGGTTGCATAGGCTATGTAAAATATTTGCAAATTTTTTTTTTTTTTTTGGTCATGCGGAAGTGCATAAGTTATGCACTCTCCTTATGCAAGTCTCAGCAGGTTTTAACTTTTCCAGAACATGTGCATAAGTAGGGTGCATAAGCCGTGCGGTTCTGCATGAGTGGCAATAAGGGTTGCATAGGCTATGTAAAATATTTGCAAAAATTTTTTTTTTTTTTTTGGTCATGCGGAAGTGCATAAGTTATGCACTCTCCTTATGCAAGTTTCGGTGACCCTTGAAATTTTGAGGAGCGAAGTCATGCGGGAGTGCATAAGTTATGCACTCCCCTTATGCATCTCTCGGCAGAAGTGGTTGTTCAGAAAATCGGGTCATGCAGAAGTGCATAGGTTATGCACTCTGCTCATGCACTGTTCGGCAATTTTTGGAATTTTGGGTTGGTGGTCATGCAGATGTGCATAGGTTATGCACTCTGCTTATGCACCCCTCGGCAAGTTTGAATTTTTGGAGTTCTTGGTTATGCGGAAGTGCATAACTTATGCACCTTCCTTATGCACCCCTCGGCAAGTTTGATTTTTCTGGGTTTCTGGTCATGCGTAGTGCATAGGTTATGCACTCGCTTATGCACCCTCGGCACTGGAAATTCGAGTTTTTGGTTATGCGTAGTGCATAGGTTATGCACTCGCTTATGCACTTCAGCAGAGAGAAAATGCAGAATTTGAAGTTGTGCAAATGTGCATAAGTCATGCACTCACCTTATGCAAGTTTTGTGAGATATGAAATTTGACAAAATGAGGTTATGCGAAGTGCATAAGCTATGCACTCTCCTTATGCACTTGCAATAAAGGTGGAAAATGGCAAGAATTGTGGTTATGCAGATTGCATAAGCTATGCGATTGCTTATGCACAAGTTAGCAAGATCAAGAATGCAATAGAACATGGATTGCAAGTGTGAAAAATACCTAGAATGAAGAAATATAATTCCATGAAGCATAAACCATGAGAAGTTTCACCAAAAACACATCAATATATACAAAGTATATCAAAAGGCATCACACAAGCATGTAAAAATGGATCCTACATAAAAGACCTTTGAGAACTATGCCATTTTAAGACAAATTCTGCAAATCAACATTTAGCACATAAAACTCCATAAAATTTGCATGAAGTTGCATCTAACCACAAATGATGAAATGAAGTCTCCAAGTTTTGCCAAGAAAATGCAGCATTTTTACCTTGAATCCTACAACCCAAAGAAGCTCAAACTGCAAAAATGACTCACTTACCACCATATTAAGATTAAAATCACACATACTTAAAAGTCTCACACCCAACCTCACCAAAAACACAAGCCATCTGCTGCAAACACCCTCTTTCTTTGCAGAATTTCTTCTTCCTCTCTGCATAAACCAGTTGCGGCTCAAGGACAGAATCTATCTGCTGCAGACTTTTCCTTTCTCGCAGATTGCATTTTTCCTCTGCAATAACCAGTTGCAGCTCCCAATAGTTCACCTTTCTTCATTGATATACATCTACAAGGGACAAGATTTTATAATATCAAAAATTGAATTTGAGGAAATTTAAGATAAAAACAAAATTAATGAAAATGAAAGTAAATCAACAAAAGCAAAATAAAAGGACTTGGGATGCCTCCCAAGAGCGCTAATTTATAGTCCTTAGCTAGACTCTTTTCATGTTTCATGGTGGCTGAAATTGGAATTTGTTGCCTCTGTTTCCAATAGGTGCTTCAATGAATCTATACTTCATTTTCTTTCCATCACATGAGAAGATCCTTGTTGCTTTGTCTAAAAATCTGACCATTTCTTTCTTGACAACCTTTGGTGCATCTTTTTCTTTGAGAGATGGTTGCTTTACTTCACTTTTCTCCACTTCCTCAACTTGAAAGATTGGTGCCATAGGACAAGGTGGATTACTATTCAAATCTTGTGCAAATGCAGCCTCTTTTGGATTTTCATCATTGATACTCCCTTCATGGATAAGACAACTTTCAAGAGAAGCCTTCGGATAGCTCTTTCTAAAGTGCTCTTTTACTAACTCATCAACTATATCAATTCTCAAACAAGAGTCTACATCTTCATGTTGCTTCTTCTTATCATTGCCAATATTGAAGACTAACCGATCATCTCCGATTCTAAGAGTAAGCTTTTCACCTTTCACGTCAATCAAAGCACCACCGTAGCTGTGAAAGGCCTCCCAAAATGATTGGCATATGAGAATCCTCTTCCATGTCCAAAATGACAAAGTCAATCGGGATGTAAAATTTTCCAACCTTGATGGTATATTTTCCAAGATCCCTTCTTTATATTTAATTGATCTGTCTGGCTACTGTAGAGAATTGTGTTTTGTCTTAAGATATCCCATGTTAAGCTTCTCATAGATGGAGAGGGGCATAAGGCTTACACTAGCCCATAAATCACATAAAGCTTTTATAGAACATGATTCCCCAATATGGCATGGAATTGAAAAACTCCTGGATCCTTGAGCTTTGGAGGAAGTTTCCTTTGGAGGATAGCACCGCATTCCTCGATTAATGCTCTGATCTCATAATCTTCAAGTCTTCTTTTGTTTGAGAGAATTTCTTTCAAAACTTAGCATAAGAAGGCATTTGGGAAAGAGCATCGATAAAAGGCACATTTGTATATAGCTTCTTCAAAACCTCTAAGAACTTCCCAAATTGCTTATCAAGCTTGGCTTTTGAAATCTCTGTGGAAAGGGAAGTCGTGGCTTGTAAGGCTCTGGAGGTATATATTTCTCTTCTTTCTCTCCAACCTCCTCTTTACCTTTTCTTGCACTCCCTTTTCACTCTTTTGTTTTCATCTCCTCAAAATCTTCCTCATTTTCTCTCTTTTCACCTTTTTCACTCTTCTCATTATGCACTATTTTACCACTCCTCAGTGTGATGGCATGACATTGCTCCCTTGGATTTTCTGTTTGACTAGGAAGTTTCCCCATAGAATTGGTACTTGATGAGCATGCTTGTTGTGCAATCTGATTTTCCAGCATCCTATTGTGTGTTTGCATTTGTTCCAGCCTTGCTTTCATCTCTCTCAACTCTTCATCACGCTTAATTTGATTAGCAAGAATTTGTTGTAATAAAGCCTCTGTGGTGGAACTTTGTTCTTCTTTGTCTTGGTAAAGGTGCGATTTGCATTCTTTTCTTTGAAAACTAGGTGGTGGTTGCCTAGGTTGTTGGTATTGATGCTCTTGTTGTTGTGATGAAAAGTTCCGAGTTGAAGCTTGATTTTGCTGATTCTCCCATGAAAAATTGGGATGATTCCTCCAAGCATATGAAGGATAATCTACTCCACAGCTCATTGTTCCTTCTGCATAAGTAACTTGTTGAGAACTTCCAAAGCATGATGATGAACTGATTAGCATACTTAAATCCTCCATTTTCTTAGCAAGGACATTAGTGAGTGCATCAAATTTGGCATTGATCATGTTGAATGGATCAAGCTCATACATTCCAAAGAACTTGCCTTTGTTGAGTTGGAGTTGACCCTCTTGGACTACTCCATAGATGACTGTTCTTTGCTATTTTCTCTAATAACTCATAAGCTTCATCTTCATGCTTAATGATGAATTCCCCTCCAGTTTGAGCATCAATGATTCCTCTGATAGCAGGAGTGACATTTGTGTAAAATTCTGGTTTATCATCCATTTAGGAATGGCATGATGTGGACTTTGTCTATACAACTCCTTCCCTATCATCCATGACTCATAATGAGTCTCATCTTCTCTTGTTCTATAAGCATTGATTTGATTCCTAAACTCTTTAGTTTTTCCAGGTGGAAAGTTTTTGGCAAGAAATACATCGTGAGTCGCTCCCAATTTGTAATTGAGTTGTGAGGTAAAGAATCAAGCCAATCCAATGCTCTATCTTTCAAAGAGAATGGAAACAATTTTAGCCTTGTTGCATCATCGATACTCCAGTTGTTTTTGCATGTCACAAATCATAGCAAACTTCTTGAGATGTGTGTGTGGATTTTCGAAGGATGACCCCAAATTGAGAATTCAATCATTTAAAGGACTCCAAAATCCATCTTGTAACTATTTACATCAATTCTTGGTCTTGCTATGCTCTCTCTCAAGTCATCAAAACGAGGAAAAGCATGATCCATCATACTTCCCCTAGGCAGATTAGCATTTACTACCTCTTCACCATGGGCTGCATTTTCATTATTTTGACCATTTCCAGCATTACCAACACCAATTTTAATTCTTTCATCAGCCATGTCTGCTTCTAATTCAGTTTCTATCAAGGCTTCTTTTCTTTTTCTGGTTTCTTTCTTGTTGGCCTTACAAAATTTCTCAATTTCAGGGTTGAATAATAAGGATGTATCACTTGTGCTTCTAGCTCTTCTCATAAAAGATTAAGAGTACCTGAAAAAGAACAAACAAACACAAAATGAAAAGATAACAAAGATAAAACTAAAAACAACTAAAATAATCAAGAATTCAATCTTAAACAAACAACTCCCCGGCAACGGCGCCAAAAACTTGATGCGTCCCAACCGCAAGTGCACGGGTCGTACAAGTAGTATAGAAAAATATCGATCCCACGAGGAGTTGTGTTAATGATTGAATTTTCGATATAAAAGTTGACTAAATTGAAGTATTTATGAAATTAAAATAATGAATTAATGGGTAATGGAGTATGAAATCTAAATGTGCAAATTTAATATTCTATTCAACAATGTATTAATTAAACTAAAATTGCATCAAATAGAAATAAGCAAGTTCAAATATGGCAATATTTAAAATGGCAAATGATTAAATTCGATTAGAAATTAACAATGGTAAAAAGGCGATTCCGGAGTTCGGGATTTCATATTCAAGCTATTTTGGGATTTTCCCTAGCTAGCCCAATCCATGAAATTTATGGGTTTAAAGGAGATTAATTCTAAAATCCTTTGAAAACTCTTTCGAGTGAGACAAAGAGTGCCTTAATTAACTTAATCCTACTTTAGGAGTTAAAATTAACCAAGACCCATTAGGTTCTTTAATCAATCTATTAAAACCCTCTTAACCCTTAGTCTATTTCTAGATCTAAGTTAATTAAGTCCAATTTCTTGATTAACTATCACTTGGTTTTCTCCTTTCGGTGCTTCAACCAATGATTAAGAACATAACTTAATGGGGCCCTTCATTAAGCATGTGAATAAGCACACAAGAAATGGATTAAACCTCATAAATTCATTAAATTGGGACTAACCTTCAAATCCACAAAAATAACTAAAATATTACATCCCTTACTCCGAATCAAAAGTAAACTACTCACTATCCATAATGCTTACAAGATATGATGAGTTTAATTGGAAATAAAGCTTTAATCTAAGCTAAGAAGTAAGAAATTAAACACTAGAAATGTAGAAAAATGTAAAGGAAGGAAGAAATATGCAAATCTTGGTTAAAAATGGTGTGGAAGGTGAAAATGACTCCTCAAATTCTGCCTCTCTTCTCCTCTTCTTCTTTTCTCCTTGCCTCCCTTCTAAAATGAGAAAATGGGACTATTTATAGCATTTTTCTGACATGGAGCCCTAAAATGGTATGTTCTAGGAGGAATTATTTGAGGGAATCTCCTGCCAGCTCATTAATGAACTCTTCATGGGATCGCATAAGTGGTGCATAAGTTATGCGATCCCTTATGCGATTTTCAGTTACAGGTCACTTATGCGGTTGCATGACTTAGTGCATAGGTTATGCACAATTTCGTGAATGTGCATAAGGGAGGCGAGAATGTGCATAAGCTATGCGATCTCCTTATGCACATTTCGCTGGTTCTGGAACAGATGATCTTTCTCCTTATGCAGATCTGCATAGCTTATGCGCAAGTTATGCACGCTTGGTCAATGCATATTTCACTTGAAAACTTGTTTTGACATCTTTTCTTGTAGAAGACACTCCTCAATGGCAAAATTCTCTTTAGTCCTTCAAAAACACCATTTTTCCTACAAAACAAAGTAAAAATTACAAATTAATCCAAAATCGACAATTATGAAAAACTAACTAATTAACTAATAAAATTAGCTAAAAATGACTAATAATCAAATAAAAATGGTTATAAAATTAAACCTAAATGATTATGCAAAATGTATGCATCAAAGGTGCACATATAACTTATGATTAAATATATTATATAATATAATAGTATATCATATAATATTTAACTATAAGATGCAAATATAATTAAGAAAATATATATATATATATATATATATATATATATATATATATATATATATATATATAAAAGATAATAGTATATTTATAATTAAGAATGATTAGGTAATTTAATGTATTTATAACTAAAATTATTAAGAAAATATAAAAAAATGAAATGTAATATTAAGTTATATTTAGTTTATAATTATATATATACACATATGTATATATAATTATATTGAAAGTATATAATACATTTAAAAAAAAATAGAAAAGCATATATATAAATTTGGTTTTCAGTTCGATTCCAGTTCGGTACGGTTCTGGTTCGATTCTTAGTGAAAAATCAGAAGCAACTAAAGTATCAAAATAAATTCGATTCAGTATAATTCATGTCAATTCGGTATGTTTCTTTGATTTGGTTCGGTTCCCCAATAACCATGCATTGCCCTGGTCAAAGCAACGTGGGAACTCCTCAATGTCTATTACCATTGCATAGTCCCTCATCACTTTAGCCTTCGCCTTCACAATCTTTCTTTTCAGATGGTCTCCACTTAGCACCAATAAGAACAATACCTCCTTCTCCACCTAGGCTTCCGATCATAGGAAACTTCCACCAAGTCGGCCGGTACCCTCATCGCACTCTTCGATCATTGGCTCATACCCATGGCCCCGTCACGTTGCTTTACGTGGGGAGCGTTTTATTTCATCGGCTGACATGGCCCACGAGTTCATGAATTGGCACAAGATTGGCTCTCTTCGATCATTGGCTCAAGCATGTACACAATTAGCTTTGTACCATAACGTTGGTTTAAAATTTGGCATAAGATTCCCCGTGAATATCTAGATTCTGCACTGTTATTGAGAACAATGTCCTCTCATGTTCATTATTGATCAAATACAATCTAGCCCAAATCAGTGTGACATTATATTCTGAAACTTGCTGAGCACCAAGAAACAAGGCATCAGCAACACGAAAGACTCCAACCTGCAATAGAAATAAAAACATTAATTTCTAAGCCAAAAACTGCTCACTCAGCCAACTGGTTAGTTTACCATAAAGACAAATATTGTAGTTACCAGACATGTATCGATAGCTCCAACCTTCTTTAGCTGCTACAACTCTTTGTTGATCTATCTAACTAAAGTTGTATGGGAAAATTAGCAATAAAATAGATGTTTGATAAGGCCAAATACAAGATGACAAATATTACAGGAATATTGAACCTGCATATCATGGAAATGCAAATTTCAGTAACAAATAGCATTTGTTTTATCTATCACAGGAAAACAATCTGGACAAGATAAGTTGGATGATATTTCCTATGAACTGATGAACATTTGTTCATACACCACATCAATGACCGTCATGTACAATTTTAAAATTTGAAAAAAAAGCAACAACAACAGCAATCACATCAACCTTTCTTACTTTTATTTGATCAGTATAAAAAATCAACTAAAAAGAAAATCAGAATCATAAAAACTGAAGGAAAATTCAAGAAATTCACATTGGAAATCTATGTATCTCTTCTTCAGCAGCCTCAAGGCCCCCTTGAAACCAAAAAAGGCTTCTGTAACCACTAACCAGCAACTCATTAGCAGCTAGGGATCTGTGAACATTCAAAATAAAACAAATTCACTCCTACAAACGCATATGGTAAACTGACAAAAAAAAATGCTGTCCATTAAAGTCGATTGCATTAGGAAATAGTCAAAATAGCAGCGCCAGCACCACCTCCACTGCCATTATTGCATTTAGAATTTCAACCTTCAAAGTCCATACTTCTCGATTCAAATTGGAAATACTATCAAGCGCAGAGTGCCCCACCATTTTTATTTGTAGCTAAAAGTCCAACCGTCCTTGGAATAAAATCTGCGTCGTTTTATATAATTTTTTTCTTCTCCAAATCGGAAACTAAGACTAACCTTTGATGTCATGGAAGACTTCTAACTTAGTTTTCCATTCACTTAAATTTATAATGATCGGTTGCAAGAATTTCCTGAGTACGATGAAGAAATGGCGGTAATGGATCGTCGTAAATCCACTCAAAACTCTATTAATTTCCTTTTCATAATTCATAATATATAATGTGGAAAAATTTTTATTCAGATATAGTCAATCATGGATTTAAGATAATTTATATATGATAAACTTACTTATTAAATAGGTAAACTCACATATCTCTATATTAAATTTTATGATTAAATTTAATTAAGTTAGTTTTTCTTGTGTAACTTTCCACCAAAAATAAAATAATAATTTAACAACCCGAGAAGTTAAGCAAGAACACACACCAGAGACTCGCAGAGAGGAAAATGTAGAGTTTGCTTCAATTTTTAGACCAACATGGAAACTCCTCATTGTCAATTATCTTTCTGTTCAAATGGTCTCCACTTAGGAATTTTCCTGGCGAACGATTTGGATAAAATGCATTACCCAAAAACAGTTATAAAAGAAACTCTCACTTGCATCCTCCGCTTCCATTACTAGGGCCTCGAGTAGCAACCCAAGACGTCAAGCTATAAGGCTTCGACATTGCAGCAGGAACCCAAGTAATTATCAATGCTTGGTCGATTGGAAGAGACCCTGCATCATGGGATCGAGCTGGGCATAGAGATGGCAGTAGGTTAGGTAGGATATCACAAAAATCACTTAACCTGAATTCAAATCCAATTAATATTATTAAAACTTGAATTCATCCCAAACCCAATTAAAATTTATTCTTAACTACTTAAATTCATCCCAAATTCAATTATTATTATCCGAAAAAAAAAACTTAAACCCATGTAATCTTATATATTTTAATTAATATTTTACATAAAAAATTATTTTGATTAATAATTTTATTTTAAAATTTTAATAATTTCATAAAATATTTAAATTTCATTTTATATAAAATAAAATATATAAAAATCTATAAATATTATTATAAAAATAGATATTTTAAATATATTTTTTTATATTTAATCAGAAAACGATACCTAAACATATAAAATCTGAACTTATTTTTCAAATCCGCACCTATTCTAAACCTGATTATATAATATCCAAACTTGTCTTGTTAGGGTTCGGCCAGATCGGATACCCACAAAAACTCAACCCATTACTATCCCTAATTGAGAAGTTTTGGCCGGAGAGGTTCTTGAACACTTCCATAGATACATGACTTCCAATTGATACCATTCGGGGCTGGTAGGAGGGCTTGCCCAGGCATCCAGTTTGCAAGAAGCATTGAGGAACTCGCTTTGGCAAATCTACCGTACAAGTTTGATTGGGCAATCCCTAGTAAGAGATGAGGATTTGAACATGACTGAATCCATTGGCCTTACGACACAGAGAAAATTTCGTCTCCTTGCTGTTGTAACTCCATGTTCTTAATATTGATGTAATGATGCATAGCATGCTGTCTGTTTCTCAGAATAATTCTAGTTTCCGCTAGTGCAAAATTATCCGTAACTAGCTAGGCCATTGCCGATTCAGTATATTATTTAATTGAATAAAGATATAACTATATAGTATTTCTCTTTTATATTTAATTTATTTGAAATATTTTAAAAAATATTTATAAAAGAAATTATGAAAATATAAAAAAATAAATATAATTTAAAAATAAATATAAAAAATAAAAAATAAGATCAATAAAATATGCAAATAAATTCTCATAAGATGAAAAACTACGTTATTGATATTTATGCAAATTATTATTCATCTTCTTATAATTTCTTAGTTACTAAAATATCATTTACTAGGTTTGAGAGAAAAATGTAGTTAGATATTGGAGAGAGAGCTAGTTTGATTTTGATTTGTGATATTAATTTATATAGTTTATAATTATGACTTTTAATTATTATAGTATTAACTAAATTGTAACTATTGTCATAAATTTTTTACTATAAAGAATTAAATACAAGGTTTTATAATTATAATAGACAATAAAAAGAAGGCTTTGATTTAGATAATTTATAACTCCTATTTTTTTTTCTAATATTTATTAAATTGTAATTATTATCATAATTTTTTTAATAAATATCATTTACATGCGTTATCGATTGATGTTGTAAAATGGTTAAGGAAATAAGGATAAAATGGACATAAAAAAAAAAATCTAATTGAGCTCCACTATTTACTTTATGGTGAAATTTATTTTGAGGCTAATTTTATTATATTTATATAAATAAATATAGATATGTTGAAGAATTTACTATCTGTACAATGGAGCTTATGATATATATCAGAGTTTATTTACAAAATTCTGGGACTAATATATTTGAGGTTAAAATATTTATCCTGTTTTAAGTATTCCTTTCCATTCTAAAAACCATTACTGTATTTTAAAAAAAAAAATTTAATTGAAAAAATACGCATATATTTAATTAAAGAGTTTAATTGAAAACTTTTGCTTGACCTTGGCATGAAGCAAGAGGGGGCAACTGAGATTTACAGTGACAGTAGCTCAGCTATAGCTATGACAAAAAATCCCGTCTTTCATGGTCGAGCTAAGCACATAGAAATAAAGCACCATTTTATAAGGGAGCTAGTAGCTAAGGAGGAAATCAGCTTGAAATTCTGCAATTCAAATGAACAGATTGCAGACATCTTCACAAAGGCGCTGCCATATTCCAAGTTTAGTTATTTAAGAAGCAAGCTTGGGATGGGAGAATTTGAATCAAGAGGGGGTGTTAGGAATGTGATTCAAATCACTAACGGCTAGTAGGAAGTGGTCTTGATGAGTTTAGTAATAAATCTCATGATTGCAGGAACTGTTACTAGTTATTCTCATTTTGTGGGAATGTTATTAAGTGTCGTTCTATTTTCTAGGAGTTCAGTTATATGAGTGTGACTATTTATAGCTTGTTTTGTTATGTCTGTGTGTGTGAGTCTTTTGATTTATTGAATAAAAAATCAGTTCACTTTGTTCTTGTGTTGTGTTATTTCTTTACACCTTCTAGTTTTTTTCAAAAGTTTTTTTTTATTCTAACACAAAACAGGTGAACAATTAGCTGTTAACTCAATGGCAAAGGAGATGACATTATCCATGGAGATATTGAGCGGGATAAAACGTGCAACGTAGCTAAAGAATCAGGACAAATTATCCAATAACGCAAAAGAATGGAGAAAAAAAATGTAATCACCAGCTTGTCAACAAAAAATGCAGTAAATGAGTCAATAATAGAAGAATATAAAGGCCAAATCTATGCATTGCAACATTCCATTTTAGTGCTTTGAGATCATCAACAAGAAGAAGCAACAAACAAGTTGCCAAGACACAAGATCAACCACTACATAGCAAATTTGCAGTGAAATATTTCCAATGACAGACACGTGCTACAGAGCTATCGTGACAATTACGCGTAAAGATGTTATATAACCACCAAATGGAAGGAGCTAAGTCACAGAGTATTTAAGAACCAGCGGGAAAGAAAGAAGAACTTCCAGCATTTAACATTCAACAGGGAAAGAGGAAACAACAGATAGAAAGGTACTATACCTTTTTCTTCTCAACTGAAGGAAAAAGATCCAGTAGGGTTTTGTTATTGAGTTGAATTGTATAACCTGCTTCCCTTGGTGTAAGAACATTTACTTTTCCTTCCCTAATCTACACATGCAAAACAGTAAAAAAGGAATAAATCAATCAAAATTTATGATCTGGCACTGCATTCTTGTTAAGGAACAACCTCGCCGATGAATAGGCTTCTGCAAGTGTTTGAGGTTTAAACATTCTCACAGCCAATTGTAACTCATCCACAAGACCCGAAAGTAAAAAACTTAGGGCCTAATCCTCACGGATTCCAGCCTTTGGATACAACTCATCGAAAGAGTCTAAGCACTCTTGCAAAGATGATACCTGCTCAAGATTCCTCATGTCAGCCAGCGGATCTTCAAGGGCTTTGCTCCCAAACCTTGCAGATATACCGTCATACATGAACCCCAATCCGCATAAGCAGCATTTCCATTGATCTTCACATGCCATTGGTGCCATTGCAAGGCTCTCCCTTCCAAATGAAGAGCTGACACCTTAACCCGCTCATTATTAGCCACATCAAAGAAGCATTCTGCCCTCATCAACCAACCCTCAAACCCTTCTCCATTAAACTTTGGAAACTCAAAAACGTACTGCTCGAGACTTGATTTAATAAAAATTAGGTTTGGATAGGCAAGTTTAAACTCTTGATATTCATCAACATTTGAAATATTACCTTCCTAAGCCAGGGGATGGCAAGTTTGTTTAGTTATGGGGAAACCTTTGTCAGAGGAATTTTGTGGTGATGAAATCCAGCCAGGGGAGAGGCTATCTACGGATCTCTAAATGTTAATTTTTAAATTAATAAACAATTTTACAATAATAAAATATTTTTTTAATGATTCTCTAATGGTGCATATTCATAGCCAGTCACTAAAAGCGTTGTTAAATTCCTCCTCCATTCCCTTAAAAAAAATAATAATAAATACATCATACGATTGAATTGACTCTAATTAAATTAAAATTAAAATATATAAAATTTATTTATTTATTTTAAAATTTAAAAAATTTATTTATTCATAAAAATTATCAAGAATTAATATAATTATTAATTTAAAATTAAAGGGTTAAAATAGAGCATTTCACTATAATTCTATTACCAAAAATATATTATTTAATATATGCATTTTAATAAAATTATTTTTTCATAAAAATATATTATTTAATCTTTTTAGCCCGTAAACTGTTTTTAGTCCATTTCATTTTCCTCAATTCAATTATTTAATTCCTAGCTGCAATTAATCTCTCTTGCTCAATTAATTTGACAAATAAAAAAATTAGTAAGAGAAACTAAATAATTAATAGATTAAAAATAATAGATCAAATCATATTTATTAAACCCAAACTTAACTAGTCAATTGAGTGTGTAAGCTTGTGAACCGACCCTCAAATAAGTTTGGATTTATAAATAAACTAGACGAGAAAGCAATCTAGCGTAATCCGGTTGACCCAACAATTAAATTGATTAATCAGTGTAACTTAATTAATCCGATTGATTCAATTATTCAATAAATTTTTTTTTTAAATACTAGTTTTGAGAATTGAATTCAAAATCTGATAAAAAAATTTTAAAATAAAAATTAATTAAATTAACTTAATAATTATTTTTTATTTTAATATATTTATTTTTTAACATATACTTAATATTTTATAAATATTAAAAAAATTACACATTATATTACTTAATACTTTTATATAAAATTTAAAAATATTATTAAATTTTATTAAATAATTTTATTTTAAATAATAAAAAATTGATTAATTTTATTTATTTATTTATATATTTTAAATATTTTATTTAATTAATTTATATATATCTAATTAATTTTTAATAATCTATAAGTTGAAACATTAATCTATTGGTTGCATCATTAATCTATTCATTGGATCTTCACTGAGTGAGTCGAATTTAATAACACTAAAGCAAATAGTATAACTTTTAAAATTAAAAAAATTAAATAATTAATTTTAATAAAATATACGGATTAAGTAGCCACCACGCAAATGCTGATCCAAGCAGCTATACTTATCCACTTATTAAGGTCAATTTTCATTGCAATCAAGGACGAAATAGAAACTTTCTAAGCAATACTTATCCACTTGTTATGATTTCTTATGGTGTGGAATGCTTGAGCCTGTTTATCAGTTTCTCTCAGTTTTGCTGCTGTTTTTTTTTTTTTTTTCCTTTTTAACACACCAAAAACTTTGAAATAAAACATAAATGTAGAATGCCATTTTACAGAATTTATCCCTGCTTTAAAAAATTTGTGTTTTTGGATCTTAAACAGGAAGCAATTGTGAATCATGCTTGTAATATTGTGTAAGAATAAAAATTTGCTTCTTCATGCCTGACTATTTTTCTTCTCCCTGTTTTTTAACTTTTTCTTTAATATTTCATTTTTCCCAGCTATATTTATTTTTATTTTATATAAATTTTGGATTCTATTGTGCTATATATATATATATATATATATATATGGGTGCATCTCCTTCGCCGTCCCAGAGCGATCACACTATGAGTTCTCATCCACTCCTGATGCTGATCTTAATTGTTTTCCTTCCATCTTTCTTGCTTCTCCTGTCTATCAAATATGGAAAGCAGTCACTACAAGCAAAGAGGCTTCCTCCAGGTCCAAGGAGGCTCCCTCTTGTAGGAAACTTGCACCAGCTAATGAATCCAATCCATAGATCACTGCAGCACCTAGCAAAAGAATATGGCCCTATTATGTTCTTGCAACTTGGATCAATACCCACTATAATAATTTCCTCAGCTGATATGGTGAGAGAAATCTTCAAAAAACATGACCTTGTGTTTTCAGGCAGGCCAATATTATACTCTGCCAAGAAATTTAGTTATAACTGTTCTGGCTTGTCCTCAGCCCCCTACGGTGAGAAATGGAGGGAGATGAGAAAAATTGTAATTGTAGAATTGCTAAGTGCAAAGAGAGTCCAATCCTTCCAGGCAGTACGGGAAGAAGAAGTGAGCCTGATGCTTGATTCTGTAGCTTGCTCTTCGGTTCCGATTAATCTAAGCGACTTGTCAGTTGTCCTGTCAAATAATGTTATATGTCGTGTAGCTTTGGGTAGAAAATGCGACGGTAGATTTATTGGCGAAAGTGGTGGACTTAATGACTTGCTTCGTGAAGCACAACAGTTACTTGGAGGATTTTGCATTGCAGACTTCTTTCCATGGATGGGGTGGCTCTGCAAGTTCAATGGCCTAGAAGCAAGGGTGGAGAAGAATTTCAAGGAATTTGACAAGCTCTATGATAAACTATTACAGGAACATCTCGATCCGAGGAGGCCTAAACCTGAGCATGAGGATCTTGTTGATGTATTGCTTCGACTTCAGAAGGATCCAAATCGAGAAGTTGAACTCAGCGACGATTCTATCAAGAGTGCCCTGATGGTAAATTTTCCACAACTTTCCGAGTTGCATGCGTGTTTCTTAATTCTTTAATTTCTTTTATTTTACATAGATTTTCTCAATCATTTGATCTTGGTTATTAGGACATGTTCATAGCGGGGACGGATACTTCCTCAGCCACATTAGTTTGGACGATGACCGAATTGATAAGGAATCCATATGCAATGAGAAGAGTCCAAGAAGAGGTAAGAAGAGTTAGTAAGGGAAAAGAGATGGTGCAAGAAAGCGATCTTCCTCAACTTGTGTACCTGAAGTCCGTAGTGAAAGAGTCATTGAGAGTCCATCCACCAGCACCATTATTAGTTCCAAGAGAAACTATAGAGGATTGCAAAATTGGAGATTATGAAATCCCAGCAAGAACTAGGGTATATATTAGTGCATCATCAATATCCATGGACCCTAAATCATGGAAAAATCCAGAGGAGTTTCGACCCGAGAGATTCCTGCATAGCTCAATTGATTTCAGTGGACAACACTACGAATTAATACCATTTGGGTTTGGGCGTAGAGGGTGTCCTGGAATGAATTTCAGTATTGTTTTAATTGAGCTTGCACTTGCTAATCTCTTGCATCGCTACAATTGGGAACTGCCTCAGGGTGTTACAAGGGAAGATTTAGATATGGAGGAAGCATTTGGCATTACAATGCACAAGAAAACTCCTCTGTTTGTTGTGGCTAGCCCAGTACAATATTGTGCAGGTCATTAAGAACTTGAGCATTATTGCATTGAAAGAAAAAAAAAAAGTAGATTCTGCCTGTTATTTGTAAAACAAATTAATTAAATAAATATATCAAAAGAAATTACTCATTATATGATGTTTAGCTAACTTATAAACATTTATATATTTTATTGACCTAATTGCGTACATTAATTAATTTCTATTTAGTTAGGAGTTCTTTTCTCTCTTTATTTCAGTAGGGAGAGAGAGTCCTCTCTTTCACTTCCTTCTTTGGGTTTCGGTTTTTGTCCTTCCCCTGCTCTAGCCATGGGTTCCCTCCCCACATTTGATGTTGAGATATAAATACTTGTTTTTTCGTTTTATTTTGCAGCTGGGGCATCATTGTTGAGGGTTTCTTGGGTTGCTTTTTTTATTTTAGTGATCTTCCTTGTTCTTGCGTTGGATGTATGTTGAAAGATATTTGAAGATAAGAGTGTGCCACTAAGAAAGAAAGGCATCCCGTTGAGTTCAAAGTTAGCTTGTAATGTGCAAGTGGGTCGCTGAGAGTTCTACCCCCTCATTCCTTCACTAATTTTTTTGATATTCTGTTGGTTGTTGCTTTTACTTGAACTGAGCTTCGAATTCAAACCCTTTAAAGATCTAGAAGATGACAATAACTAGATAATTTCTCTGTTTTTCGGTTGGAAAGTAAATATTACATGGCGATGAAAGTGGGAATCCTTTGTTTTCTTCTTGCTCTTTGGCTCTGGTTGTCATTAGGGCTGTGCACGATTTTTAAGAGAACCGAATCGAATCGAAAAATCGTATCGAACCGATAGAAATCATACTGAATCGAATTTATTTTGATATTTTGATTCGGCTCTGGTTTAGTTCTTAGTGAAGAATCAGAACCGTACTAAAATCAAATCGAAACCGTATCAAACTGAAACCGAATCGAGAACCGAATTTATATATATATTTTTCTATATTTTTTTTAAGATGTATTATATACTTTGAATATAATTTACAAACTTTTATATATATATAATTATGAACTAAATATAATTTAATATTATATTTCACGTTATAAATATATTAAATTTATATATATTCATAATTATATATATATATATATATTATAATTAAATATTATATAATTAATAAATAATTAAAATATATATTATATAATATATTATATGTTAATAACTTAATTTAAAATTTAAATATTAATTTATATATAAATTTTTAAAAAAATAATTACATAAAATTATTTTAGGAATCAAGAATCAAATTAAAATCATATCTAATTGAATTGAAATTAAAAAATTTAAAATTATATTAAATTAAAATTAAAATAATAAAAAATTAAATTAAAATTATTATAAATTTTAAAATTTTAATTTAATTTGGATCGATCAATTCTTAGATAAATCTCAAATTAAACTAAAATTGAACACCTAGTTGTCATCTTTCTTAAGCAATGAAGTATCCATCCATATACGGAAAGGTTAAAAAAAAAAATTATATTTCTATCCCATCCAAACTTAATTTTCACACGAATTTGATTGGAGGAAATGAAAGTCTTTGTCAAGCAAGTCGTATTCTCTGTATCAATAAAGATATATAATGTATATATATTAATCATTTTTGTTGCGTCCACAAAAATCAATCAAATCCCAATTGGGTTGACAGTAAGGGGAAAAGTTGTGATTGTTAATGATTTTACTAAACTGGCCCTTCTCTTTTAAGGCTAATATCTCATGTATTTTTTAAATTCAACTTTTTAATTGATTAATCATAGAGACTGTAATTTTTAATATTTTAGAAACAGATAATGAAAATTACAATTATATTTGACTAATATAAATTTCAACAGATAAATTTAAAAATTGAACGTTCTTAATTTTTTTAGTCAATAATACAACTCAACTCAACTCAACTCAACTCAACTAAGCCTTTATCCCAAAAATTTGGGGTCGGCTATATGGATTCGCTTTTTCCACTCTGAACGATTTTGGGTTAAATCCTCAGAAATGTGTAATGCTTCTAAGTCATCTTTGTACTACTCTCCTCCAAGTCAATTTAGGTCTACCACTTTATTTCTTTCTATCCTCTAGCCTAATGTGCTCTACTTGTCTAACTGGAGCCTCCGTATGTCTACGCTTCACATGACCAAACCACCTCAATCTCCCTTCTCTCAACTTATCTTCAATTGGCACCACTCCTACCTTTTCTCTAATACTTTCATTACGGACTTTATCTAGTCTAGTATGGCCACTCATTCACCTTAACATTCTCATCTCTGCAACTCTTATCTTAGATGCGTAGGACTCTTTCAGTGCCCAACACTCACTACCATATAGCATAGCCGGTCGTATGGTATGCGGTAAAATTTTCCTTTTAATTTATTGGGAATCTTACGATCACATAAAACTCCCGTGGCACGTCTCCACTTCAACCATCCCGCTTTAATCCTATGACTAACATCCTCCTCACATCCCCATCTACTTGAAGGTGAGCCTAGATATTTAAAGTGATTATTTTGGGACAGTGCCACTCCATTCAAACTAACTCCTTCCCTATCACCAGTTTGGCCTTCACTGAACTTGCAATGCATGTATTCTGTCTTCGTTCTACTTAACTTAAAACCCTTTGACTCTAGAGTACTTCTCCAAAGTTCTAGCTTCCTATTGACTCCTTCTCGTGTCTCATCTATCGAACAATATCATCCGCAAACATCATGCACCAAGGAATACTCTCTTGTATATGTTTCGTCATTCATCTAAAACTAATGTAAAAGGTAAGGGCTTATGGTGATCCTTGGTGTAATCCAATTGAGATCGGAAAATCTCTTGTGTCCCCTCCCACCGCGCACAATAGTAGTTGCTCCTTCATACATATCTTTCAATACTTGTATATACCTAATAGATACCCTCTTTTGTTCTAACGCATTCCATAAGACCTCTCTTGGAACACTATCATAAGCCTTCTCCAAATCAATAAAAACCATGAGTAGATCTTTCTTCCCATCTCTATATTTCTCCATCAACCTTCTAAGGAGAAAAATAGCTTCCTTCGTTGAACGACATGGCATGAAACCAAATTGATTGAGAGAGATAGAAGTATCAATACGTAGTCGATGCTCACCAACTCTCTCCCACAACTTCATAGTATGGCTTATGAGTTTAATTCCCTATAGTTTGAGCAACTCTGTATGTCTCCCTTATTTTTAAAAATAGGTACTAAAATATTCTTCCTCCATTCATCGCATTTTCTTTGAGTTTAGAATCTTATTAAATAATTTAGTTAACCATGCCACTCCCATATCTCCCAAATACTTCCACACTTCAATTGGTATTTCATCGGGTCCACAGCTTTACCTACTTTCATTCTCTTAAGTGCTTCCTTTACTTCTAAAGATCTAATCCTTCTAGTATAATTTACATTCTTTTCTATTGTTCTATAATCTATATTCACGCTATTTCCATTTTGACTATTATTAAAGAGATCATTAAAATAATTTCTCCATCTTTCTTTAATGTCCTCATCTTTCACCAACACTTTTCCTTCTTTATCCTTAATGCACCTAACTTGATTGAGATCTTGACATTTCCTTTCTCTACTCCTTGCTAATCTATAAATATCTTTCTCCCCTTCTTTAGTTCCAAGTTTCTCATATAACTTTTCAAAGGCCTGTGCTCTTGCTTGGCTAACTGCCTTTTTTGCCTCTTTCTTTGCTATCTTGTACTGTTCATATGCCTCATTATTATCACATTTAGGTAATTTCTTATACCATTCCCTTTTTCTCTTCACTGCCTTTTGTACTTCCTCATTCCACCATCACTCTTTTGAGGGTGGTCCAAGTCCTTAAGACTCCCCAAGCACTTTTCTAGCTACTTCTCTAATCTTTGATGCCATCTGTATCCACATATCATTGGCCTCCATATCTAGCTTCCATACTTCGGACTCAAGAAGCTCATTTTTGAACTTCACTTGCTTTACTCCTTTGAACTCCCACCACTTTGTTCGAGCTACACTATTTCTTTTGTCCTTACTTGAATTGTTCCTAAACTTGACATCCAAGACCACCAACCTATGTTGACTTGTTAAAGCTTCTCCTGGAATGACCTTGCAATCCTTGCATAGAGCTCTATTTGTCTTCCTGGTTAAGAGGAAGTCGATTTGGCTTCTATGTTGCCCACTTTTGAAAGTCACTAAATGTGACTCTCTTTTTATAAAGTAGGTATTTGCTAGTATTAGGTCGTATGCCATAGCAAAATCCATGATGCTTTTGCCCTCCTCATTTCGACTGCCAAAACCAAAACCTCCATGAACATTCTCATAACCTTGCCTATCACTTCCTACATGTCCATTCAAATCTCCACCAATGAAAACATTCTCTTCATTCGGTATGCTTTGCATTAAATCATCCATATCTTCCCAAAACCTTTGTTTACTCTCACTGTCTAGTCCTATTTGTGGGGCATAAGCACTAACTATATTTATTGTTTCTCCGTCTAGTACTAGCTTTACTAGTATAATTCTATCTCCTACTCTTTTCACAGCTACTACTGCGTCTTTCAATGTCTGTCTATGATTATGCACACTACTTTCTTGTTTCTCTCCTTTCTGTTAAACCACACTTTGTACCCTGAAATAACCACTTACTTACTTTTTTCTACTACACATTTAGTCTCTTGAATGCAAGCAATATTCACCCTTCTCCTTTCCAAGGTATCCACAAGCTCCATTAATTTTCCTGTAAGTGATCCAACATTCCAAGTACCAACCCTGATCCTCCTCCTATCCTGCTCCTTCCTAATTGGTCTCCTTCTATGATATCTTCTATTATTTTCTATGTCTATCTTGTGTTCTGTTCCACTATTTGTTCTATTATCTGTCTTATAGACTAACTTCTTTACCCACACCCGTCCATGATGTGGGAACCCTTGCTCACTTAACACCACACCCGGGCGCCGGCATGGCGCGTCGCTTTCGGTGAACGCCCTACACCCTTGCATATTTATCACTACACCCGGGCTCCGATGTAGCGCGTCGTTAGTAGAGGACGCCCCAACGTTTATATCATTTGAATCCATATCATAGGGTGTGACGAAATTTTTACGCTGGTTGTCACCTACCGCAACCCTCCTCCTTTATCCGGGCTTGGGACCGGCTAAGCGCAAACTACTTAGGCGGAGTTTTTTTTAGTCAATAATAATTTGAAAGAAATTTTGATTTGTTCGTTATCCAACTAAATTGATAGTTATGATTTTAATTTTGTTTCAAGTTAAGGATAGTTTCACTTTTATTTTAATTTTAATTTTAATTTAATAAATTAATTAAAATAATGTTTTTTTTTTGTTAATTTACAGTTCATAATAAATCAAAAGTTTGAATCTCCCTTTTTCGTCTAATTTATTCATCACTACAAGTGATTTTTTATTAACGCTATCTTTGGAATTTTTTCAGAGAAAAATAAAAGTGGATGCAAATTTTTTTTTTTTTTTTTGGGATATTGAAAAGAAAAGTAACTCTTAACTGCATAGATTTTGTGGTGGAATCTTGTGCTCCAATCTTTGTACAAGGGTACATTTGGTATTTGGTATTGTTGTTGAGAAACGTATTTTAAAATTATATTAAATTTAATTTAAAAAATAAATTTAATCATAAAAATGTCAAAATAATAAATAATTTTTTTTCAATTTTTTTTTAAGCAAGCTTTTTAAACTCTCAATCTCAGTGCCCAACAAGCACTCAACAAACCAAGTGCTGTAGACATAGTTGAAAACAGAGGCCTAAGCAAAAGCGATTCGAACTAGAACTGAATCCACATAACTATGGTAATTCGCCAGTAAAAAGACCAAAGCAGAAACAAAGGGCAAAAAGACCAGAGCAGAAACAAAGGCAGAGATAAAGAGACATAAGTTCGATTATGGCTGAAGCCCAAAGATATACTGATCAAAGAAATCCTTTTTAAATAACCCAAGATTTACAACAAAAGAACAAACCAATTTGTTTACGCACTACACAACTCTGTTTAGAGGTGGAAAGGAAAACCCACTTCAGGGATAGGGGATACTGAGCAGAGGAAGCCGCTCAGTCAGTAGGGAAGAGGCTTAAGACTTCAGGAACGTAAAAAACTCTCTGTGAGAGTTTCTCTCTTAGGGTGTAATGAATTACTATATGTATATGGTGTATGGATTTTTGGGGTCTGTGATAATGATTTTAATATTTAAATTTTGACAAATATTGTTATAATAATTATGCTATGCCTCTCAGAATATGATATCAACAAATAATTGCCTTACTTTTGATTTTTGATTTTTTTTTTAAATTACTTGTTCTTAAAAAATTGGTCATCATACACTTTGATAGTTGTATGTAAAATAAAATAAAATAAAATAATTATATTTATATTTATCTCACAATATTAAATTACTTTTAAAAATTATGATATTTTAAATTTGAATATTAATTAAAATTAAATAAATAACAAATAAAATCAATAGAAAAAATATACTTAGCAACAGAATTATATGAAAAAAAAATTAGTGTGATTAGGACACAATTGAGTATATTATGGAGAACGATAAGAAATAAGGTAAATTATCTAGTCATTTAATTATGTTAAAATGAATGATTCATCATCATATTTCCCAAAATTCACGATTTAATCTCTCTTGTTTAATTCTATGATTATTTGGTACTTCCTTTATTTTTGTCATTTTTTTTATAAAATTTGACAATTCATTAATAAAAATAATAAAATAAGTATAACTTAATATTTTTATAAGAGAAAAAAATATAAATATAAAAAATTAAAATATTCTATTCATAGATGATTTTGATAGAGTAAAATAATTTTTTCAATAATAACGGGTCCTTTTTATTTTAGACGAACAAATAAATTTACTGCAATATTGTCAGAAAGAAATTAATAAAGGAAAAAGTTGCACTACTATGTTCCATTGACAGAAGATCATTACCCATACCTGAGTCTCCAATAAAAGAAAAAAATCAATGATCTATATTATATTTTAAATTGCTAAATAACACATTCAAATATTAAAAAAATAAATAAAATCCCTCTAACAAGAAAAAAAAAAAATCCTACTAATGGAAGAAAAAACAAAACCCCAATAATGAAAAGAAACAGGATCTCAAGAGAATCTTAGATCTATTTCTAAAAAAAAAAACTAACTAAAAATAATAAAAGGAAAAGGAAAAACAATCTAGGGGAAGCAACTGATGAGAAACTCATCAGTGACTGTCCAAAAAAAGAAATCTGAGAGAGAAAGGGGAGGAGAAGAGGATGAGAGTAATTATGTAATCAAATTCAATATGATTAAGTTAACATTCATTTTTGTCAATTTCACTTTTAGTTAATGGACTAAAAAGTGATAGTGAGGGATAAAATTGAAGGAGTGGAAGTGTGGATTAAAGGGCATTAGACCCTTGAATTTCAAAAATTATTTCTCGAGTTACATACACCATACAAAGTGTCTTATAATTCTAATCAATTTTCAATGCCTAATTGCATACCAAAACACATTTTAGCATACATTAACATTTCATTTGCCATTAAAGATTGTGAATTATCATTTAATTCAATTAAACTCTAATTAAAAGAGAGATTTTTAGGTACTAACATCTTGATTCACAATTGATGCAATTTCGACTCTTAGGATGTTCTTAAGACCCAAAATGTTGTCCCTCTAGTTTGTCCACTACAAGAACACACCAAAGTTGCAATGGCAACCCCTAAATTGGCTTCTTAAGCCTTGTCAATCAATTTTGAGATGGGGTTTATGCTTTGTGAAGGTTGCATGAATGTATTGAAAGTTAGAAACACTTTATAATAATTTTAATTCAAGACGAAATCAAAGTTTTTCCTTTGAATCAATTGAGAAATTGAAGAGGAGAGAGAGACACCATGTTGTCATCCAACTTGAGAGAAAAGAGAGAGGGGTGATTTTTTCTTTATTACTTTTCTTTATATACTTGAGTCACACCCTCATTAACTCTCTTGCCACATGTCATCACAAGATCCCATCTTGTTATTGTTTGATTTAATCATATAAAGCCAAGTGTCAAGCTTCATTTAAATCATAACATGTGGTCTTCCATCATAAGAAGACAAGTGGCAAGATCATATGGTACCATGTGTCACCATCTCATGGTGCCACATGTAACCATGTGAAAAGACTAATTTCCTCTTACTTTTTTTTAATTTGAGTTCTCAACCCAAAATTATAATTTATCCTCTTTAAATCAATTTATATCAAATATAAATAAATAAATTAATTAATCTTTATTAATTAATTTCTCATAATTAAATTCATATTTAATCAAATAAAATATAAATTTAATTTATACTACACATCCAATAACCTATATTTGATTTCAAGTCATGCTAGAGACTTTGCAATCTTATTGCAAATCAAACCTCTTTAATTAATTAATTAAATTCTTCAATTAATCAATTAAATCACATTTAAAATGGTGATTAGCTTGCATAGAGGTGTGACTTATTAGGCTCATTACTTATTGGCAATGAGAAATGATATTAACTCTTAATATCATTAGAACTCTTTCTTATAGTAAATGATTTCTCTAAATCATTTCAGGCATCTCATAGACCATGGTTGACACCTAGCATAGTATGCCATTGTCACCTAATTAGTAATAAGGAATACCTTAAATGAACATTTAATTATATATTACCATGCACTAGAATATCTCCGTTACAAAATCTCTATTCGAGCTGGAGTCATGGTTAATGTCAAACTCCATTTGCTATAAACATTATGTTATCTTTTAATTCTAGTTATTGATTAATTAGATTTTCTTGTCAGAAACTCTTTTGTGACTAAATCTGTCTGTCCTGGCCAAGAACTTGAAACATCAAGAACAATTAAATGAACATAGGATTTTATCCCTATTTACTTAGGGTAACGGATTCCATTTTGATCAATACCTATTTCCATATATAACTAGTAGAAGCCAACACATGCCCATATACCCATACACAGTGTAAGTATGAAAGCAGTATCAAACTCAAACCACCTATATACTAGATAACTGTGTTATCTCAGGTCTAAAGATTATATGCACTGATATGATATATGACAATGCATTGATAAGAGTAAACTCCATGTGCTTGTCATATGAGTCACTGGTTTGGCCTACTTATCGTGTATAAGTGCTTTTCATGTTTGTTATGTGGTATGAGACTCACCATTCTAACTTATTAATATCTTATATTAATACTTTGGGAACAAATATGATTACAATCTTTCTGGATAAGTCATGTCCTTTGTGAAGTATTATCAATTGTGAACCGGTTTATGATACTTTGTGCTAGAAATACTGTCACTCATTTTTTTAACAACTTAAGAATAGAATTTCTAATAAAATATTAATAGACCTTTTCAATTACACATAAATAGTTTATGTAAACAAAAAAGTGAAAATACATTTTTATTATTAAAATTGTATACAAAATATATATAAAATAATATGCTCTATGGCATACTACTAACAATCTCCCACTAGCACTAGAGCCATTCATTACAATATCTCAGACCCATCTTATCAAAATGTCAGTCTAACTGAGCTTGTGACATAAGAGTAAACTCCATGTGCTTGTCATATGCGTCACTGGTTCGGCCTATTTATCGTGTATGAATGCTTATCATGTTTTATTATGTGGCATGAGACTCACCATTTTAACTTATTAATATCTCATATTAATACATTGGAAACAAATATGATTACAATCTTTCTGGATAAGTCATGTCCTTTGTGAAGTATCCTCGATTGTGAACCAGTTTATGATACTTTGTGCTAGAAATACTCACTCATATTCTTAACAACTTAATAATAGAATTTCTAACAAAATATCAACGGACCTTTTCAATTACACATAAATAGTTTATGTAAACAGAAAAGTGAAAATGTCTTTTTATTAATAAAATTATATACAAGATACAAATAAAAATGATATGCTTTATGGCATACAACTAACAAAAATTGTTTACAATAGTTAAAACTATGGAACAAAAATTTTTATAATGGTAAAAATTTAAGGACGAAATTATTTATCGCTAATGGAAAAAATTGAAAGAGATAGATAAAGAAATAAAAATATATGATAAAATCTAAAATTATGAACTAACTAATATATTTTTTAAAATATAAATACTAAATTATTAATTTTATTATTTATTTATTTCAAGAAAAATAACTTGTTTATAAAAAGGAAAACTTAAAAAAAATTATTTTTTCTCATTAACAGCACTTTAATAATGATAAGTTTTCTACAATTTAATTTGATATAAAAAGATATACAATGTCTATAAATCAATAAATGTATATAATTTATGTTTATTGTCAAGTTAAACCATCATTCATTCATAAAGAGATGATAAAAAAAGTCAAATGTTATAAACAATATTAAAATTTTACGTATTTTTATAATTATAATTATTTTTTTTATTTTAATATAATTTGAAAGTTTACTATTTATTATGATCCGATTAAAATTAGGGATTTAAGCGCATTGATGTGAAAAAAAATCACTTTTTAATATGTTTGTTAATGACGTAATAAGTAATATATAGAGGTGTGCAAACGATCGGTTCAGTTCCGAACCTAATCGAACCAATAAAATCGAAAATCAAAAATAAAAAACTTTAAAAATCGAACCAAACTGATTAATAAGAGAAAATCGAACCGAATCAAACCGATAAATATCGGTTTGGTTCGGTTCGATTTTAAACCTATCAAACCAAAATTTATAAAATTTCATATTTTTAACATTAAATATAAATAATAAAAAACATAAAAACAAAAAAAAATTAGAAATCAAAACTCAAAAATCTTAAGGTTCGATTCGATTTTCTTTGATTTTGATTTGGTTTGATTTCAATTCGATTTAATTCAGTTTGATTTTCTTTGATTTCCTATATATATTAATAATTTCTGATCGGTTCGTTTTTTTTATTTTTTTGGAAATAACCGAACCGAATCGATTAATCGAAATTATCAAAATTATAAACCAAACCGAACCTATTGAATTTTAAAACTGAACCGATTGAACTGAATTGAATCGATTCGTTTCGATTTTTCGGTTTAAACCGAAAACTGCTCTTCCCTAGTAATATAGTAGAAACTTTTATATTTTTACTGACATAGTAAAAATATTATTATTTTACATATCGTTGTCGCTGATGTGATATAACTTTAATAATTAAAAAAATTTAAAATTTTTCAATTTTTATTAATTATAGGTAATTTTATAAATTTATTTCATTTATAATTAATTGACTAATTTTAATTTAATTTAGTCAAAAATTAATATTTTATTATCTAATAAATTTATATAAAAAATAAATATTTATGCTACTTAATATAATAAAAAAAAAATTTTCCTCTCTCTCCCCTCTTGTATTATTTATTTATTTAAAAATTAAAAATTCATGTAAAAAAATATCAATAATAATAATATTTATCATTTTGGCAGCAATAATAATAATATTTATCATTTTGGCAGCAATAATAATAATAATAATAATAATAATAATTTTATTCTATTATGAGAGCAAGTTTACAACACATCTTTAAAATTTAATATAAATAGTATTTAAATTAATAATAAAAACTTAAAAATTGATTAAAAAAATTGCATAAAAAGAATCATATAACTAATCATTGACATTAGGTAAAAATAACTCAATAAGCTAGTATATTCTCAACATACTTTCGGCTTATGATATTTATATTATATTAACTGATTGGAGTTAATTAATATTAGAGTTGAAAATTTAAATTTAAAATTTTAATAAATATTAGGTTATTGTTAGCATTCAATAGGGATAAAATATTATATTATCCATTCATGGTAAAACATTACAAGAAAAAAAACAAAGGTAGGCCAAATATAAAGGGACAAACAGCTACGTAGTTAGGCAAAAATGATTTCACGGAAGTTACTTTCCCTTAATTGGAAAAATGTTTTCGTTTTAAAAAAATTTTATTATACTCTTAAATAATAGAAATTGCGAAAGATATTTCTGAAAGACAATTTTCTGCAAAATAAATATAAGCTAAAATAATAATTTTTTTCCAAACAAATTCGTAAAAAGAATGAACAAGTGGGTCTACGCCGTACGGGCGTCAGTAAACGAAGAAAAGCCTACGCTTTCCACAAGAGAAAGTTCCGAGAACCAGCCAAGGTCATTTCCACTTTCACTTGCTACCCAACAAACATCTCTATCTCACTCCGCTAATGGACTTCTCCGCCCACTGATTCCACGCTTATGTATCACTCAGCATAGAAGAAATGTTAATGAAATTCGGCTCTTGCTAAGGTAGGTATGGTTATTTTCTTGGCGCTAATAAATTGCTGCGGAGGATTTGATTTATTCTTCTTAACTTGTAATTTAACTCTCTACAAGAAAATTCAATCAAAAGTAATAACACAGGGCTTTATCAAGCCTACAATATTAATTATAATATCTATTCAGGACCTACAAAAAATTTAATATAGATCTAACATTTTAAATTCCAGCTCAAGTTTTTAATTTCTCTGTAGTCTAATTAATTATTTTTAATACTTTAAACATTATAAAAATATTCTTAGAGTTCCTCTATGTCGTAATTATATTAATTAAAGTCATTTTACTTAATTTTATTAAGTTAGGAATATTTTACGAATTTAACTTGTTAGTTTAAATCCGGACACAAACTACACAACTTGAGTTAGGAACTACCTTTACAAATTTTGCCACTTGAAACGCATCCGGAACGTCTGAAAACACTTGAAAAGATTGCAAATACTATAAATTCATAAATCATTAATAATTATATTTAATTTATGTACATCTAGATTGTTCGATGATCGCCTTTTTCAAATGATGTCCGATAGAGTGAGCTTGGTCTCATCTTAAAGGTTTCGTTGCTCTGAATTCATTGGTGGTCTCTGATTGTCGATCTGACAGTCGGATTGGCAGAAATCAGCTCCAAAATTTTTGCTTCTCTCTCCTAGATTCGCTGAATTACGATGACAATAGAGAGCGGGGTTGGTTGGATCTGGTAGCCTAGAGGAAAAGGAGTTGAACGTCAGTGATTTGGCTCTGATTCGATGTCGAAATCGCCAGAAAAATAGTGAAAAACTTTTTGCCCTCCTCTTGCGTGTTTCACCAAAAAAATGCGCTAATCGCCACTGCTCACTGCCCGATGAGCCTACGCCGATATTGCTGATGATCACCGAAGCTTCATCGGCAGTCACCAGCAGCTGGTCTGGCCGTAGGGACAGTGAACGGAGAGAGAGAGGGAGAGATGCGGGGGGGAAGAGAGAGAGATGCTTGAGAGGGGAAGGGGGGGGGGGGAGTTGCTACTGCATTTTTTCAAAATTCATTTTTTTTTTCTAGGGTATTACACGTGGCATAATTTTAATAATTAAAAATTATAGCTAATTTTATAAGTTTTAGTTATAGTCAATTGACTAATTTTAATATAATTTGATCAAAAATTAATATTTTATTACCTAATAAAATTATTAAAAATGAATATTTATGTTACTTAATATAATAAAAATATTATCAAAATACTTTTAGTTTATGGCACTTATAACTGGTTGGAGTTAGGTCTCTGTTATTAATTTAAGTTTTTAGTATGGTGATAGATACTCAATTCTATAATTAGTATTAGAGCTGAGAATTTAAATTTAAATTCCTAATAGGTATTAGGTGATTGTTAGCGTTAAAAAGAGATAAAACATTGTATATTATCCATTCAAAGTAAAACATTACATATTAAAAGATAAGAAAAAAAAAAGTTAGGTCAAATGTAAAGGGGCAAACAGCTACGTAGTTAGGCAAAAATGATCTCACCCTTAATTGGAAAAATGTTTTCGCTATAAAAATTTTTTTGTTCTCTTAAATAATAGAAATGGCGAAAGATATCTCTGAAAGATAATTTTCTGCAAAATAAATATAAGCTAAAGTAATAATTTTTTCCAAACAAATACGTAAAAAGAATGAACAAGTGGGTCTACGCCGTAATTGTGTCAGTAAACGAAGAAAAGCTTACGCTTTCCACAAGAGAAAGTTCCAAGAACCAGCCAAGGTCATATCCACTTTCACTTGCTACCCAACAAACATCTCCATCTCACTCCGCTAGTGGACTTCTCCGCCCACTGATTCCGCTTTATCTATCACTCTGCATCGAAGAAAAGTTAATGAAACTCGGCTCTTGCTAAGGTACGTATGGTTAATTTCTTGGCCCTAATAAATGCTGCAGAGGATTTGATTTATTCTTCTTAACTTGCAGTCTAAAAATGTAGTTTTTCAAGTATATGGAGTGAGTTCTGATGTGGAATTTGTACAGTTACAGGTCTTTTAGCTGGAAAAGTGAGAAATGTCCCCCCTTGAGCTGCGAATTTTTTCAGTTTAATTGTTGCCATTTTCCAGAACAACAGGAAAATGAAAAAAAAAAAAGTTTATAAATATCTGATGTCAGGCTTTTTTTTTAAGGTCAGAATTTTTTTAAAGTTTATTCATTGCCTGCCGACGCAAATATGAAATTACAGGGAGCTAACTTTAATTTCATCGAATATCCTAATCCTTCTGAAATTCTCTAACTTCGGGGGAGATTTTGAAATGACATTTGAAGTTATATGTTATGACATCTGATAACTATGAAAAATTGACAAAAAATGGCAAAATGTCGATTGACAACACGTAGAGTATTTTGGGTAGCCGATCCGACTTGGGACAGATTTGGATTAAAAAAAAAAAACAAAAATCTGAATAGAGTTTGTGATGGGTTGGGACGTTGAAAAAACATTTCGGGTTGGGTTTTGTGATTTTCGTGGGTTTGCTTATTTTCAACCCCGTATTCTTCAATTGTGTCCATTTCTTGTATGTAAATTCGTTGTTAATTCATGCACTCATGAAGTCATATTTGAATTGTGTTATTCATGTACTTTCTTAGAACTTCCCAAAGCCTATGGTATCGCCCATATTTTCTTTCTAACACCAATTTTTTTTTTCTTTCCCAAAGTAAAATAAATAAATAAATAAAACTTAAAAATTAAAAATTAAAAACTAAAATTTCAGTTGCTTCTTCAATAAATCAGTACTTCATTAGGCTTTACCATCCTATCTGCATTCAAGTTGTTAATTTGAGGGGGCACTGTGTGGTTAAGATTGTAGTTCACATGGTTGGCTTGGGTTATCATGGTGTTGATTGTACTTCCATTTGCTTCTGTTTGATGTACTGAATTGTTTCATATTCAATGGTTATGGCAGAGCATCTTTAGATTGTGGAATTGATGGGTGGAATACTTTCAAAACGAGCAAGTTCACGTCAGGCGTCAAGTTCACATTCATGGAGCTATCCACAGTCATCATATGTGCAACCAAATCAAGAATTTATACCATGCCAACAGTATACATATGCACCTCCAAGTTATGGTGGTCGAGCCCCAGATTCTGGGAGGAGGTTGGATAGAAAGTACTCAAAGATAGATGATAATTACAATAGTCTGGAGCAGGTGAATTGTTGATGCCAAAGAAGTTGCCATAGGAAAATTTAGTTTGTGTTTTGATCAATGAGCACTCTTATCAGGAGTCAGGGATTTTATGGGCTAGTTAAAAATGAGAATGGACTGTACTTTTGAGAAACCAGCCGAAATTTGAGATCAAATATAGAACCAAAATAGATAAACCTAGCTTGAAGCTAGGGTTCTTTTGAATAATGACCAGGTGTTTTTCGGTATCACACCAAAGAAAAGGATGCATCATACATACGCTTAAGTAGGGTTTCTCACCCTGCGTGAGTCTATGGTTAGGTTATTTGAGGGTTTTATATGAAAGGGTTACGCCAAACTGCTTAGTAGATAACTGAAGTACTTTAGAGTTGAGTACACTTAGGAACTAACTTCCTTCCCATTAGAAAGGCTGCTGAATCAGCAGCTTAGTAATTCTCTAAGAACAAAACAAACCTTATCCAACGAAATTCTACCTTCAGTTAGTCAAGCTTTTAATCAAACTTTCCTTTAAAATTAAGTCAACATTCCATTTGTCTTCTTGCTTCTACATTAGATTTAGATATTGATTGTTATTTCTCTGTACATCAAATGGTATAGTTGCAGAGGACCAGAATGGAGCCAATTTTGTTGAAAAGTGCTTTAGGATTTGATTCAATTGGAAGAAACATTTTGTTGTTTTGGATTTTGAAGCTTTTGTGACGTTTTTATGCTTTCTAAATGGAGGAGAAACTCTAGTTGAGCCATAAATGTTACAGTTTTCTTGAAAATAATCAAATATGTAGGTGATAATGTGGAAAATTAACAGGGATCACTTCCTTTTTTACCATAAACAAAGCTTTGTCTTATATTCAATTTTTCATCACAGGTTACTAATGCCCTGGCACAGTCAGGTTTGGAGTCTTCAAATCTCATTGTGGGTATTGATTTCACAAAGAGCAATGAGTGGACAGGTTTGGCCTTATCTGGATGTATATTTGTTGTTCACTCCAGGAATATACTTAAGCTTTCTTAACCTGCTTCAATATTAGGTGCAAGGTCATTTAACCGAAGAAGCCTGCATCATATTGGAGATGATCAGAATCCTTATGAACAAGCAATATCTATCATAGGAAAAACATTGTCTTCTTTTGATGAGGATAACTTAATTCCCTGTTTTGGATTTGGAGATGGTATTTCTCTGAACAGGTGCTGTATTGCCATTTTAAAATTTTATTTTTGACTGCATATTAATGTGATATATAAATTGGCAGCCTCAACACATGATCAAGAAGTTTTCAGTTTTTATCCGGATGAGAGCTTTTGTAATGGATTTGAGGAAGTGTTAAGACGATATAGAGAATTGGTTCCTCATCTACGACTTGCAGGTTCCAATTTGAATCAATCTTTCTTTTTCTTGTTTGTTTTTTTTTTTTCCTCAGTTGTTCTTCTCCTAATTGATTTTTCACCCCCATCTTTCTTTCCAGGGCCAACATCATTTGCTCCTATCATTGAAATGGCCATTACTATTGTTGAGCAAAGTGGTGGACAATACCATGTTTTGGTGATAATAGCTGATGGGCAGGTAATTTTTCTGCTCTATATACAATCAACTAATGTGATTTTGCCTTCTAGCGGTCCAAATAGTTGGACGGTTTTTGAATGATGAAAGCATGATAACTTTAGACAATTTTAAAATCTTTTGAAGTTTTTTGTTTCAATTTCATTGCATTTTCAAATTGTAGAAAAGCAATCAGTTTAGTTCTAGTGGCTATTAAAGCTAGATAGAAACACTGAATTCAGAATTTTGCCTAAATACATCACTTTGCTGAACTTGAATTTTCCTGCAAAATGCAATTTTTAACGCAAGTTGTGTTTGAAATTATGTTGTGATGCAGTAATCTTGCTACTGATCAAACATACTGAAGTAAATTAAATAAATGAAAATGTGGTTGAAATAACAATCCAGAGTTTCTTGGCCAGTTGAGTTCTGGATGTCTGATTATTTGTTGACTTGCGCAGATAGTGCTGCTGCTGGTCTGACAAAAAATCCTATGAACATATTAGTAACTCAACAGAGTTTTCATGATTGAAGAAATATTGGTATTTCAAGCAAAATTAGAAAGAAAATTGAGATCTCTCATAATTACTTGCTTGGATAGCTGGAACTACTACAAAGACTACTGATAATTTGTTCTAAACTCCATTATTTATTGCAAAATATTGGTACAACAATGGAAAATTACTGTCATAGTTTAAGCAATCGTGGGTTGTCATAGGTGACTAGAAGTGTTGATACTCAGTATGGCCAACTAAGCCCACAGGAAAAGAGAACTGTTGAAGCAATTGTTAAAGCAAGGTAAAATGTTTTATGCTTGTTTCAAAAAGCAATATTTTCTCTGCTAAAACAATTTTCGATGTGTTTGTCAATTTGCAGTGAGTACCCTCTGTCAATTATATTAGTTGGGGTTGGAGATGGACCATGGGATATGATGAAGGAATTTGATGACAACATCCCTGCTCGTGCATTTGACAATTTCCAGGCAAGTGGGTTTTATCTTTTCATTTACTTGGGACTAGCATGGTTCGATATCTTGTTTTAGGTTGATGCTAAGTTCAGAAATGTACCTTTGTAGTTCGTGAATTTTACGGAAATAATGTCAAAGAACATGGACCGTTCTAGAAAAGAAGCAGAGTTTGCCCTTGCAGCCTTGATGGAGATACCTTCTCAGTATAAAGCAACAATAGAGCTCAATCTATTGGGGTAATGATTTAACTTCCTGATATGGATCACAAGGTTTTACCATTTGCTGACAGATACTGTTAAAAATATTGATCACGAGGTTTCTCCCTGTCTTTTTTACTTCTTATTTTGTCTTTTTTCCCCAGTTCTACTAGAGGGAAGGCTATAGATAGGGTTTCCCTTCCCCCTCCTCAGTATGGTGCAGCTTCATTCAGCAACTCGAAACCTTCACAATCTAGCAGTTTTCACTCAAAACCTTCACGATCAAGCAGTTTTCATTCAAATGCACCATCTTCTGGTAGATATGATGCAGCCAGTACAGCACCTCCTGCAAACTCTGCTTCTGATAGTCATGTACTTCACAGCTTTCTACTTCTTGCTGCTGAATTACATATTTTTCTTTTTGTTCCTAACTTTTTTTTCTTCACTGGTTATAGTCCTAATGTAGTTAATTTGTCTTGAGAGAAGAGTAAACTATAGTAATCTCTGGTCAGCATAACGAATTTTGTAATTTTCTTTGATATGCCTTCAACAGCTTTGTCCTATTTGCCTTGCCAATGCAAAGGATATGGCCTTTGGTTGCGGACATCAGGTAATGTAGTCATACACAATTGTTCATTCTCTCAGCATGAATGTAGGAATTATGCCTATATTAAACATTATTCAATTGCAGACATGCTGTGAATGTGGACAAGACCTCCAGTTATGCCCTATCTGCCGAAGCATCATTCACACCAGGATAAAGCTCTATTAAAATGTGTGCGCATTCATCGTAGAAATAAAGAGCATCAATCAGATGCACCACACTGGCTTAGTGTTGAATTAAAGACGGCAAATCTTTGATCTTTTCAGACAGAAGGGTCTAATAAAGTCATATGATTGCCTTTATCCTAGAAATAATGAGCATCAATCAGTGGTGCCGCACTGGCTTGTTCCTGGATCAAAGGTAACAAGTCTTTGATCTCTCCAGATGGAAGGGTACTCACCCAGATCTTGTTGTATAAAGTGATTATCATCACACATTATTAAATATGGAATATATGGAAGGACAGGGTATGCTACTGGTACTGGCTTCCATCAATGGCGCAATACTGGCGTTAACAGTAGATTCAGCGTTTGTTGCTGTTCAGTGTTTGCATTTGCTCGGTCAATTTTCTGTGAATGTATGTCTATATATATGGTTTCTTGCTTGTAACTGTTCTACATGCTTGTTAATGCACGTGTCTTGCGTGGACTAGTTGCTTATTGTGTTCTTGAAACTGCAGATAACTCGGGTCACACGTTAGAGCAAAATGATTGAGAATGTTCTCGAGTAAAATTTGTCTAGCAATAGGATTAATTGGGTTATATTGTGATCATTAGAAGTAATGCATATTTTACATGTGGATTGGGAAATTGAATTCCATGGAAGAAAAAGGAATCAAGTATGGAGAAAGCAGAGCCGCTCGCATTATGATTGGAAGAGATATTTAGTCGATGTTGTCAACATTACCACCATTAACAATCGTACCAAACAATTCCAGCTCTTAAGTACAATATGCTAGTTTTTAGTACACTTGTCGCTTCCATTAAAAAGCGAAAAAGAAAGAAATTGCAAGACCAACTCCGTGAACATAAAGAAAAGCAAATCCACCATATTTTTTTCATAAGCCCATTTCTACTTAATTTCTTTCATGCACCCCCCTCTGATATCATGGCAGCTGCCAGATTTTCATATCACAAACTGAGGCGTGGAGGATTCTTGGAAGATGAGGACGCTCATGAGGAAGAGAGAGCTTTTAGAAGGATAAGAAACTTTTCCAGGCTCGGGGTCAGGGGTTTCAGCATTAACAGGAGGCGTGTGAAGCTTCGAATCCCAGGGCTGAGGAGGTTCTTGAGGAAAAGATCAAGGTTTATATCAAGGGTTAAAGTATCTTGGGATAAAGCTTTGGAGAGGCTGAAGAGTGGCCAAGCTCACATGCACGATCTTTTTAGAGGAAATTTTCTTGTCATGCAGGTCTGTCCTACTCCTTTCAAATGTGGTGATCAGAGACCTTACCCTCATAGCTTGCCTGCTTCAAGATGTACTCTGGGAAGATTTGCTTGATCTAAACTTATGTCTTGCAGTAGTTCCATTGTTATGCCTGGGAGCATAATCAAGAAGCTAAGCCAAGGAAAAAGAAGCTAGAAAGAAGCTAGAGATGTTGATTAGTTGCATTAGTTAGTTTGCTTCTCAATATCAGTTACTCATATAGCTGATAAATAAGAGAATTGAATTGTAATTGAGGTAATCAAGATTAATGAATTCTCACTCTCTCCCTATCTCTCTCTCTCTCTCTCTCTCTCTCTCTCTCTCTCTCTCTCTCTCCTTCTACTTTTTCCTTTTCTCCTTCTTCCCTTTATTTTTTTTTCTCCCCCAAGGGCTGAGCATGGTAAAGACCCTGGAGGGCCATATAATATATTATAATATTATATAATTATTTTTAATATATTCTTACTTATTTTTTTGAAATATATATTCTTACTGATTGGCCCTCTAAAATAAGTAAAAGAAAATATTATTATTGTGACTTAGTAGCCTGTGTTTAAATTTTTATTTTTAATATTTCTATTATTACATAATATGTGGAAATAATATAAAAATTACAATTGAAATGAATGCACTCTATTTGATTATAAAATTAAAATTTTCTAAGAGATTAGTAATATTTTGATTTTTTTATTAATTAATTTAAACTTTATTCATTAGAAAATTTGTAAATTCTTTATTGTAATAGAATTATATGTACAATAAAATTTTGCATATCACTATAATTATATTATATTTCTTATTTAGCTCCTTTAAACATAATATTTTAGCTTTATATATTATGTATTGAGCTCATAATAACTAAGTTTTTTTATTAAATAAATGTTTTTTTTTTTTTTTTAAATGAAAGGAGGTTGAAAAGTACCATAGTTGAACCTTAACTCAGTTATTACACGCAAGAAGTTTGCCTGCTAACAGAAAAAGCATAAGGATGCCTTGTTGGATATGAACATGTACTTGTATTAATTATGGTTAGCTACAAGTGGAGCTACGTGAACTAGAGGAGGTCATGGCTTCCAACAACTTGCTTAGGAAGAAGTTTTTGGAAGTAAGAAATAATTTTTTAAAATATTATATTTATTTGGAAAGATTTTTTTTTTTTAAAGAAAATAAAGTTTTTGTAAGTTTACATTTAAAATTCTTATTTTTTTAATTTATTAATGTCACGACCCAACCTATGGGCCGGACCGGCACTAGGACCTGGGCCAGCCTAAAGCCCCCGAGGCCCGTAGTAAGCCTAACTGTTCATTTACCCAATTCTAAGGCCCATTTGGGCCCAATTTCAAGAAAACAAGCGATGAGTCCGGCCATAAAAATGGACTTTCCAACGGGGAGTTTTCGACTCACCCGACCTGTAAACACAATAAATTCTCAAATGGGGAGCTCAGCTCACCCTCCACATACTCATCAACATAATAACAAATAGGAGCTCAGCTCCCTTATACAATCCATCAAAACAGACATAGAATATTAAGTTTACAGGTCCAACATGATAATAATATTACAGACCAAATTCAAATAATTACTGCTAACACATGCGGAAATTCTAGAAGTAAATAAAATTACACAAATATTGATAAACAACCTGCGAAGTAGAAAAGCAGGTTAACCCAGAATAAAATATCCTCCTGTGGCCTGTAAAAATTTTTGAACAGGAGTGGCGTTCGACTCGAGAGTAAAATATCAATTTTAACCATAATCTCTATAACTATCTAAAACTAATGCACCCTGTAGAGTGAAATGCAACATCAACATCATTTTCATATCATAACATCAAAAAGGTAATTTGGAGCACTCACGCACCCTGTAGCATCAATCATAACATATGGGAGCTGATCCCCTATACAGCTCTCTTAAATCCAACCTGGTGCCAGCGAATTACTCAAGCTCGGACTTCCACTTAATAACCAAATCGAGGTCCCAATTACTCAAGCCGTGACTACCCCTCGAAGGATCGGGTCCCGGCCAATTACTCAAGCGTGACTACCCGTCCTATCCATAGTCCACACCACATAACACGCACGCGCCGCATACGCTGCTGCTCCAAATTACCGCAACAACATCCATGGCACATCAACAGTTATGAATGCAACATAAATCGTGCCTAGAGTTTAACTACATAAATATATGCATATAAGTGATGCATGGGCATGCTTGAACATATAATAATATCGAAATTACGATTAAAATTAATATTCTACTCACAGACTTGACGATGGTCACCGTATGGGCGGAGGAAGAAAGGCATCGCTCACGACAATTTTATTACAATCATTTAATAAATTTGACTCAATACAAACAAAGAAAAAGACCAATACGTCCTAAGTCGTGCGCAAAATCCGTGAGTCTCCCTATACCTAGGACCTACCCAACTTTGCAAAATGGCTCAAAACACACTTCTATATTCACAATCCATATATCCACAGTTCAATCATATCACACAGCCCCTCCTGGGCCCATCAAATCAGTCATCCATCACAATACGCAAAATTTCAATTTAGTCCTTGTTATTGATCATTTTTGCAAAAACTGCCCAAACAAGCTCTAAAAATTATAAAACTTTGCCCCGCGGTCCTTAGCAATATTACTAAGCTATTGCAAAAAGAATCGTAATTTTCTAAGCTACCACGAATATTTTATGGAATTTTAATCCTATTTAAGCACTAGAAAATTACGAAAAAGCAAGGTTTGGGTTTACCTTTGCCGATTCCGACTTCGGGGATGCACTCGGGACGTCTGACAATGGGGGGCTAGCCAAAACCTCGGTTCAATTCGGAGACTTTTTGATGCAGTGCATGCGGCGAATTTTGCGAACCGGTCAAGCGTAATTTCCGCGAATCGAGGATACCTACACGAAGCCCATAACACGGGGGTTAGTACATAAATTTTTCAGAATTTTCTAAGCTCATTTAATGCTCGGAAAAACACTGCGAAGTTCCGTGGGACCCATCGAAAAACGGTGTCGAAAAAATTCGAAATTTATGTCGTTGCGAAGCTCTCGACGAATGGAGCGTGCTGGTAGCCTCGGTTTTCTCGTGGGATTTACGGTTTTCGAGAAATCTAGCCCAAAAGTCGAAATGGGCTAAAATCTTCCCGAGCAAAAATCGGACAAACCGCTCGATGGATTTCGGCGTTCTCGGTGTCTACGGAAAGCTCTCACCGAGTAGATGATTTTAGACACAAGACTCGGTCCAATTGGTGGCCGAATCGGCCGAATTTGGCCGGGGAAGCTGAATCGACACGCGCGCAGGGGGGGCATTTCGCGCGCATTTTCGCCGTTTAGCGCGGCTCTGGCCGGGAGAGGGTTTGGCGGCGCCGATCGGGTGAGTGGGCGGTGGTGGCCGTGGTGAGGGTGGGGAGGAGAGAGAAAACGCAAGGAAGAGAGAAGGAGGAAGGAACGCGCGCGGGAGGAAGAAAAAGAGAAGAAGACCGGTCCGATTCGATCGGTCCGATCCGGTCCGGTTCTATTCGGCCGGTTCGATTCGAAATACAAAATTTTGAATTTTTACTCTGCCTCGGGACCGAAAACGAGGTCCAAAAATTCCGAAAAAATTCCATAAAACTCAGAAAAATACGTAGACTCCAAATATATTTTTAGTTTTGCCACGTGGTCTTTAAATTAATTTTTAAAAATCATCAAAGTTTATATTTTCGAAAAATCGAACCCGATTTTTAAAATCCGAAAAATCTCAAAAAAATTTCTAAAATTTAAATAAAATTAAAATACCAAAAATGCTCATAAATTTAAAATTTTGGGGTGTTACATTCTTCCCCCTTTACAGAAAATTCGTCCTCGAATTTTTTACACAAGGTAGAATAAAGCACATGATTATACATTGAACAGATAAGGGTACTTGCTACGCATGTCCCGTTCTGACTCCCAGGTGCACTCTTCTACTGACTGACTCCTCCACAAAACCTTAACCATAAGGATCTGTTTTGATCTCAGCTGTCTCACTTGGTAGTCCACTATGGTTACAGGCTGCTCCTCAAATGTCAAGTTCTCTTTTAGCTCTATCACATCCGGCTGCAGTACATGAGAAGGATCGGGAATGTATCTCCTGAGCATGGAGATGTGAAATACGGGATGAACGTGAGAGAGGTTGGGTGGTAGCTCCAACCGGTGAGCTCTTTGCTCCAACTCTATCGGAACCTCAAAAGGTCCGATATACCGAGGTGCCAACTTGCCCTTCTTTCCAAATCTCATGACTCCCTTCATTGGAGAAACCTTCAGAATACATAGTCGCCCTTGCAAACTCCACATCCCTCCCGTGCAGTGCATAACTCTTACGTCTCTTGAAAGCTATCCTCGATCGTTCCACGATTAAAGGAACTACCTCAAGTGTCTTGCACTAGGTCTACATCATGCACCTTCGCTTCCCCATTTCTGTCCAACAGAGAGACCTACACTTTCTTCCATATAATGCCTCATAGGGTGCCATCCCTATCTTTGGAGTGGTAACTGTTGTTGTAGGCAAACTCCACCAAAGCTAGCTGCTCATCCCATTGACCTTCAAAATCTAAGACACTCATGCGAAGCATGTCTTCCAGTGTTTGGATTGTCCTTTCGGACTGTCCGTCTGTCTGAGGGTGGAAAGGCATCTTGAAGTTCAATCGTGTGCCAAGTGCCTCCTGCAACTTTCTCCAAAACCAGAAGTGAATCGGGGCCTCTGTCGGATATTATGGGCGGAACTCCATGCAATCGACTATTTCTCGAATGTAGAGCGGGCATCTTGTGCCCGCAGTATGTAGTCTTCTGAGTAAGAAGTGAGCTGATTTGGTCAAGCGGTCTACAATTACCCATATCGAATCATATCCTCGCGTGGTACGAGGCAACCCAGTCACAAAATCCATAGTGATCATTTCCACTTCCATTGCAGGATAGGGAGCTCTTGCGGCTTCACGATGGTCTCGGTGTTCAAACTTCACCTTCGACAAGTCAAGCACTTGGACACAAAGTCTGCTATGTCTCTCTTCATGCCATTCCACCAATAGCTATCTTTCACATCATGGTACATCTTGGTGGAACCTGGGTGGACACTGTACAGTGTGTAGTGTGCCTCTCGCATGATTTCATTCCTGAGGTTGTCTACATCGGGCACACATATCCTAGAACCTTGTACTAGGGCACCATCAATGGCAAATCCAAACTCACCACATGCACCTTGCTGTACTCTTTCTATGATCTTCATCAATTGTTGGTCTCTGTGCTGGGAAACTCTAACTCTGTCCCTCAAGTCCGCCTCAGAAAAGTGAGCCAACAAAACCCCCTCATCAGAAAGATAAAGGATTAAACCTTGATCCATCAACTCAAGTACCTCTGAATCAATGGTCTCTTCTCTCTTTGAAATGTGCGCCAAGCGCGGAAGATTTTTACGCTCAAGGCATCTGCCACAACATTGGCCTTTCCAGGGTGGTACTGGATGGTGCAATCATAGTCTTTCAGAAGCTCCATCCATCTCCTCTGTCTCAAGTTCAAGTCCCTCTGTTGGAAGATGTACTTCAAGCTCTTGTGGTCGGTGTATATCTCGCACACTTCACCATACAGATAGTGTCTCCAGATTTTTAGTGCAAAGATTACAGCCGCCATTTCCAAATCATGGGTGGGGTAGTTCTGCTCATGCCTCTTCAGCTGTCTTGAAGCATAAGCCACTACCTTTCCATTCTGCATCAAGACACACCCTAGGCCAACTCTGGAGGCGTCACAATACACGGTGTATCCTTCACCACTCACAGGTAGTGTCAACACGAGGCGTGGTTAGACACTCCTTAAGCTCGGAAACTCACCTCACAGTCATCTGTCCAAATGAATGGAACATTCTTCCTGGTCAACTTAGTTAGGGGAGCCGCTATCCTGGAGAAATCTTGTACAAAATGCCTATAGTAGCCAGCTAAACCCAGAAAACTTCGCACCTCAGTGACTGTTGTAGGCCTAAGCCAATCAGTTACAGCTTCAATTTTCTTGGGATCCACTTGAATGCCGTCACTAGAAACCACGTGTCCCAAGAATGAGATGCTTTCTAGCCAAAATTCACATTTTGAAAATTTGGCATATAGCTGGTGCTCCCTCAACGTCTGCAACACCATCCTCAAGTGCCACACGTGTTCTTCCTCGGTCCGAGAGTATACCAGAATGTCATCTATGAATACGATGACAAAACGGTCCAAAAATGGCTTGAACACCCTGTTCATCAAGTCCATGAAGGCTGCTGGTGCATTAGTGAGTCCAAAAGACATCACCAAGAACTCATAATGACCATATCTTGTCCTGAAAGCCGTTTTGGACACGTCCTCATTCCTGATTCTCAACTGATGGTAGCCTGATCGTAGGTCTATCTTGGAAAAGAATCTAGCTCCTTGGAGCTGATCAAACAGATCATCGATCCGAGGAAGTGGATACTTGTTCTCCACTGTCACCTTGTTCAGCTGTCTGTAGTTAATGCACAACCTCAATGACCCATCCTTCTTTCTTACAAATAGCACAGGAGCGCCCCAGGGTGAAGTGCTCGGGCGTATGAAACCCTTGTCCAAAAGCTCCTGTAGTTGCTCCTTTAACTCTTTCAATTCTGCTGGTGCCATCCTGTAAGGTGGCATGGATATGGGGTTTGTACCCGGAACAACATCAATACAAAACTCTATTTCCCTTCCTGGTGGCAACCACAGAAGCTCCTGCAGGAAGACATCCATAAATTCTCTGACAACAGGAACATTTCCCATGCTGACACCTTCTACAGATGTATCTCTCACCAATGCCAAATACCCTTGGCATCCACGCCTCAACATTTTTCTGGCACTAATTGCTGACACCAAGTTATATGGAGCTACGCTCCTGTCACCATCAAAGCTAAACTCTTCCACACCAGGTATGTGGAAATACACCTTTTTGTTCCTGCAGTCTAAAGTGGCATAGTGAGTTGCCAACCAATCCATCCCCAAAATTACATCAAAGTCCATTACTGGTAGAGGAACCAAGTCTGCTGGGAGGATCTTTCCATCCACTACTACTGGGCTACCCGGAAAAACCATATCTACATCTATGTTGTCACTAAGTGGGGTAGCTACTGATAAAGGGCACTCTAAAGTTGTAGGGTTTCTACCCAACCTCATGGCAAACACAGGGGAGACAAATGAGTGCGTAGCACCCGGATCTATCAAAACACGAGCCTCATAAGAACCGGAAGAATACACCAGCCACAACTGCATTTGAAGCTTGAGCATCCTGGTGGGTCAGGGTGAAAACTCGAGCTTGACCCCTACCCTGAGTGGCAGAACCCTGATACTGACTTCTACCTCCTGATCTGCCTCCAAATCCACGTCCCCCTTGTCCTCGGCCCTGTTGGCCACTGAACTGACTGCCTGCCATGTTGGAAGCACCCGGATACAATTGTCGAGGAACATTCGCAACAGAAACTTGTGACCCCATCTGTGGCTCACTGAACATGGGGCATTCTCTAGCAAAGTGACCTGGTTGGCCACACCGGAAGCATACTCCTGATCCCATCAAACAAGGTCCTGAATGTCCTCTTCCACACTATGCACAAGGTGCCAAGGAGGATCCTGAACTAGACCAGGCTGCTGTACCCAGGCGTGACCCGCTTTGGATCCGTGCCCGCTCAATCCTCGTGGTCTGTGTCTAAAACCACTTCTCTTGCTCCTACCCTTTCCTCTGTAATTACTCTGGCCACCACTATCCGGAGTACCCATTTGGGGAACACCTGAAGAACCCTCTGCTCTGTTTTTCTTTGCTCTTCCGCTGTCATCAACAGCATAGCTAATCTCAATCTGTCTGGCTCGATCAACCACCACATCAAAAGACTGATCAGACATCATGGCCAGGTTCGCATACCTCCTGTCAAGCCCCTTTAGGAATCTTTTCACCTTCATAGTCTCTGTAGATACTGCTGTAGGGGCATATCTGCTCAATTCCAGAAATTCTGTAGCATATTCATCTACAGACCTGCCATTCTGTCTTAAGGCCTCAAAGGCCCACTGTTTCTGATCTCTGAAGCTTTCTGGCACAAACCGATTAATGAACAGTTCCACAAACTGAGCCCATGTCAAACCCTCCATCCGGGGTAACACGTAGTCATTCATCCATTGTCTAGGCATAGGCCCCATGACATGCTGCATACACTCTATCAGTCTTCTATCAGTCAACTGTAATTACATTCTGCTGTCTCGCCGAGAATCCAAAAACCGATATGCATCGTCTGACACATCATAAGTACCAGGCACCAACTTCTTAAAATTTATGATCTGTTTGTAAGGTTCCCCTCTTGGTGCGGTGGACTGCTGCTGCTGTGGAGGGTGGACCATATACTGCGCCATCATGTCGATGGTTCTCTGCAGACCAGCTAGAGTAGCTGCCATGGGGTCCATGGGACCCTGTGCCATGAAAGACTGTTCCTGAACTGTGGGTAGCTGCTCTTCTACTTGAGCAGCTCTAGGCCTCCTACCCCGCCTCGTCGGGGTAGGCGCCTCATCCTGTGCCGACACCTCGTCAGGCACATCTGGTTCTGGTGTAGTGACAGCTCTCCTGCTTCTACGCATTTTCCTGAAATTCAGCAGCATTAGCCCACAAAATTCAAAACTGCACATTGCACAGCTCTATAGACTCATATTTACACACAATATATGAAGCAGAAACTAGAACCAAAGACGACAATGCAAGACGAATATGGACCCTATTTTTCCGCATGTGACTCCTATTAGACTTTTCCCAACACTTTAGACAACATTCCCTAAGAATCTGGAGCCTAAGCTCTGATACCACATCTGTCACGACCCAACCTATGGGCCGGACCTGCACTAGGACCTGGGCCAGCCTAAAGCCCCCGAGGCCCGTAGTAAGCCTAACTGTTCATTTACCCAATTCTAAGGCCCATTTGGGCCCAATTTCAAGAAAACAAACGGACAGAGTCCGGCCATAAAAATGGACTTTCCAACGGGGAGTTTTCGACTCACCCGACCTGTAAACACAATAAATTCTCAAATGGGGAGCTCAGCTCACCCTCCACATACTCATCAACATAATAACAAATGGGAGCTCAGCTCCCTCATACAATCCATCAAAACAGACATAGAATATTAAGTTTACAGGTCCAACATGATAATAATATTACAGACCAAATTCAAATAATTACTGCTAACACATGCGGAAATTCTAGAAGTAAATAAAATTACACAAATATTGATAAACAACCTGCGAAGTAGAAAAGCAGGTTAACCCAGAATAAAATATCCTCCTGTGGCCTGTAAAAATTTTTGAACAGGAGTGAGCGTTCGACTCAGAGAGTAAAATATCAATTTTAACCATAATCTCTATAACTATCTAAAACTAATGCACCCTGTAGAGTGAAATGCAACATCAACATCATTTTCATATCATAACATCAAAAAGGTAATTTGGAGCACTCACGCACCCTGTAGCATCAATCATAACATATGGGGCCGATCCCTATCGACTCTCTTAAATCCAACCCGTGCCGTAATTACTCAAGCTCGGACTTCCACTTAATAACCAAATCGAGGGTCCCAGCGAATTACTCAAGCCGTGACTACCCCTCGAAGGATCGGGTCCCAGCGAATTACTCAAGCCGTGACTACCCCGTTCTATCCATAGTCCACACCACAAAACACGCACGCCAACGCACGCACACTACTCCAAATTACCGCAACAACATCCATGGCACATCAACAGTTATGAATGCAACATAAATCGTGCCTAGAGTTTAACTACATAAATATATGCATATAAGTGATGCATGGGCATGCTTGAACATATAATAATATCGAAATTACGATTAAAATTAATATTCTACTCACAGACTTGGACGATGGTCACCGAGGCGGTGGCGGAGGAAGAAGGCTGTCCCGGCTTACCTGACAATTTTATTACAATCATTTAATAAATTTGACTCAATACAAACAAAGAAAAAGACCAATACGTCCTAAGTCGTGCCGAAAATCCGGCATAGTCTCCCCTATACCTAGGACTTACCCAACCTGCAAAATGGCTCAAAACACACTTCTATATTCACAATCCATATATCCACAGTTCAATCATATCACACAGCCCTCCCGCCCATCAAATCAGTCATCCATCACAATACGCAAAATTTTAATTTAGTCCTTGTTATTGATCATTTTTGCAAAAACTGTCCAAACAAGCTCTAAAAATTATAAAACTTTGCCCGGCGGTCCTTAGCAATATTACTAAGCTATTGCAAAAAGAATCGTAATTTTCTAAGCTACCACGAATATTTTATGGAATTTTAATCCTATTTAAGCACTAGAAAATTACGAAAAAGCAAGGTTCGGGTTTACCTTTGCCAATTCCGATTTCTGGGGCCTTTCGACGTCGACAATGGGGTTAGCCAAAACCTCGGTTCAATTCGAGACTTTTACGTAGCAGTGCATGCAGTCGAATTTTGCGCACCGGTCAATCGCCGAATTTCCGCGAATCGAGGATACCTACACGAAGCCCATAACACGGGGGTTAGTACATAAATTTTTCAGAATTTTCTAAGCTCATTTAATGCTCGGAAAAACACTGCGAAGTTCCGTGGGACCCATCGAAAAACGGTGTCGAAAAAATTCGAAATTTATGTCGTTGCGAAGCTCTCGACGAATGGAGCGTGCTGGTAGCCTCGGTTTTCTCGTGGGATTCACGGTTTTCGAGAAATCTAGCCCAAAAGTCAAAATGGGCTAAAATCTTCCTGAGCAAAAATCGGACAAACCGCTCGATGGATTTCGGCGTTCTTGGTGTCTACAGAAAGCTCTCGCCGAGTAGATGATTTTAGACACAAGACCCGGTCCAATTGGTGGCCGGATCGGCCGGATTTGGCCGGGGAAGCTGAATCGACGCGCGCGCAGGGGGGGCGTTTCGCGCGCGTTTTTCCGGCCGTTTGGGCGGCCGGGAGGGTCAGGAGGCTGGCGCGGTCTTGTCGGGGGCTAAGCGGTGGTGGCCGTGGTGGGGGTGGGGAGGAGAGAGAAAACGCGAGGAAGAGAGAAGGAGGAAGGAACGCGCGCGGGAGGAAGAAAAAGAGAAGAAGACCGGTCTGATTCGACCGGTCCGATCCGATCCGGTTCAAATCGGCCGGTTCGATTCGAAATACAAAATTTTGAATTTTTACTCTGTCTCGGGACCGAAAACGAGGTCCAAAAATTTCGAAAATATTTCATAAAACTCAGAAAAATACGTAGACTCCAAATATATTTTTAGTTTTGCCACGTGGTCTTTAAATTAATTTTTAAAAATCATGAAAGTTTATATTTTCGGAAAATCGAACCCGATTTTTAAAATCCGAAAAATCTCAAAAAAATTCCTAAAATTTAAATAAAATTAAAATACCAAAAATGCTCATAAATTTAAAATTTTGGGGTGTTACAATTAATTTAATAGATAAAGAAAATTTTATAATTTATCTTACTTTACTTTACGAAATTTTCATACCTTCCATTCAAACATGCTCTAAGTTTTATGCATTCCCATAATTAAATTTTTTAATTGAAAATTTTTGAAAATTATATTAAAATTATTAATATTTATATGATATAAAATTTATTTATTAATAATTGTAAATTCAGTTAGTAAATATAAATATAAATTAAATTAAATTAATAACTTAGTGAATTTATTGTTACTTTTTTAAGTGTAATCATTTAGAATGAATATATATATATATATATATATATATATATAATAAATTATTTTATAATTTTGTTTGATTTCTCTAAATATTTTCTATCAAGTTTCGCCATTGATTCGCTTTATTTGTTTAGTTAAATAAAAAAAAATTAAAACCACGATGGAAATACATTATGGAAATTAATCCATACCAATGTGAGATTAATCATTAAATGGATTTTTACTTTTAGTCAAACTAGCTATAATGCCACTAAAAAAAATATTTAATTATTAGCAAACTTTTTAATTTTAATATGAATAATACATTTTTAAATTAATTACGAAATAAATATAAATAAAAAAAAAAATAAAATAAAAATCCACCGTAGCATCGTTATTAAAATAAATAAATTTTATATATTTTTATTTTAAATATATGATATATATAATGGATCGAGTGTATATTGAAATTTCTTTATATTAAAATGTCTCGCACGGCATTAATTGCCTGTTATAAATGCGTTAATAATTGATGGGCTTGCAAAACTAGAAAATTCTTGCACAGTGTATGGTCCATGCTTGATATATTTTCTTCTAAATGTATTGCTGGGAGCTTTAACACAAGTTTGAGAGAGCATTTAATGCAGAGTCTTAATTGATTAATTGATAATTTTTAATATTTTAAGAAAACAATACTATTAAATTTTATTTTTCTAAAAAAATTACTATTAATTTTCTTTTTCTATTGCTGATGTTGTTTATATTTATAAATTTTAAAAAAAAAAGCAAATTTAACTGAAATATTCCCGTAAAAAATTGATTATAAATAAAATGGATTGATAAAAAAAAAAAAGGATAAGACCTCCTAACCCTTTCCTTCCTACACCTGAACCTGCTTATTCCCCTTTTGGACCTTTTAACTATTTATATGAACCACCTCCAACTTATCACCCAAATGGGGATGGATATAATTAATTTACTTTTAGGAGAGCATTCGGTCGGTTCAATTTTAAACCGAATCGAACTCTAAAAATTAAAAAATTAAAAAATTAAATCACCTAAAAAAGTAAATCGAACCAAACTGATTATTTAAAAATAATCGAATTGAACCAAATTAAAAAATAATAGTTCGATTCGGTTCGATTTCTTTTTGTTGCATTAAATAAAAAATATTTTAGGTTAATTTTTATTCTTTGAGTTAGGCTTGAATGGATAATTGGACTAGATAAGGGCTTTAAGACTTATACATTTTAGACTGAAAAATTACTTAGGCCATTTTACTATTCAGTTTAATCAGTTTTATTAAATAAAAAATCGAACCGAATAGAAAACAGAATATACTAAGAGTTTCAAACCGAACCATACCAATATAACTAAAAAACTAAACCAATAAAATCAAAATGATTCAATTTAATTTTTTAATTTACACCAAAAACTGAGCAGGCCTATTTGTTTTAACATGGCGCAATTTATGGTCATATATTTGCGAAGAAACCGTATTCCTGAACGTTGTTGACAATTAAGCGGACTGCGGAAGCTGTGGCTGTCACTGCAAATAGTGAAGAGACGATGACGTTGAACCAATGCCACAACGTCTTTATTCTACCTGTCTTTCTCTTCACCTGTTGTTTCCATTAATTAATTACAAATTAATTAAAGCAAACTTACATACATGTATACAACCTAATGAAGTTATTAATTAACTAAAGCATTATTGTCTATTCTTGTGGGGCTGTACTTAATAAACTAAAATTTATTACAGCACCATGTCTATATAAGAAAGCAATGGATACCTACCATCTTTAACTGATACATTGAGAAGGAGGATAAAATGTCTATTGTTTTAGGCATTTCTTATAATGTAAAGAGTATATTTCACATGGTTAGTAAATCTATACAGGAAACATCAAATAATATCTCCATTTATATGAATATATTATTAAAATTTATTTCTTTTTAGATATAAATTATACGTGATTGATTTATATATATTTCAAAATGTCATATAACACAAATAATATTTTAATGTATGTATATGTTGTCAAATTAACATGAAATTAATAATGATGTGGTCTATACTTAATTATTCATATATTAAATCAGATTAGCAATTATTGGCCGACAGGAATACGCTTTTTTATTTTTGTTAGGTGGATGTTTCCCTTGCAAAATTAGTGGTCACCTAATTATTTCTAACTGGGGTCTTAGTAAGGACCTAGCCTCATCATTGTGCCTAATTCATAGTGTGTTGTGAAGGATGAAGCGCCTAAAACCATTGGTGCTGTGAAGGGTGAAGCTCAAATAGGTTAGCATAAAAGTGTAAAAGTAGCTCACAGAGTCAGTCACAGAACCGGGTTTTTTTAGCAAATGAGTGTAATAAAAATAAATATATATCAGAAAAAAAGATAGGTTTCAATTTAATTATAAAACGGAGTGAATTATGTTGAGGTGAAACAAATAAGAGCGGGACATTAATTATAATAGCGTTTTGAGTTTTAGACGCTATTTATAATAGCGTTCAAGTTTTAAAAACAAAAAGAAAGCTGGAGTCTAGCTTTTGTTTTTATTTTTTTTAATATTTTATTTTATATTTTAAATAAAATATAAATATTATTTTAATAAATAATATTATAATAATTAATATTATATATTATAATATTTTTATTATAAAAAATTATTTTTTTAATTTTAAATTAAATTTTAATTAAATAAAAAATTTAAAATATTATTACCATAAAATAATTAAAAAAATTAAATTAAAAATTGAACACTATTAGCTATTATAAATAGCGTTCAGATGTTCATTTAATTTTTTAATTATTTTATTTTATATTTTAAATAAAATATAAATATTATTTTAATAAATAATATTATAATAATTAATATTGTATATTATAATTTTTTATTATAAAAAATTTATTTTTTAATTTAAAATTAAATTAAATTTTAATTAAATTAAAATTTCACATTTTAAATAACATTTAATAACATTTTATATAAATTTTTTTATTTTAACAAATTATTTTTTATAATAAAAATGTTATAATATATAATATTAATTATTATAATATTATTTATTAAAATAATATTCATATTTTATTTAAAATAAAAAATAAAATATTAAAAAAAATAAAAACAAAAGCTAAATGCTATATAAGTAGGTCAAGCTTTCTTTTTATTTTTAAAACTTGGACACTATTATAAATAGTATTCAGAGCTTAAAACATTATTATAATTAACGTCTCGCACTCATTTCTTTCATCTCAACATAATTCATCCACCTCATTTTGATAATTAAATTGAAATTTATCTTTTTCTTATATATATTTATTTTTATTACACTGCTTTGATAAAAAAAAAACTCCACAGAACCAGCTGACCTGATTTCTAATGTGTAAAAGAACTGTCACCCACACTTGTAATTATGAATTTCACGTAAGAAACAAAAATATGGGGAACAAGGAAATTGAATCTGAAGTTATTCTAAACTACAAATCATTCTATTCTATGATATAGGAAATTTTCGTTCAATCTCGCGGCGTATTTGCTTAGGATTACGATTTGCCGTATTTCCAGAAATTGAATTGCAGAGCGTGAATTAGCGTCACAAGAATATTAATTTTTTTTCCCTTAAAAAGTTGGATACAAAGTGTTTGCATGTTGAATGGTTTTGACGTCATTAAATATGTCAAAAAGTTATTCGAACTTTTTTTCATGTGTGAATGAATCACAGAGTTGGGTGTCAAATTTTGTCTCTATTTTGCAGAGAGAGACTTCTCTATCTCTATTTCCATGTCTGTTACCTAAGACTCAAGGCTTTCTCCTCTGCCGCTAGTCAATCATTTCCTACCCCTCCTGGCAGGGGAAGGTCTTTTTCCCACTAACCTGGTCTTGGGTGGCGCCTTCTTCTCCACCTGGTTGGGAATGTAGATATGATTTTGTTTCAACAGTGGTAAGGGCTTGGTCGGGCTACCTGTTGTTGTCTCTTCCTTCTTGCTATGTTTGTATGTTGCAGGTGCTTTGGGAGAAGCAAAAGGCAAGAAACGGTCATTGTTGGCGAGAGGAAGTAACTTTGCTGAGGATGATGTCTCGTTGGGATTCCTCAGGCTTTTTTTTTTTTTTAACTTTTGTGATGTCTTGTTGTTTGCTTGTTCTTGAGGCCTGGGTTGACTGCTTGAAGCTGGAGATGATGGCTGGCTTCGGGTTCTGTTGATCTTCGAATCTGAATAGTTAGGAATCCTCTATTTTGCTTCCTGGAATGGCTTCTTGTCTTTGACGAACTGGTGGGAACGTGCCTCAGCTTGCTGGGCCATGATACCAGGTTGGATTCAAGTATATCTAGGTTTTTTCTCAGAGGTTTGGGCTATATCTTTAGTAGACTAGTGTTGGCCCTTTTTTAAAATATGCATTTGGATCTCGTCTCTATATGGGCCTAAGGCCCTATTTTGCTTATCAATAGTATGGAAAAAAAAATACAAAAATGTTAAAATTTTAATATAAATTAAATGTTGAATGCACGTCTCAAACTTTTAATTATAGCAATATAATGAGAAATAAATGATTCAATGTTATTAGATTCCTTGACTTTATACGTGTTTTATCAAGCCTTATTATTTTTTCTAATAATAAAAATATTAATTATTCACGCGATGAAAAATAAATTATTTATTTTTAAAAAATAAATTATTATAGATAAAAATTAAATGATTTCAAAGAAAAAGTAAATTATTATTATTTTTTTTTAAAAGGAGCATATCAGTTTCAGAAAATGTAAATTATTTGTAAGAAACTAAATTATTGCACTTGAAGATACAAATCTTTTGTATTAAAGAATTGTATGTTATTTATAAGAACTGTAAATGACAATATTTGAAAATGTAAATTATTTGTAAGAAACTAAATTATTGCACTTGAAGATACAAATCTTTTGTACTAAAGAATTGTATGTTATTTATAAGAACTGTAAATGACAATATTTGAAAATGTAAATTTTATGTACTCAAAATAGAAAGCAAATGATAAAACTTTTTTTTTTTTGTATCTCTATAAAAAAAGAATGAAAGAATTTAGATTTTTAAGAAAAGATTTTATTTTATATTAAAATAATAAATTTAATAATTTTTTAAAAAAATAATAAAAAAATAAATAAAAAAAAAATAAAAAAAAAAAAATTTTCCCCTCCCTCCTCTCCTACTTTAAAAAAAAAATAAGATTTTGAGTTATAAGAGAGAGATTACTTACCTTTACTTTTTCCTTTTTATTTTACATATTTTACCTTATTATTTACCCTTATTTTCCACTCTTTCCATCAAGAAAACAGAAACTAGAAATCAACAAATAAAGAGATGAATCAAATTCTAATCTGGAAAGAAAAGATGAATGCAACTCATAACTTGAAGAAAAGAAAGAATAATGGCAATTCCAAAATATGATTTGGTCTTCATTGACAAATTGATGAAAGCCAAGTCAAAACAACGAAAATGATGAATATAACCCAACTCAGTGACACGTCAATTAGATCAACTTGGAAGTCCCACAGGTAATTTGTGAGCTTTATTTTCTTGCCATTATTATTATTATTATTATTATTTTTTGCATGTGAGTCTGGATTCTGGAAAGATCCAGCCATATCAAAGAATGATTAACTCATCTCCCCGTCCTTGTCCAGGAAAGAAAATGCTTGCTCATATTCAACTTCCAACTATTTTAGTATTTTACCTTTTTTATTTTATTTAAAAATTGCATATAAATAGCTGACCTGGTTTTGTAAACCTGTCCACGAATAGTCTTTTGATCGTTACCATTAATCTTTTCTCTTGGCGTTGGTTAATTTTGATCTTACAGAATTTAGTGTATTGGTCTTGTCTTGTTTCCAAAAGCATTGCTTACATTGATCGATAAAGATGACTATCACTGCCGCGCCTGGCATCAAGGATGGCTGCCTTATGGTCAGAGACAAGGTGCTGCTTGCCCAAGTTCCGGAAAACGTCGTCATTTCTGCCGCCACCTGCGACTCTGCTTTCGTCGGTGCCACTTCTTCGACTCCCAGTTCTCGTCATGTCTTTAGCCTTGGAGTTCTTGAGTAGGTTTCTGGGTTCTGTTCTGTCCCTAAAAATTTTCATTTAATGTACTTTCTATGTTAGTTTCATTCTGTTCAATTCTAATATATATCCGTTTCTGAAGATACTTGTTACTATTTTCAAGCGTTTTTCTCCAATAATTCATTTGAATCTATTCTGCCACTGCAGGAGATACAGGTTCTTATGCCTTTTTAGAGCCAAAATCTGGTGGATGATACCTCGTGTGGGAAAATCTGGTAGCGAAATCCCCATGGAAACTCAAATGCTGTTGCTGGAAGCAACAGAGAACCCTGCCCTGCATGATGAGCTTTCTTCTGAGACGTCAACTGGCGACACCTTCTATATTCTCTTGTTGCCCGCGTTGGACGGACAATTTCGAACCAGCTTGCAGGGGACTTCTGCAAATGAGCTCCAGTTCTGCATTGAAAGTGGTTAGCTCCACATAAGCCCACCAAAAGACTCTACTTAATGAAATACCATGTATTGATTTTCTTCTGTGTAATTCTTTAGGAGACGCTAATGTTCAGACCTCCCAAGCATTCGAAGCAGTATTTATAAACTCAGGGGACAATCCTTTTGAGCTCATCAAGAATTCTATCAAGTATGTTTGGTCAAGATCAGAAATAGGTTTTATTTAATTAGCAGATGTTGAATGATGCCCTTTATGCATGTTCATTCATGCAGGATATTGGAGAAGCACAAGGGAACATTTGGCCGTATCCAAAACAAGAAGGTAACTTACTAAAAACCTTTAAACTTTAGATGATGACTAACTTTTCATTTCAATCAACTGATTTTATCTGTTTAATTTCTAGATCCCAGCACATTTAGACTGGTTTGGATGGTGTACTTGGGATGCTTTTTATTCTAAAGTTAATCCACAAGGAATCAAAGATGGTCTTCAAAGGTACAATGACATTCATTGAAACCTTCATTCTTGAGGATTATAAGCAATACAGATCTGTGTATCTAATAAGAGTATATAACAGATTCTTGGAAGGCGGTTGTTCACCAAAATTTCTTATTATTGACGATGGATGGCAAGAGACAGTAAATGAGTTTTGCAAAGAAGGTGAAGCACCTATTGAAGGGACACAGTAAGTACTATCTTTTAGCATGATTTTTTTGTTTGTCCTTTGAATTAATCTTGGCTTATCAATCATGTATTCATAACATTTCTAATTTGTATAGGTTTGCAGCTAGATTGGTTGACATCAAAGAAAATAGCAAGTTCAAGAGTTCAGGCTCAGATGATATCTGCACCGATCTCCGCGAGTTTATTGATAAAATCAAAGAAAAATATGGACTAAAGTGAGTTTTCAGTATGGATGTCCAATCTCTCAATTTCATTTCTTTAAAGATTTTTCTGTTGTTAGTACTTAATAGTATAATTAACCATAGAATACGTTTCAATTAATGCAGATTTGTTTATGTGTGGCATGCTTTAGCTGGGTATTGGGGAGGCGTCATGCCATCATCTGAAACAATGAAAAAATACAACCCAAAGCTTGTATATCCGATTCAGTCCCCTGGTAACATAGGGAATCAAAGAGACATTGCCATGGACAGCATGGAAAAGTATGGAGTTGGAATCATTGATCCCTGCAAGATCTTTGACTTTTATAATGATCTCCATAGCTATCTAGTAAGCAGCAATATAGATGGAGTCAAGGTGGATGTTCAGAATTTGATTGAAACTTTAGGTACTGGGTATGGAGGACGTGTTACATTGACTAGAAAGTATCAGGAAGCACTTGAGCAATCTATTGCAAGAAACTTTAAAGGCAATAACCTAATCTGCTGCATGAGTCACAACTCAGACTCAATTTATAGGTTTGCTCACTCTTTTCATTTCTAAGAACATCTTACCAATTAACTGTCAGCACTGGGTTGTAATTCTCAGTTGAGTCAATATTGTTGATTGACAGTTCAAGGAAAAGTGCGGTTGCAAGAGCATCAGAGGATTTCATGCCGAGAGAATCAACATTTCAGACCTTACATATCGCCTCTGTGGCTTTTAACAGCCTTCTTCTTGGGGAGATTGTGGTTCCAGACTGGGACATGTTCCATGTAAGTTATCTTTGCATATTGTTAGTTTTCTTTCCACATGCTCTTTATGTCTTGCTGAACGAGTGTGGTTATGATAGATAAATTTTATGATCCAAAATAAGTACGACCTACAAGTTACAACTAGCTACTACTTGGCACAAAATAGACAGCGTTGCTTATTTTATTACAGCATAGAGAGCCAAACCTGCATACATAAGGAAGTAAATTCTAATCATTCAGGTGATGCTGTTACGTAGTTGAAGTTTAATGCTACAGGAATCTAAGATATATCCTTTCTTGCTATTTCTCAGAGCAAACATAAGACGGCTGAGTTCCATGGTGCTGCAAGAGCAGTGGGTGGATGTGCAGTATATGTAAGGTGAGCTAAAATTACTATTTTTTTTCCTTCTTTATTTTATCTCTTGAAGAAAATTCTAGCCGGTGCTTAATTATTTCTTTTCCAATGTGAGACTTAAGTCTATGGAAATCTTTTTGGTATGCTTATAGTGACAAGCCAGGCAATCATGATTTTAAACTCCTGAAGAAGCTTGTACTGCCTGATGGGTCTATTCTGAGAGCTAGACATGCTGGCCGTCCTACTAGAGATTGTTTATTTGTAGATCCTGTCACGGATGGAAAAAGGTAAACTTGTAATCCCAGATTATTTCCTCTAACTAGAATACCAATAACCTAAATCCAATCTTTTTACTAATTGCTGCAGTCTGACTTTTTCTATAGTTTGTTGAAAATATGGAACTTGAACAAGCTATCTGGGGTCATTGGCATTTTCAATTGCCAAGGAGCAGGAAGTTGGCCTATGAAACAAGCAGCTGAAGAAATGCCGAATGTACCATTCACGCCTTTAACCCTTTCAGGCAATGTGAGGCCTACTGATGTTGAATTTCTCAGAGAGGTTGCAGGTGAAGATTGGAACGAGGAAAGTGCAGTCTATGCCTTTAATTCAGGTTAACTCTGCATTTCCTTGTTTTACATTTAATTAGATGGCTTCTAAATGACACCAACTTATGAAGAAGTACTGTTAAATTATTTAATATTTTTGCAGGATCTCTTTCTGTACTGCCAAAGAATGGAAGTCTTGAAGTGTGCTTAGCCACCCTCGAAGGCGAAATATATACCATCTCCCCAATCAGGGTTAGAAAAAGTGTAGACTTTTCTGTCTCTTCAGAATTTTCTTTGTATCATGTCTTACACAAAACCTTGCCAATCCTATGCATGACAGGTTTTTGGTCAGGATATTCATTTCGCCCCGATTGGATTGCTGGATATGTACAACTCTGGAGGTGCAGTTGAAGCTGTAAACTGCAGGATTACGGATTCTTCAGAATGCAGAATCAAAATAAAAGGGCGAGGATGTGGCAGATTTGGAGCCTACTCGAGCACTAAGCCTAAGCATTGTATGGTGGAGAATAGGGAAGAGGATTTCACATATAGTGCAGTAGATGGATTACTGGCGATTAAGCTACAAGGCAAATGCAATTTGAGAGAGATTGAATTTGTATATTAAGGCCTCTCTTTCATTTGATTTTCTTCCTATGATAGATTTCATGTCTTGTGGGCATAGAGTTAATTTTTGCATAATTGCAGAACATGTAAAATATCGAATGTCCCCAAAGGGTTAATACAATTTTATATTGTGAGTGAGCATAAAAATTTAGTAATACAATTTTTTACACATCGTTCAATGTAGGATTAATTCTCAAAATATCACACTCATACATGATACTAGAGTTCAAAATTAATTGTTGAATTAGAATTGAGCATTCGATTCAAATCGAATCGAATCAAATTAAATTGTCAAAATCAAATTAATTGAATTATCATATTTTAAAAATAAAATTGAATTGAAATGAATGAAAAATCAAATTGAACCATTTTAATTTGGTTTGGATTTATTTGAATCAATCAGTTTTAAGTTTGGATGGTTTTTTTATTTATACTTGATTTTCAAATTATTTATTTAGATTTTGATCCTGATTTGAACTTAATAACCATTAATCAATTAAATTAAAAAATTTATATATGTAAAATACATATAATACATAAATTCTTTATAAAGTTAAAGCAATTTAAAAATTAATAAATTAATTCAATTTGATTCGATTTAATTAATTTTTTTTTAAAAATCAAATCAAATTGAAATAATTAAAATTTTTAAAATTTAAAATTGAATCAAATCGAATTACTTAAAAATTAAATTAAATTATTAAATTAAAATAATTCAATTCAATTTATTTGATTCAAATCGAACAGTACTCCATCTGTTTATGATTAGCAGATAAAAGTTTCAGAGAAAAAATATTAAATTTTATTTTATTTTATAATGTTTAAATTTTCTGGTGATATTGTTCCATTTTCCATTTGAGATTTCAAATTATTTCTATTTGTGAAGGTGTTTAATAATATTAAGAGGAAGTGAGATTATTAATGGGCCCTCAAAGATATCTTCACAAGCCCATTAGCTAAAGCAAATGGTTGCAGGCCATTTGGGACCATTCACCGAGTCTTACAATGTGCAATTCTGTATTCATTCGCTTGATATTATACCCTCTCTGTATGTAACCCTGCTTGTTTCTCTCTCTCTCTCTCTCTCTCTCTCTCTCTTTCTGCAGTCTGCCCCTTATCCTCAGCCCTCCTCTAAACCCCTATCATCCTCCGTAAAAATGTCTGCCACAGCAACTTATACCTTCAAGCCTCTATCAAGGGCAGACTCATGCCTTCTGTCACTCCCTTCCATTTTTACTTCAAAACCTCCCTACCAATGTCTCTCAGTTCCACACAGACCCATTAAGCTCCGCCTTTCATACTCCTCTTACTCCCTATCATCTCTTTCTCTCAAACCCAAAACCCATTTTTGTTCCTTTATTACCTTTGTAGCCCAGACCTCTGATTGGACCCAGCGAGAAGAGGAAGGCGACTCTACAATCACTCTAACAGAATCAGAACAAGAAGAACCGACATGGGAAAATAAAGCAAGTGATGGCGCTGAAGCCCAAGTTTCTGATTGGGAGGCTGACGGAGAAGATGCAGTGGTGGAGGCGGTCGGGAGTGATGGAGAGAGTGTCAAAGAAGGGGGTTTTGAGGAAGCTGACACAGAGGAGGGCTTTGTGGAGCCACCTGAGGATGCGAAGATTTTTGTGGGGAATTTGCCTTATGATGTCGATAGTCAGAAGTTGGCTATGCTATTTGAGCAGGCTGGAACTGTTGAGATTGCTGAGGTAAAAATCTTTCTCTGTATTTCATTTTGGATGTTTGTATCTTTTGAGGTTTTATGGAGGTTTTCATGTCTGTCCCTTTTTTTAAAAAAAATTTTGGTTTTAGGTTATTTACAACAGGGAAACTGATTCAAGTCGTGGATTTGGGTTTGTGACTATGAGTGTCGTAGAGGAAGCAGAGAAGGCTGTGGAGATGTTTCATCGCTACGTAAATTTCTTTCTTTTCTTTCCCTATCCCACTAGCTTTGTGCAATTTAAGCATTTATCTGAACTAGTTATGAAAGAAATGAATATCAGGGAAAGTGAATAGGCAGTGTTTGAGATAATGATGCTTTGATATACTACTTACCATGCAGAAGTTCCCTGCACTCAGCTAGCTCTTCTGTGCCACCGGCTCTTTAACATTAAATATGCATAGATATATGATATTAGAAATATTGGATAATAATCTAGTCATTCCTTATTGCCGTAGTTTTGTCTTACAATATGCCTAGAGGTGTTTTGCTGTATTAATGTAGCTCTGTTGTTCAATTTCATCCTACATTCTGTTGGAACTTATCAGCTGAATGTTGTGGATTGAAAAGTTTTTACTATTATTACCACTTCAATGTCGTCTTTCCTTACTACAACGTTGTGATTTGACTGGAAAGGGATGAGAACTTGTTGATCAAGTAAAATAAGCTGTCTAATTTTGGTTAATATTCTGTGGAAACTAGTTGTTAATAACATCAATAGTAAATGGCTAGTGTTTGGATGAGAATTAGTCATCAACTCGTATCTTTCTCCTCTTGCAAAAAAATGTTTTCCGTGTTGGCTGATTCTATATATATCTGTTTGGAGGTGGCAAAACATTTTTGCCCGTAATTGGTTGTCATAAGCTTCTCTTTGGCATGCTAATCTAAGTAGCACTATGTTCATGGAATCTTTCATTTAGCTGGCATAGCAGATAGTGCTTCACCCTTCCTCATTTAAAATTGGCAAATACCATAAGAATGTTAGACATAAAATTTCCTTTGTTGATCATGTCACAACGGATGACTCAGATCTTGCATGCTTTGTCATGCATTGTCTCCAGTTTATTTATTTTTTCCTCTAACAAGGTTGCTTTCTGCTATATTTTTATTTGAACAGGATTTAAATGGAAGACTCTTGACCGTCAACAAGGCTGCTCCTCGAGGATCAAGGCCTGAACGCCCCCCTCGTGTGTATGAACCAGCTTTTAGGATCTATGTGGGTAACTTGCCATGGGATTTAGATAATGCTCGCTTGGAGCAAGTTTTTAGTGAACATGGTAAGGTGGTGGATGCTCGAGTAGTTTATGACAGGGAAACTGGCCGTTCACGTGGTTTTGGCTTTGTAACCATGTCCACTGAGATTGAGTTGAATGATGCTATAGCGGCACTTGATGGACAGGTATGTGAAAGTACACTTTTCATGGAACTTGGTCATTCTTTATAATTTTCATACGGAAAGCAATTGATAGCAACATAGATTTATAATTGGCAACTTCTTTTCTCAAGTTACCAACAACCACCAGATTGGTCATATGAACTTGGAATTTAGAAAAGAAATGGATGTGAATTTTTCTATTAATAGTTATTTCATTATTTGTTAGTGCAAAGACTACTAATATCATATGGTTTCTTTTTTATCATTTGTGGTGGTGTGGTTTTGCAGACTCTTGATGGAAGGGCAATCAGAGTAAATGTTGCTGAAGAAAGACCAAGACGCAACTCCTTTTGATGTGATATGGTTTAGATACAAGTTTCTTGGTGGTGTTTTCTGCTCTTTTTCCTCTGTATTTTTTTGAACGGGTGAGTTCTATAGCATCATTTTTTTTTGTTAGCTAGTTGTATGGTTGATTTCCACCGGTTATAAAGGTACCCAAAAATTGCTTCACGTTTTAAAATTTGTTGCTCAAGTTGACAGTACAGTATAAGTTATGAGAGAACTCTTTGTAATTTTCTCTCAAGTAAAATTTATGACGCTGAGACAATGTTTGAGATGGTCCCTTGATGAAACTCTCCTGGAGGTCGAGTTCGTTCTTGTGTACTGCCCCTCATGACCAACAACCCGAGCTGCTTTGTGTGTTTTCACCTGACGCTCGTCTTGGTATTGGCATAGGTGGAAGGAACCTTGACTGCGAATGTTTCGGAAATGAGTTGCGTTGTCCTTGTTGAGCGCATGTTACAACGGTAACATTTGAAACACAATTAATTATATTGGAGCTCATGTTACAACTGAAAAATCAAAAGTAATTCTGTTCCATGAGCGTACGAGATTTTATCAAAGAATTGTTCAGAGAGAAAGATCGAGCTTGAAAGACGCTGATACGCAAAGATCTTGATTAAAACACCATTTTGTTATTTACAAGTCCACCAAAGCAAAGCCCTCCCTCCCATCATGAAGGTACTGAGATCAAAACTTACAACATTAGCAAGGGGCTTTCCTATTCAACCATGCAATAACTTAGAAGGACCAAAATGCGTCTCCTGCATATAGAACTATTTCCCTTTATAGACCTCCGGACGAAAACATCCCAGGCTCAATAACTCCGTAATTGGGCATCTTGACTTGATGAGGGAACATAAAAAACAGGAGTTGAGCTGTGGACGCTAATGGAACCATCCTAGTTCTTGTCGATGACTTTCAAATCCTGGAAATTGTTACCAACTGGTCAATAAGAGCCCGTGGGATTTCTGGTGCAGCTGCACCAACGTTTATGGCATCATAAGGTGCAAACTCTGGCCAACCTTGTCTTCCATCAAACACCATTAACACAGACATCAAAGCTAGTTAATATATTAGAAAAAGATGATTCCTAATCATATACCCTTCAATGCAACTGGATTTTTTTCAACGAGCAAGATAGATTTATCACATAAAACAAAAAACATTGAAGGCATTGATAATAAATGGATTAAAATTTCCAACACATATCAGCAGTCATACTATTAGAATTGCTAGCAAGTTAAACCTGGCAAAAAGAACCTTTGAGGTGGGGCAACTATAAGCAAGCATGTGATATAACCGTTTGGTGAAGAAATTGGCATTTCCACCCTATTTTGTTAAGTTACACAAAGGGGGAAAAATGGTCCTGTGGAAAAGAACCATTTTCAAGTTTCAAGACCATAGCACCAACATGCATTGAGAGAGAACCTTCCTTCAATAACGGAGCTGCCGCACTTTTTTCAATATCCTTGATTGAATAAATAACCAGCTCTGGAATATGTTCCACACTAACAGCACGACCTTGTGGTCCAACGATCATGCCAAAGCATGCTGTCAAATACCCAGTACCTAATAAAAGGGCAACACTTTTGTTAGAAGTAAAGATAGATTAAGAGAATACTGTGGCATAACCTAGAAAAATCACAGGAAGTCAATAACAATAAATGGCGCTATATTCCCAGTGATGATTAACCAAGCTGCAATCAAGATTTTGAGTAAATTAACCTCCCCTCTACACTGGTCAGGAAACAGAATCTCTCCCTCTCAACTTCCGTACCACCAAAATAACCAAAGGAGGGAGAGAGAGAGAGAGAGAGATTCGATCATCATCATCCTAAAGGTTCAAAAGCTAAGCAAATATAACCATCAACTCGTTCAATGATTAATTTTACAGGAACTTGATGGATAGTAAGGAAAAAAACCTGAGCCAACATCTAAAGCACGCATGCCAGGTTTTAAATGCTCCTCCAACCACTGAAGGCATGTTGCATGCATATGACGAGCAGAAATAGTGGCATTGTACCTATATCCATGGGGCTGTCAACATAAGCTGCAGTTCCATCTGGTACAAATAAAGCCCTATCAATAGTTGCCATAACTTCGGCCACCTTTTTTGAGCTGATCACTCCATAATGCTGCAAATGCTCTACCATGGATTTATTCTTATTGATGCCACTTCCAGCTCAGAATTGCTGTAAATCGTCAAAGGAACAACTTCAATTCAAAGATTGCAAAAAAAAAAAGAACAATAAAGCTCAGTCCAACTACAATAGAATGAAGAAACATAATATAATGCAATAAAATTTAACCAAAAAATAAAAAAGGGAAAATGAAACACTAAGTGTGAGAAAACGAGAAAATGAACTGAATAAAGTTTTTCTTGTATTGATCAACTGCAATAAGAAGGGTATTTATACAAGTAATATTTATGCCAGCTAGCAAAGTTAAATAAACTAACTAATCTCTACAGCCCCCCCTCAAGTTGGATCTGGTGGAAGGATGTCCACTAGAGACAACTTGGAAATTAAACGAGAATGAGCAGGAGTACACAAAGGCTTAGTAAACACATCAGCCAGCTGAGTGACTAAAGAAACATAAGATGGAATCACAAAGCCCTTTTGTAATTGATCTCAGACAATATGGCAATCTATCTCCAAATGGTTGGTGCGCTCATGGAAGACTGGATTACTAGCAATGTGTAATGCTGCCTTATTGTCACAGTAGAGAGGGATGGGAAGCGTAACAGAAACTTGAAGATCACGAAGCACATAAGTGATCCACAAGAGCTCACACACAATAGCAGCCATGGCGCAATACTCCACCTCAGCAGATGATTTGGAAACGGTGGCCTACTTCTTAGTTTTCCAAGAAATAAGAGCACCCCCAAAGAATACACAATAGCCAGTTAATGACTTTCTACTAAATGTGCAAGAAGCCCAATCCGCATCACAAAAAGCGGACAATTGAAGATCATTAAAGACAGGAAAAAATAAACCTTTAGAGGGACAAGACTTTAGGTATTTGACAACATGAAGAGCTGCTATCCAATGAGGCATTCGAGGAGCAGACATAAACTTACTAAGGTGTTGAACCGCATAGCTGATATCTAGCCTGGTAAGATTAACATACAATAGGCGTCCCACCAATCTTCTATACTGATTCGGATCAGGCAAAAGATCCCCTGTGTCAGGAGAAAGATGCAAGGCAGTAGGCAAAGGACTAGTAACAGCTTTGGCATTAGACAAACCGGTGTCTTGAATTAGATCCAAAATAATTTTTTTTTTACTGACAATAGTGCCTGTATCTGAACGCGCCACTTCAAGACCAAGGAAATACTTAAGGGGACCAAGATCTTTAATTATGAACTTCTCATGAAGTGCCTTTTTGACAGAAGTAATAGCAGTTATGGAAGTGCCTGTAACTATCACATCATCAACATATATGAGTAAAGCCAAAAATTCTTCATCCACAAATCTTGTAAATAAACAATGATCATGTTGAGATTGAATAAATCCCAATGAATGAAGAAAAGCTATAAATTTAATGTTCCAATGCCGAGATGCTTGCTTGAGACCATAAAGGGACCGCTTGAGTAAGCAAACCTGACCAGGTAAGGCTTTATCATAGCCTGGAGGTGGTGACATATACACCTCTTCATCCAAGAAACCATGCAAAAATGCATTATTAATGTCAAGTTGAAAAATAGGCCAACACTTAGCAGTAGCAAGAGCTATAAAAATTCTGAAAGTACCCATTTTTGCAATTGGAGAAAATCTGTCCTTATAATCAACACCCTCAATTTGATTATACCCCTTAGCTACTAACCTGGCTTTCAGTCTGTCCACTTCACCAGAGGGCTTAAATTTAACCTTGTACACCCACTTTGATCCAATTGGTTTTTTTTCCTTTAGGAAGCTTAGTCAACACCCAAGTCTCATTTTTTTCAAGGGCTTGCAATTCTTGTTGCATAGCTTCTACCCACCTAGCATCAGTAGATGCTTGAAAATATGTGGTTGGTTTAAATACATTTGACACATTATGTACAAAGGATTTATAAGCTGGGTTAAAAGCAATGGGTGAAAAAAATATACCTGAGGTGGACTGATCTGATGTAGCAGTAGAAAAGGAGTGTGTCACTGCCATATGCACAAAATCATTTAGCCAAAAAGGTTCTAGTGGATTTCCTTTGAGGAAGAAAAGGTATGACAGGTGGAGAAACAACAAGGGAAGAAGGATGTGAAGAAGAAGGAATAGTGGTAGAAAGAGACACATCAGGAGAATTAGAAGTGTTATCTGCATGAGGTGCAAAGTCCTGAGATGGCAAGGAAGACTCTAATATAAGAATAGGAAGAGAAAGAGAATCGATAGAAGAAAAAAAACTCAAAAGGAAAAACATTCTCATAGAACAAAACATCTCTACTGACAAAAAAGGAATTCGCTTCTAAATCATACAACTTATAAGCTTTATTGGTCAAAGAATAACCCATGAACAAAGCTTTGATGGATCTTTGGGAAAACTTACTCTTAGAGGGTGACAAATTTGTTGCAAAATACAAGCAACCAAAGGTTCTCAAGGAATCATATGCTGGTGGCTTATGGTGTATGATTTCATAAGGTGTTTTACCTCTTAACTTCTTGACAAGAAGTCTATTAACAATGTATGTGGCAATTAAGATCCACTCTGACCAAAACTCATCAGGAATATAGGCTTGAAGTTTCATAGCTCTAGCTATATCCAACAAATGCCTATCTTATGTTTTACAACTCCATTTTGTTGAGGAGTGTATGGACAAGTAAGTTGATGGTCAATCCCTTTAAGAGCAAAAAATTCTTTAAACTGAGTATTGACAAACTCTTCCCCATTATCAGTCCTAATGACTTTAACATATGTATTATATTGAGTTTCAACATATTGGACAAACTGTTTGAGAGTGCTAAAGGTTTGACTTTTGGAATGTAACATGTAGGTCCAAGTTGCTTTGCTATGATCATCCACAATAGTTAGGAAATAATTGGCCCCTGTTACTAATGTAGTTCTATATGGTCCCCAAACATCAATATGCAACAAATCAAAAAGATGTTTTGCATAAGAAAGACTATCTAGAAAAGGCATGCGATGGTGCTTAGCTAGTGGACAAATCAAGCAGTCATGTTTAGAGAAAGGATAACCAGTAATTTGTTTGATTTTATTGATAGAAGTATGCCCTAATCTGGCATGTAACAGAGAGTAATCACTTTGAGAAAATTGACAAGAATGAGATTGAACATGATTGCCATTATTCAAAGGAATCATAGTATTGACAAGGGAAATACTAGACAAACATTGTTTTATTATAGAAGATAAAAAACTAGATGAATCCAAAGTATAAAGGCCTTGTGTCACTCTCCCCACAACTACTACCTTATCAGTCCTCAGGTCCTGAAAAATACAACAGGAATCGGTAAATAAAATTGTCATTTTTATCATGGAGAGTAATTTTGGAACAGATAACAAATTATAATGAAAGTTGGGAACAAACAAAGTATCATATAAAGTAAGAGAGGACGAAACACAAACAATTCCAAACTTGTTAACTTGACATGAATTGCCATTAGGTAATTGAACTAAAATTGGGGAATCAAGGAAGGTAAAGGTTGTAAAAAATGTGTGATGTGGTGTCATATGATCAGTGGCACCTGTGTCAATGATCCAAACACAATTCACATATTTACTTGCATTACATCTACTAGAATAGCTAGAGTTACCAGTAAAGTGAGTATCATGATGCCCTGAATAATTCCCTGTGTATTGATTCACATGCTGCTGAGAAACAACTGAAGCAACTATCGGAGCTTTGCCCTTCATCATTCTTTGAACTTCCTGCTGCAATTACCAAGCATGGCACTTATCTCTCCAACCTTATCAGAGTTATCAGGCATTACCAAAACTTGTCTGTCAATAGGAGTCATAGCTACATAAGCAGCAGCATGTTTAGCAGATGGGTTATAGGGATACTTTGACTGCTAAAAATTACTAGCAGAAATGCCTATATGCTTTTTGTTTTTGTACCAATCAGGGTACCCAATTAGTTTGAAACATGTGCCTCGATCATGTCCATCTTGTTGACAGTAGTCACAATGACCCTTCCTCCTGTCATTTCTTCTCAGATCTTTCTTAAAAACTTGTGATTGTGCTTATAAAGCCACAGATTCAATTGGCGCAATGTAAGAACTCATAACTTGTTTATGTGTCTCTACTTTCAACATCGTAGAATATGCTTTGTTGATTGAAGGTAAAGTATCCGATAGTAAAATCTAGTTTCTAGCTTGATCAAAATCATCATTCAAACCCATCAAAAATTGCATTAACTTCCCTCTATTATCAATCTCGACAATTTCTTTAGAAGCACCACATGTACATGCTAGAAGTGGCTCTACACTAGCTAATTCATCCCAAAGCTTCTTCAATTTTGTGAAATAGACAGAAACTGACATATTCTCTTGTACCATAGAACTAATTTTCTTCTGAATCTGAAAGATGAGAGGACTATTTCTCTATCTATATCTTTCCCCAATTTCATCCCACAACTCTTTGGCAGATGTTGTGTATATAAAGGCCTCAACCAACTCCTTGGATAAGGAATTCAATATCCAAGAAGTCACCATAAAATCACACTTCCTCCAAATCTCGTACTCATTCGTATTTTCATCAAGAACCCTAACTGTAACACCCTCACTTAGCAATTCTGTATGTTCTACTGTTTCGATGATCGGTGTCTGTCCGGACAGCTAAAACATCTGAAAAAATATTTAGACTAGAGTGAAAAGTCATAAATAACTCAAATAATAATAAGAAAAATGTAGAAAAAATTTTAGAAATAAAATACAACCAATTTAAATGAGCCAGTGCCCTAGCGATGGGTAACCTAGTGGGAAGTTACGATTTTCGCAGCTAGGAGCCCTAAACCCGGGAAAAAAATTTATAAAATAATTTTTGGAACTCCAGAGAAGAGTCATTGAGGTTTCGATGGCATTAGAATGTCAAGAAAATACTTAGAAAAATTTTTAAATCGGTACAGACAATTTTAGTATTTTAAGCAAAACGAAGGGTATTTTGGTCATTTCACCTTCAGAGACGATTTTTGACCAACTTGTCCAGTCGAGTAAGTGAAATTTATGACATGAAATATGAATTAATATTGGTAAGAAACTAATTAAAAATGAGTAAAAGAAATGAGAAAAGAAAATTGAAATATTACATCAATAATGACATCATAATGCATAAAAGAAAATTTTCAACAATTATAAATTCCAACCAATGGGAGTTTGACAAGTATTTTAAGAGTGATAAAAACTAAATAAAATGGGATAAAAATTAAAAAGAAACCAGCCTTTCATCTTCAAATTTCCGCAACCTCACTTTCTCCATCCACCATTGATAGAGCTCTCTTCTCTCTCTTGCCAAACTTCAATTTTTCCACCATAAAACCCTAGACTCTCTTCATTAAAACTCTTCCTTGCACCTTGAATGACATCTAGACAGCAAAAAAAAGAGAAGAAAAGGAAGATTTAGAAATTTGGAAGAGTGATCAATTGAGGTTAGTGTCCAACCACTTTCTTTTTCCTTTAATTCATGTTTATGGGGTTGAGTTAAATTGATAATTGTAAGAAATTTGGAAGGAAAACCCCTTGTATGCCTCACCCTAATTTCAGCAGCCATGGTGTTTTTAGGGTTGTGATGATTTTCTTTGATTTAAATAAGTGTATAAGCTGCCCTTGACATGAATTTAACCCTTAAAACATTAAATTGTGAGTTTAGTGCAAGAATTAGAAAATAGAAAATTTAGGGTTAGGGTTTGGGCACCAAAAATTGGATTTTGTTTATGTATTAATGAAAAGAAGTTGTAATGGTCAATTAGTGACCATTTGGTCATGTTTGAGTAGGGAATTGAGTGAATGGTGCCAAGGGAATTTAGGTTGGGTGTGCTTAGGGGTGTGCAGTTTTCGGTTTTAACCGAAAAACCGAACCGATTAATTCAATCGGTTAAAATTTAAATTTGTCGGTTCGTTCGGTTTATAATTTTGATAATTTCGGTTCAATCGATTCGTTCGTTATTTTCATAAAAAAAAAAAAAAACCGAACAAATTATTAATATATATAAAATAAAAAAATCGAATCGAACCGAATCGAACCAAACCAAAAAAAAAAAAAAAACGAACCTAAAGATTTTTTTTTTGATTTCCAATTTTTTTGTTTTTATGTTTTTATTATTTAGATTTAATGTTAAAAATATGAAATTTTATAAATTTCGGTTTGATCGGTTTAAAACCGAACCGAACCGAAATTTATCGGTTCGATTCGGTTCGATTTTCTCTTATCAATCGGTTCGGTTCGGTTTTTAAAATTTTCAATTTTCTGTTTTCGGTTTTTTCGGTTCGGTTCGGAACCGAACCGACCGTTTGCACACCCCTAGGTGTGCTGCCTTGAGTTCCTGCAAGTCTAAATGTGAGTTCAGCATGTTTGGGCAGCTATAACTTGAGTTGTGTAGGTTCAATTGGTGCAAGGCCAATTGGACATGAAATTAGACACATAATGGCATAATTTTGATGAAGGAACCCTGTCTAGAAAACAAACTTAGGATGCCCTAAAAATTGACCAAATCCGGGTAACACACATCCTGCCTGGGCTAAATGACCAAATGAACAGTATTCATTCATTTGGTCATAACTCAGTGTAAAAAGGTCCAATTAACCTAAAATTTATGTCAATTAAAGCTTAGACAATTTAGAATAACTTTTATGTTGAACACAAACTCTAATTTTGGACTTAACCAAATAAAATTGTTGGCCAAAGTTGAACTACCAAATCTGGCAGAATGGTATTCTGCCCAGAATTTTTGGGTACATACCAATCCGGCCAGCCTTGCTCAAAGTGGTATATCTTGAGCTAGAAAACTCCAAATAGAGTGATTCAAAAATGGAATTAAAGAAGACACATAAAGGAACAACTTTCATGAAGACAATATTGCCAAATTCTTACTAAAAAATTGACCAATAGAACAATAAACCAAGTATTTGAAATCTGAAAATTTTAAATAACCAACCTAAGCTTTGAAATGTAATTGGCAACCAATACTGACAACTTTAGAATGCAAAAAGTGGTATGTTGGTAATATTAGAACCAATATACTTATTGTCTATAAAAAAAGTCAACAATTTAGTTGACTGATAAAATGAATAGTAGCCATAAAATTTCAATTTCAAAGAATTACATAAATTAAAAGTGTTAAATGCCCTAGTAGGTCTAGTGTGATTGGTTTGGATAGGTTGGCATGCCAATAGGGTTCTGATAGCAGTACTGCGTATAGCTTCACGCCATTCTATGATATGATAGCGTATGGCTATACTGCTGATGATGTTACACTTAGCTTTATGCCTTATTACTTTTATGGCTTATTAGCCATTCTGTCTACACACCGGGAGACACATTGTGACCGATGGTGTGACGGCCCGAGGTACCTGGTACCAGTGCTAGTTTACCCGTTTATCCAGTCCGGTCAATTTGTATAGGTTACTTGGGCATGAAAAAGTATTAATAAAATTAAATTAAGATTAAAGGCAACAACTTGATGAAATATTAAGTTAAGAAACAAGAATGATTCCAATAAAAATAAATATTCTTAACAGTCAGAAAATGAAGATAAATAAATATATGAGGCTTAAAATTATTATGAGATCGATTAATAACATGCTAGGAAGAGTTAATATCATAAGATTTAATTAGCCTTAAACAAAACAAAAATTTAGAAATTATTTATTATTCTTATAAGCACAATAACTAAGAAATTATTATTTTTATTTACATTTTATATTTTCTTGTATTATTGGCACCACTAAGCTTTATGCTTAGCGTGTCGCTTTTACAATGCGTAGGTACTGAAGATTTGGATAGAGAGCCCAGTAGACCACAGACTGGGTAAGGCCATTCACAGTTCTGCATAGTGTTCGTGTCACCTCACAGGCTACAGTGCATTGGTAGGACACTAGATCCCATTTTGATATTTTATATTGTTTGTACTGTTTATAATCAAACTTTTATTTTCTCATGTATAAATTGAAACTCATGTAATAAATTTTAGTATTAATGCAAATATTTATAATTTGTGTTTATAAATGAAATTTTAGTATTTATTGATGATTTGTACATGATTATCATGTGAAATGAATGAATGTCAAATAGAAGAAGTTGTGAGAATATTGAGATTATGTTAATACAAATGAAGTTTGAGAATGATTGGAGATGTATTGGAAGTGTTTTTGTCACACCTTACCCCTCTGTAAGGTATAACATGATCCCGTAGAATACCTAATGAACTACCGAACTTCACCTACCGATAACTTATTACGTACCCTACAAGGGATTTTAAAACAATTTTCTTATTTTTGATAAGTGGTGAGCATTTTTCAATAGGTATTTAAAACATATGATTAAAAGTAAATCTAGTTAATATTTTTAATCCATTTTGTTTTTACGCAAATTTTATAAAAATTTTGACAGAGTTCCCTTTGTATTTTGAGAAACTAGTTCTTCAAATACCTAAAATAAAAACACTTCCAATAATTTTCTAACCACTGCTTCAAATTCATACTCAATCTCAACCAATTTCTCAAGTTCAAAATTCAATAATCCTCAAAATACTAACAATACATTTCATTCAAATTAAATAAAATAGTTCCATTCATATTTCATTAGAAATAAAACAATTTAGATACAACATTACAAAATTTACATTAAGAGAATTTCAAACTACAATATATATTACAACTTTATACAAATTTTATACAAACTGCTCAAGACACATTTTTACATGTCCATACATTTATGTGCAATATATACATCAAAAGAAATATTTACAATTAGGGTATAAATTATACCCGAAGACTTTAAGCTGATAGCTCCTCACACCTCAGCAGCTCAGTCTGCTGCTCCTCTAGTCTCTGTATCTGTGACAGCAATAGAAGCTATCGCTGAGTACTAGGACTCAGTGGTGCACAAATTAATAATTTAAAACTTAATACAATTTATGCTTGTCAATTCATAACTAATAGAATTTTAAAATTTCCAAATTCTTCAAAATCCATGACCTTCAGAAATCAACATTTTCATTCATGCAAATTATTCATTCGAATAACATTTTGATCAAATAGTAACTATCTATTTACATTTCCTTTAATTTCCGAGACAATGCAAAAATTTTTGAATCATTGACAAATTATTTATTTCAATCACAATTTATCAAATCATGCATAATTTAAAGGGCGTTGCCAACAATACACACAGTCGAACCCATGACCCAAAATTCGAATAAATGTCGTGTTGTACACCACGACATTTCACATACTCCCAATAACCGAGGCTAAAAGGGAGAAACAAAGACTAGCTAGTATATATGAGTACTCATTCACATCATTCCCCAACTGGCAAGCCAGAGAGGAAGAAACTCGTCCCATCAAGTGGAGGAGTTATCTCACTAGACAAGCTAATGAGAATTCACAACATATTTTGTCATGTCAATTGTGGTTTCAAATCATATTCAAAACAATTTCTATTTACAAAGCATTTACAAATCAACATTTTTAATCATCATAAATTCATGCTCAAGGTTGGCAACACATCAAACTTAAAATTTACAATTCTCAAAACAATGCAATAATTCCTTAAATGCATAAGAAAATTTGTATTCAAATTATACAATTTCATTCAATAAGTTAAAATTCTCAACACAACAAAAATCATAAATCATACAATAAATTTATTTCAAATCAATTTGGAATTGAAAAATAACAAAAGAGTTAGTTGTGCACAAACCTCAAGCGAGTCGCCTGTTGTCCTTGACTCGACTCCTCGGGTTCTGTCCTGGTATTCTTTTCCACTGAAACACACAATTTTATAGTGTTTCAGTATCATAATTTAACATAAATCTAAAAATAAATTTAACTTCACTTTTACCTAGCTCTAACGTGCTAATTTCGACGTTCTTGAAATTTTTGTGTTTCGGGTTACTATTCACTGCACTATTCAAGTCAAATAGTTGACTTTCTAAGGCTTAATAGGTATGGGAACTCCAACTTCACCCACATACCACATTTTGGTCATTAAACTTGTTAGTTTTGGTCATTTTCTCTAAGCTTAAGTCATTTTGGCAAAATTGCCAATTTTCGGTTTTGGTGCTCCGAAGTTACACTGTTCCATTGGTCAATCTACTGTTGGAATTTGGCAAAACTTCCTTCATAGAAAATGTTCCTTATTGTCTTAAGTGTATTCTCATTTTTGAATCACCCCAATCAGAGTTTTGTAACTCAAGTTATAGCCAAAATACATTTACTGTTCACGTGCAATGTTCATACTGGTATTTTGGTTCTGGCAGATTTTTTGTCCAATTTTGTTCAGTAATTTGATTAAGTTAAGTTCATAATTTGGTCTAACTTTCTTCATATGAAATGTTCTACTATGTCTTAGGTTTCCATCGGTTCAAGAATCACCTAAATCCGAGTTTCCTAGAGAGAGTTATAGCCCTTCAAACATTACTGCTCAAATGGAATTCTGCAGAATCGCAGGTACAGTAACTCAACTTTGCTCAATAATTTGAATGGGTTAATGGCATAATTTGGGGTGGTGTTCTTCATGAAAGTTTTAGATCTATGTCCTATCTAATTGCTGGTAAAATTTCAGGTCAATTGTTTCACTAAGTTTTGGTCAGTTTTTGGGCATGGTTCCTTAATGAAAATTGTGCCCTTTTATGTCTATTTTCATCCCCAATTGGTGGTATATCAATTGGACTTGTAAAATTTCCATTTTGGTCCTTCAAAGTAGGTTTGGTCATGCTGCCAGCAGCATGACCAATTGACCTATGAATTTGTCTTCCATTCTAACAATTCCCATACATTTCCCTTGGTCATTATTGACCATTTTTCACTTCACAATAGGTCAAAATCATCATTTATGTATTTCTCCAAAATTTGCCTCAAAACCCTAGGCATCCAAACCCTATCTCACTAAATTATTTCATTTAACCAATTCAATGCCTATATACATGCTTACACCTTTAAGTCCATCAAATTCATGCACACACATCAAACCCTAGCTAGCCTAAATTCAGCTTTGATCCCTCACAATTATTTTTGTTTCATTTTAAGTTACTTTCTAAGTTAATTAAACTAAGAACATAGAAATTTAGTAAAAGAATTCAAATTTATATACTAACCTTTGTTTGATTTTCCAATCACTAATTTTCTTCTCTTTTTTCTTCTTTCTTGCTTTCAATCTCCTCTTCTAGTAGCCCAACCAAAGCTTAATCACAATTTAGTAGAATTTTTGGGGAGTTTATGGGGTTGATTCAAGCTTTGAAAGCTTGAATTTCATGGCTATGGAGGAAACTAAGGAGAAAAGAGAGAGAGAGAGGAGAGATGCACGTTTTTGAAGAAGAAGAATGATTTTTTTTTCTTTTCTTTTATGTTTTTATCCTTATGGAAGACAACAATTAATCCATTTAATTAATTTATTAATTATGAGATTTATGGCATCATGCATGATGTCATGCATGATGTCATTTCCCTACACCTTTTTCATTTTCCTTCTTTTTTCTTTTTTTTTTTTCTATTAGTTCTTTAATTTAATTTTCGATTCCGAAATTTTCTTTTCTCCGATTTTATTTGACATTTATGTCAGTAGTCACCAATCGGGGTCAATTGACCAAATTTCCCCTCGCCGGTTCATCCCGGTTTGCAAATAATCCAATATTTCTTTCGGCTCCATGACCTAATTATTTGACTGGCTTAATAGTTCTTTTTCGTGATTTTCTCTTTTCCACTGTGTTCATAAGGGCCCTAAGGACCGCAGCGTCACTTTTTACGGTTCGAAATTTGAGTTTAAAACGACTTCGCAGTCGTTCCCGAGGAGGTCACTCATCACTGTGACTCTCGGCTCGTTTAACCTCTTATGTTCTGTTTTTCTTATTTATAGTTAACTAATTACACATTACTAATTGTTTGTGTTTATGGCTTCTCAAGTTGTCTTAAGTGTGGTTCTAATCCCCTTAATTGTCCGGACCGACACCGGTCACCGGAACAGTGAAATCTACCAGGCTATGCAAACGGGGGTGTTACAGTTTTTCATAGGTTCTGAAGAACTGTTTTATCCAGTTTTAGTCGGTACTCCACCGGATTTTCTATAAAATTTTCGGAACCCCAAATAAATTTATAATTTCAATAAATGACTTAAATGAGTTAAATTTCACAAATTGCACTTCATATCCATGAAGAAATAAATTAAGAAAGGATAAAAATGATTGGAATAAAATATGGTGTTCCGGTACACTGTGTGTAACACCCCCATTTGCATAGCCTGATAGATTTCACTGTTCCGGTGACCGGTGTCGGTCCGGACAATTAAGGGGATTAGAACTACACTTAAGACAATTAGATAAGGCACAAATACAAATAATTAGTAATGTTCAATTAGTTAAGTATAAATAAGAAAAACAGAACAGAAGAAGTTAAACGAGCCGAGAATCACAGCGATGGGTAACATTCTCGGGAATGACTGCGAAGTCGTTTTAAACTCAAATTTCGAACCGTAAAAAGTGACGCTGCGGTCCTTAGAACCCTTATGAACACAATGGAAAAGAGAAAATCATGAAAAAAAACTGTTAAGCCAGTCAAATAATTAGGTCAGGGAGCCGAAAGAAATATGGAATTAATTGCAAATCGAGATGAACCGGCGAGGGACAATTTGGTCAATTAACCCCGAGAGCTAACTCCTGACTTAACTGTCAAATAAAATCGAAGAAAAGAAAATTTCAGAGTCGAGAATTAAATTAAAGAAGTAATAGAAAAATAAATAGAAAAAAAAGAAAATGGAAAAGTCAAAAGGTGATGACATCATGCATGACCTCATGCATGATGCCATAAAAAAAAAAACTTAAAATATTTATTTAATTGGGATTTTTGAGTCTTCCATAAGGATAAATAAAAGAAAAGAAAAGAAAAAAAAATCAAAAGTCCTTCTTCTTCTCAAAGGACGTCTCCCATTTCTCTCTCCCTCTCCATTGTTAAAACTCCACAGAAGCTTATTCTCAAGCTTCATACACCACAATTTAACCATAAATTTCCCTAAAGTCCTTAAGTAAATCTTACCCCTAGACCTAAATAAACACTTTGGGAGCAAGAAGGAAAAGAAAACTTGGAGAATTGAAGAATTAGGAAATCTACAAATTGAGGTAAGTGCAATTTCAAGTTTAGATTTTTATTGAATTCATGAATTTAAGTTTATGTGTGATGAAATTGCATTAGAAATAAAGGAAATCATGCTTAAATAAGGGAAGAGAGAATGAGGCAGCCATGGAACCTTAAGGTTTTGATGGTAATTAGTTAGGTTAAACATGAAATCTTGGTGAGTAGATGTTAGATATGTGAATTGTATAATTAGATTACATGAATTGTGAAGATTGGACAAACTTAGGATTTTGGACATTAGGGTTTGGAGACCAAAAATGTGAGAAACTTGTAAATGGTGTTTTTGACCTAATGTAAAGTGAGAAATGGTCATTTGTGACCTAATTAAATGTGTTAGAAGTGTTGGAATCAAAAGCCAATTCGGATTGGCTATGAAACATGACCAAAAATCAACTTTGAGAGACCAAAAATGAAATTTTACAAGTCCAATTGGTATGGGACCAATTGAGACTGAAAATAGGCACTAAATGACACAATTTTCATTTAGGAAGCATGCCCAAAAAGTGACCAAAACCTAGTGAATAAACTGCCCAAACTTGAAAATCTGCAGTATGAACAGTACACATGAACAGTAATCGTGTTTGGGTCATAACTCGAGCTAGGAAGGTCAAAATGACCTGAAATTTTACCAGTAGTTAGATGAGATATAGACCTAAAACTTTCATGAAGAACACAAACCCAAATTATGCCATTTACCCAATCAAATTATTGAGCAAAGTTGAGTTATTGAATCTGCAAAACTGCAGAATTGCATATGAGCAATAAAGTTTCAATGGCTATAACTCTCTCTAGAAAACTCCGATTTAGGTGATTCTTGAACCGATGGAAACCTAAGGTATAGTAGAACATTTCATATGAAGAAAGTCAGATTAAATTATGGACTTAACTTAATCAAATTGTTGAACGAAGTTGGGATCAATAATCTGCCAGAACAAAACTCTGTAGCATGAACAGTAACCGTAATTTGGGCATAACTTGAGCTAAAAAACTCCAATTGGAGTGATTCAAAAAGGAGAATAAACTTAAGACAATAAGGAACATTTTCTATGAAGAAAGTTTTGTCAAATTCCAACAGTAAACTGACCAATGAAACAGTACAAGTAGGGACACCAAAACTGAAAATTTGGTAATTTTGCCTAAAAGACCTAAGTTTTGAAAAAATGACCAAAACCAACAAGTTTAGTGACCAAAATATGGTATGTGGGTAAAGTTGGAATTCTCATACCTATTAAGCCTTAGAAAGTCAATAATTTGACTTGAATAGTGCAGTGAATAGTAACCCGAAACACAAAATTTCAAGAACGTCGAATTTAGCACGTTAGAGCTAGGTAAAAGTGAAGTTAAATTTATTTTTGGATTTATGCTAAGTTATGGTACTGAAACACTGTGAAATTGTGTGTTTCAGTGGAAAGGAATACCGGGACAGAACCCGAGGAGTCAAATCAAGGCCAACAGGCGACTCGTTTGAGGTTTGTGCACAACGTATACTTTTTGTAATCATCTTTTGCATACTGTTTTGAATAATGTGAAATATTGGATTATGGCATTCTTATGATGTTTTAATTTAAATTGTTGAAAGTTATTATGTATATTGAAATGACAATGTTTAGCAATTTGTTAAGATAAGTTTTGAAACCACAGTGTCATGACCAGATATTTGAACACCTCACTAGCACGACTAGTGGGGGTAATTAGTTTCGAATTTTGATTCCTTCTCTGGAGAAGTGTTGAGGTGTGCCAGTAGAAGAGGATGTGAATGGATATCCATATATTTGAGCTAGCTAGCCTTGTGATGTGATTTCTCTTTAGCCTCTGGCTATTGAGATTCTATTTGTTTCGAATGGCATGATCTAACGGTGGGTTTTATGAAATGTGTTTTGATACTTTGAAATGAACTTGGTTTGCATTTAAAATCTCACAATGCATGATTTGTACTTAATTCTCATGTTCAGCCAAATTTTTGAATAAATGTGATTTAAGTTTTGCATAAAGATTATTTTAGTATGTTGTACACCACTGAGTCCTAGTACTCAGCGATAGCTTCTATTGCTGTCGCAGATACAGAGACTAGAGGAGCAACAGACTGAGCTGCTGAGGTGTGAGGAGCTATCAGCTTAAAGTCTTTGGGTATAATTTATACCCTAACTGTAAATATTTCTTTTGATGTATATATTGCACATAAATATATGGACATGTAAAAATGGGTCTTGAGCAGTTTGTATAAAAATTGTATAAAGTTGTAATATATATTGTAGTTTAAAATTCTTTTAATGTAATTTTGTAATGATGTATCTAAATTGTTTTGTTTCTAATTAAATATGAATGGAACTATTTTACTTAATTTGAATGAAATGGATTGCTAGTATTTTGATGATCATTGGATAGTGGATTTGAAATTTGAAAGTTGATAAATGTGTTGAGAAATTGATTGAGATTGAGTATGAAACTGAAGCAGTTGTTGAGAAAAATTTTTAGAAGTGCTTTTTACAGGTATTTGAAGAACTGGTTTCTCAAAATACAAACAGAACTCTGTCAAAATTTTTATAAAATTTGCGAAAAAATAAAATGGGCCAAAATTTCCAACTAGCTTTCCACTTAATTACATGTTTTAAATACTTATTAGAAACGCTCACCACTTATCAAAAATAAGAAAATTGTTTTAAAATCCCTTGTAGGGTACTTAATGAGTTATCGGTAGGTGAAGTTCGGTAGTTCATTAGGTATTCTACGGGATCATGTTATGCCTTACAGAGGGGTAAGGTGTGACGCTGTGTGACATATCTTGCTTGGCTACACTGTAGACGGGTAAGGGGTGTCACATTTAGTGGTATCAGAGCACGGTTTAAGCGTTTCTGGGTCTAGATAGAGTCCATACCATGCATTACATTTGTAAGAGTCGAGGTGACACTAATGCAGATCTGTTTGTCTTTCTTATTTGATTAGGATATGGACCCCACGTCACAGAGAGCAGTAGATGAGGAAGTGGAGAGTCGTGCTCCACCTGCAGCTGAGACTGGAGGCCAGGGAGAACCTGCTCCACCAGCACTAGCAGTGCCTGGATAGCCTCCGCCGGCTATGTTTCAGCAAATGGCTGAATTCTTTAGACAGATGGCTGAGGTTATGCCACCACCACCACCTCCACAGCAGAAATCCCATCTGGAAAAACTAAGAAAATTTGAAGCTATGGATTCATGGGTAAGAAAGAAGATGACTCGGTGGCTGCTGAGAATTGGCTAGATTGCACCATAAGGGTATTGAAGCAACTGCATTGCACCCCGGAGCAGAACTTGGAGGGTGCTGTGTCCCTACTTTAAGATGATGCCTATCAGTGGTGGGACACTATATCAAGTGAAGTCCAGCCAGGACTGGTAACTTGAGATTTCTTCCTCGCTGAATTTAAGAAGAAGTATGTGGGAAGTGTGTACCTAGAAGACAGAAGAAGAGAGTTTATTAGTCTGAGGCAGAGGCAACTATCAGTAGCGGAGTATGAGAAGGAGTTTGTCAGACTAAGCCGCTACGGAAGGGAGATAGTCCCCACTGAAGCAGAAAGATGTAGAAGGTTTGAAGAAGGGCTCAATGATAACATTAAGATAATGATTACTGCCTTGGACATTATGGACTTCACAAAATTAGTTGAAGCCGCACTGAAAGTGGAAAGGGTCAGAGTAAGTGAACAGAATAGGAAAGATAGGCAGCATAAGAGGGAATGTGGACCAGGGCAATCAAGTATACCAACTGATAGTAAGAAGCTTAAGGGTTTTGGTTCACAAGATCAGACATAGGGCCAGAGAGGCCAGACTGGGATATCTATAGCTAGCTCCCCAGGCACAGTAAGAAGGGGATCAACCCCAGTGCCTGAATGTATGCACTGTGGTAGGAGACATAGAGGGGAGTGTCGACTGTTAACTGGAGCGTGTTTCAAGTGTGGGGCTACGGATCATTTCATAAGAGATTGCCCTCAGAGGAGTAGTTCAATATCTCCAGTACAAGTTGATAGACCTGCCCCTATAGATCAAAGGGGTAAAAGATCGGGTAGAGCAAAGATGGCTGACATTTCACAGAAGATTATTTCTGAGACAGTAGAAAGGCCCGAAGTCAGGGTGGCACCACGAGTATATGCTATGGAAGCTTAGGAGGAGCCGAACCCAAACATTGATGAGGTGATAAAAGGAAGTGAAGAAGCAAGGAGGTAGCAACTCCACGATTACTTAAGTCAGGTAAATTTCGAGGACGAAATTTAAATTAGAGGGGAAGAGTTGTAACACTCTCACTGTAGCAATTTCGTATATTCTACTGTTCTAGTGATCAGTGTTGGTTCGGACAGCTAGAACGTCTGGAAAAATATTTAGACTAGAGTGAAAAGTCATAAATAACTCAAATAATAATAAGAAAAATGTAGAAAAAATTTTAGAAATAAAATACAACCAAGTTAAATGAGTCGGTGTCCTAGCGATGGGTAACCTAGTGGGAAGTTACGGTCTTCGCAATTAGGAGCCCTAAACCCGGGAGAAAATTCATAAAATAATTTTTGGGACTCCAGAGAAGAGTCATTGAGGTTTCGATGGCATTAGAATGCCAAGAAAATGCTTAGAAAAATTTTTAAATCGGTACAGACAATTTTAGTATGTTAAGCAAAACGAAGGGCATTTTGGTCATTTCGCCTTCAGAGACGATTTTTGACCAACTTGTCCAGTCGAGTAAGTGAAATTTATGACATGAAATATGAATTAATATTGGTGAGAAAATAATTAAAAATGAGTAAAAGAAATGAGAAAAGAAAATTGAAATATTACATCAATAATGACATCATAATGCATAAAAGAAAATTTTCAACAATTATAAATTCCAACCAATGGGAGTTTGACAAGTATTTTAAGAGGATAAAAACTAAATAAAATGGGATAAAAATTAAAAAGAAACCAGCCTTTCATCTTCAAATTTCCGCAGCCTCACTTTCTCCATCCACCATTGATAGAGCTCTCTTCTCTCTCTTGCCAAACTTCAATTTTTCCACCATAAAACCCTAGACTCCCTTCACTAAAACTCTTCCTTGCACCTTGAATGACCTCTAGACAGCAAAAAGAAGAGAAGAAAAGGAAGATTTAGAAATTTAGAATAGTGATCAATTGAGGTTAGTGTCCAACCACTTTCTTTTTCATTTAATTCATGTTTATGGGGTTGAGTTAAATTGATAATTGTAAGAAATTTGGAAGGAAAACCCCTTGTATGCCTCATCCTAATTTCGACAGTCATGGTCTTTTTAGGGTTGTGATTATTTTCTTTGATTTAAATAAGTGTATAAGCTGCCCTTGACATGAATTTAACCCTTAAAACATTAAATTGTGAGTTTAGTGCAAGAATTGGAAAATAGAAAATTTAGGGCTGGGGTTTGGGCACCAAAAATTGGATTTTGTTTATGTATTGATGAAAAGAAGTAGTAGTGTTCAATTAGTGACCATTTGGTCATGTTTGAGTAGGGAATTGAGTGAATGGTGCCAAGGGAATTTAGGTTGGGTGTGCTGCCTTGAGTGCCCTGCAAGTCTGTATGTGAGTCTAGCATGTTTGGGCAGCTATAACTTGAGTTGTGTAGGTTCAATTGGTGCTAGGCCAATTGGACATGAAATTAAACACATAATAGCACAAATTTGATGAAGGAATCCTGTCTAAAAAATAAACTTAGGATGCCCTAAAAATTGACTAAATCCAGGTAACACACATCCTGCCTAGGCTAAATGACCAAATGAACAGTATTCATTCATTTGGTCATAACTCAGTGTAGAAAGGTCTAATTAACCTGAAATTTATGTCAATTAAAGCTTAGACAATTTAGAACAACTTTTATGTTGAACACAAACTCTAATTCTGGACTTAACCAAATGAAATTGTTGGCCAAAGTTGGACTACCAAATCTGGCAGAATGATATTCTGCCCAGAATTTCTGGGTAGATACCAATCCGGCCAGACTTGTTCAAAGTGGCATATCTTGAGTTAGAAAACTCCAAATGGAGTAATTCAAAAAAGGAATTAAAGAAGACACATAAAGGAACAACTTTCATGAAGACAATATTGCCAAATTCTTACTAAAAAATTGACCAATGGAACAGTAAACTAAGTATTTGAAATCTGAAAATTTTAAATAACCAACCCTAAGCTTTGAAATGTAATTGGCAACCAATACCAACAACTTTAGAATGCAAAATGTGGTATGTTGGTAATATTAGAACCAATATACCTATTGTCTATAAAAAAGTCAATAATTTAGTTGACTAATGAAATGAATAGTAGCCATAAAATTTCAATTTTAAAGAATTACATAAATTAAAAGTGTTAAATGCCCTAGTAGGCCTAGTGTGATTGGTTTGGATAGGTTGGCATGCCAATAGGGTTCTAATAGCAGTACTGTGTATGGCTTCATGCCATTCTGTGATATGATAGCGTATGGCTATACTGATGATAATGTTACACTTGGCTTTATGCCTTATTACTTTTATGGCTTATTAGCCATTCTGTCTGCACACCGGGAGATACATTGTGACCGATGGTGTGACGACCCAAGGTACCCGGTACCCAGTGCTAGTTTACCCGTTTATCCAGTCTGGTCAATTTGTATAGGTTACTTGGGCATAGAAAAGCATTAATAAAATTAAATTAAGATTAAAGGCAATAACTTGATGAAATATTAAGTTAAGAAACAAGAATGATTCCAATAAAAATAAATATTCTTAAGGGTTAGAAAATGAAGATAAATAAATATATGAGACTTAAAATCATTATGAGATCGATTAATAACATGCTAGGAAGAGTTAATATCATAAGATTTAATTAGCCTTAAACAAAACAAAAATTTAGAAATTATTTAATATTCTTATAAGCACAATAACTAAGAAATTATTATTTTTATTTGCATATAATATTTTCTTACATTATTGGCACCACTAAGCTTTATGCTTAGCGCGTCGCTTTTGCAACGCGTAGGTACTGAAGATTTGGACAGAGAGCCCAGTAGACTACAGACTGGGTAAGGCCGTTCACAGTTCTGTATAGTGTTCGTGTTACCTCACAAGCTACAGTGCATTTGTAGGACATTAGGTCCCATTTTGATATTTTATATTGTTTGTATTGTTTATAATCAAACTTTTATTTTCTCATGTACAAATTGAAACTCATGTAATAAATTTTAGTATTAATGCAAATATTTGTAATTTGTGTTTATAAATGAAATTTTATTATTTGTTGATGATTTGAACATGATTATCATGTGAAATGAATGAATGTCATTAGAAGAAGTTGTGAGCATATTGAAATTATGTTAATACAAATGGAGTTTAAGAATGATTGGAAATGTATTGGAAGTATTTTTCACAGGTTCTGAAGAATTGTTTTATCCATTTTTAGTCGGTACTCCACCGGATTTTCTATAAAATTTTCGGAACCCCAAACGAATTTATAATTTCAATAAATGAGTTAAATTTCACAGATTGCACTTCATATCCATGAAGAAATAAATTAAGGAAGGATAAAAATGATTGGAATAAAATATGGTGTTTCGATACACTGTGTAGCATATTTTGCTCGGCTACACTATAGACGGATAAGGGGTGTCACACTAACACTTCCATCTATAAATCCCAATTTCTGTTTAGCACCTATAGCAATTCTCATTGCCCTATTCCTGGGTTATCTGAATTCTGCAGACTCATAGAATCAGAACCAGTACTTTGAATCACCAATCCATTTCATTCTAGAGTTGCATTTATCGGATTTCTTGATCACAAAAGTTTACTTCTCTGGAAGTTCAAAGAAAAAAAAAGAAAAAAAATAGAAATAACCGTCACATATCTGGGAGTTCTCCATATCTATTTTTCCGCTCTGATACCATGTGAGAAAACGAAAAAATGAACTGAATAAAGTTTTTCTTATATTGATCGACTGCACTAAGAAGGGTATTTATATAAGTAATATACATGCCAGTTGGTAGAGTTAAATAAACTAACTAATCTCTACACTAAGCACTCTACTGTTGAAACACTATTTACTACAAGCAATACTACATTGAAGGATCTATAACCATAAGACAAATCTTCTACAAGGAAAGATCACAGAAATGCATTGAGCTGTGTCTGAAAACATGGAATTGAAATCTTCAAGGTAGGCATGTCCTCCTGCATGACCTCCACAGTACAGGCAACTACGGGTTGAGTTTAATTATTTATTTATATAAGCTGACTTACGTAAAATAAATTATAAAAACCTCTCCTAATAGGATTCCATGGATTGAGTAGATCAGCTACAATCCCTATATGTACCCGCTACTTTAAAATTCCGTATCTTTACCTCCGAAAACTTCCTACGAAACAAATTGTTGTATACTCGACTAACGTTGTTAAGTAGAGATCTTTAGATGAGCGGTTAAATTTCCCATAGGCATCAATATCCCAATATTATTCCCTTGCCTATGTATTAGGATTCAAATTATGAGAAATTCCACAACTAAGACATCATAATAACTCGAGTTCCTATTTAATACTCAAAAAACAGTTTACTGAAGTGAACAGAAAGTAAAGAAACAAAAGAGTACTAGATTCACTTGCTTTGCATCTGGTTTCTCAGCAACAAAGATGATGATGATAACAGATTCAAACAACATATGAAATCAAAATACAAATACGACATCGGTTCCCTAAAGGTAGAGAAAGCCACAGAGAGAGAGAGAGAGAAAGAGAGTGAGGGTATGTGGTTACCTCCATGTGGAAGAAGAGAGAGGTACCCGTTAGGAAACAGTTGAGTTTTTTAGGGAGATGGAAAGAAGAGAGTGTGGAAAATTGAGTGTTGAAATTCCGACTGCTGCTGCCAAGAAAAATAAGAAGACGGTAATGAAGAACATGACGATGAGAATGGAGGGAGTAGGCTAAGAGGTGCTTAACAGGAGCAACACAGTTGCGGCACGGCAAGCATACGCTATTACCGAGGATAGAGGCATAGGCGGTAGGCACAGGCATTTTCTTTCTCTAAGCTTTGGCTTCTCGTTTATTCTATCAGTTTCCTTCTTTCTCGCCGCTTCCCCACGGTTGCATGGAATAATTTTCCATGCCGACACATAATTTATTATGGGCTCCGTTGGACTCTTAATGGACCTAACTGTCAATCAGTTCATTGTTGACTTGACGGCCTACGCCCAAACAAACCAGCAACAGGACTAGAAGAATGAATCAACCGAAACCCTGTTTGACTAACGTGTATTAAATTTTATTATCTAAAATTTTCATAATTAAACTCAACTCAACTCAACTCAACTAAGCCTTTATCCAAAAAATTTGGGGTCGGCTATATGGATTCGCTTTCTCCATTCTGAACGATTTTGGGTTAAATCCTCAGAAATGTGTAATGCTTCTAGGTCATGTTGTACTACTCTCCTCCAAGTCAATTTAGGTCTACCCCTTTTTTTCTTTCTATCCTCTAACCTAATGTGCTCTACTTGTCTAACTGGAGCCTCCGTATGTCTACGCTTCATGATGTCCCAAAATATGTCCAAGAGGGGGGTGAATTGGACTTTAAAATCAATTTTCGGTTCTTGCTCAAAACTTTTGAAAATTGCAGTTAGGTTCAACTAAATTGACTAATGTGAAAAATGAACAATATAGCTCTATTGACAAGTTGACTCAAGGTTAAGCTATATGCAATCAGTATACTGATATAACAGACTATATTAGCATTCAGTAAATATATCAGTAATCTGGATAGATTTTTAACACGAGAACTGAGTAGAATACGGATATACTAAGCGGCAGATTTAAACAACAAGCAGATTATATCAGATATCAGCAGATTTAGTAGTAAACTGTTTTTCTCAGATAGCAGCAAGATTAACAGCAAACAATATCAACTTTCATATCAGCAAAAGCATATCAATCATAAAGTTAAATTGCATAAATGTAAAGAGCAAGGGTTGAGAAAATAAACACTGAAATTTTTATAGTGGTTCGGCTTCAACTAGCCTACATCCACTCTCTCAAAGATCCCACTTTGAGTCTTCTCTCCACTATTCTTCTCTTTTGAAGGCAAGAGACAAAGCCCTTTACAAATCTTCTCACCAAAGCTTTTACAAGTAGCTTCACACTTCTACCAAGTGTTATCCCAAACACTTTTCACAACCAAGCTTCAATAGGTGCTTGAATGACCTCTCACAAATGATAATAATGTGTTTAAAACTCACTCTCACTCAATACAACAGAATCTATAAAGAAGAGTTGAGTAAATAAGCCAATGATGAGCAATAAAACACTTTGAGCACTTTGAATGAAAGCTTTTATGATTTTGAACAGTAGAGGGACTTTCATTTAGTGCAAAATGGCCAAAGGAAGGTGTATTTATAGCTTTGGAATGTTTTTTACCGTTGCAGAACTCATTTGAACGTTACAGATACGAATTTCAAGAAAATAGCCTTTATTTTGTCGTTTTCTGCGATGTTGTGCAGAGTTGAGACAGTTAGCATAATAGCAAACTAGTTAGCATACTAAAATCAGTAGCAAACCAGTTAGCATACCAGGAAAACTTTTCTGCATAACTTTCAAAACTATAAAACTTTACACCAAATCATAGTCAAACACTTTTTAGGCCAATAATGATGTTTAAATGAAAAATCTTTTGACGGATTGAAAATAAGTATCATTGACTTTTACTCCTCAATTCTTTTCACAAGAAATCCTAAAAAATAAAATTGACTTCTATACTATATGTACCTTCAATTCTGATTTTCAATGTAGCCTTGGAAGGTAACATTTTCTTCTTTGATCTCCTTTGATTCGTCCTGTGTTATCCTTAGAATGTCATATTTTATTCAAAAGCACGAATCCATCATGAAATCCTTTTGTCCTTTTTCTTTGAGATACACAACACTTAAAAACAATGTTAGTTTGATTCTAGTTGAGTTTTGGTATCATCAAAATCTATGCTCCTTTGAGCTTATGGGGTCAACACTTCACATGACCAAACCACCTCAATCTCCCTTCTCTCAACTTATCTTCAATTGGCACCACTCCTACCTTTTCTCTAATACTCTCATTACGGACTTTATCTAGTCTAGTATGGCCACTCATCCACCTTAACATTCTCATCTCTGCAACTCTTATCTTAGATGCATACGACTCTTTCAGTGCCCAACACTCACTACCATATAACATAGCAGGTCGTATGGCTTTACGGTAAAATTTTCCTTTCAATTTATTGGGAATCTTACAATCACATAAAACTCCCGTGGCACGTCTCCACTTCAACCATCCGGCTTTAATCCTATAACTAACATCCTCCTCACATCCCCCATCTACTTGAAGAACTGAGCCTAGATATTTAAAGTGATTACTTTGGGGCAGTATCACTCCATTCAAACTAACTCCTTCCCTATCACCAGTTTGGCCTTCACTGAACTTGCAATGCATGTATTCTGTCTTTGTTCTACTTAACTTAAAACCCTTTAACTCTAGAGTACTTCTCCAAAGTTCTAGCTTTCTATTGACTCCTTCTCGTGTCTCATCTATCAGAACAATATCATCCGCAAACATCATGCACCAAGGAATACTCTCTTGTATATGTTTCGTCAGTTCATCTAAAACTAATGTAAAAAGGTAAAGGCTTATGGCTGATCCTTGGTGTAATTCAATTGAGATTGAAAAATCTCTTGTGTCCCCTCCCACTGTGCGCACAATAGTAGTTGCTCCTTCATACATATCTTTCAATACTTGTATGTACCTAATAGATACCCTCTTTTGTTCTAACACATTCCATAAGACCTCTCTTGGAACACTATCATAAGCCTTCTCCAAATCAATAAAAACCATATGTAGATCTTTCTTCGCATCTCTATATTTCTCCATCAAGCTTCTAATGAGAAAGATCGCTTCCATAGTTGAACGACCGGACATAAAACCAAATTGATTGAGAGAGATAGAAGTATCATGACATAGTCGATGCTCCACAACTCTCTCCCACAACTTCATAGTATGGCTCATGAGTTTAATTCCCCTATAGTTTGAGCAACTCTGTATGTCTTCCTTATTTTTAAAAATAGGTACTAAAATACTCTTCCTCCATTCATCAGGCATTTTCTTTGAGTTTAGAATCTTATTAAATAATTTAGTTAACCATGCTACTCCCATATCTCCCAAATACTTTCACACTTCAATTGGTATTTCATTGGGTCCATAGGCTTTACCCACTTTCATTCTCTTAAGTGCTTCCTTTACTTCTAAAGATCTAATCCTTCTAGTATAATTCACATTCTTTTCTATTGTTCTATAATCTATATTCACGCTATTACCATTTTGACTATTATTAAAGATATCATTAAAATAATTTCTCCATCTTTCTTTAATGTCCTCATCTTTCACCAACACTTTTCCTTCTTTATCCTTAATGCACCTAACTTGATTGAGATCTTGACATTTCCTTTCTCTGCTCCTTGCTAATTTATAAATATCTTTCTCCCCTTCTTTAGTTCCAAGTTTCTCATATAACTTTTCAAAGGCCTGTGCTCTTGCTTGACTAACTGCCTTTTTTGCCTCTTTCTTTGCTATCTTGTACTGTTCATATGCCTCATTATTATCATATTTAGGTAATTTTTTATACCATTCCCTTTTTCTCTTCACTGCCTTTGTACTTCCTTATTCCACCACCATCTCTCTTTTGAGGGTGGTCCATGTCCTTTAGACTCTCCAAGTACTTTTCTAGCTACTTCTCTAATCTTTGATGCCATCTGTATCCATATATCATTGGCCTCCATATCCAGCTTCCATACTTCGGACTCGAGAAGCTCATTTTTGAACTTCACTTGCTTTACTCCTTTGAACTCCCACCACTTTGTTCGAGCTACAATATTTCTTCTGACCCTACTTGAATTGTTCCTAAACTTGACATCCAAGACTACCAACCGATGTTGACTTGTTAAAGCCTCTCCTGGAATGACCTTGCAATCCTTGCATAGAGCTCTATTTGTCTTCCTAGTTAAGAGGAAGTCGATTTGGCTTCTATGTTGTCCACTTTTGAAAGTCACTAAATGTGACTCTCTTTTTATAAAATAGGTATTTGCTAGTATTAGGTCGTATGCCATAGCAAAATCCAGGATGCTTTTTCCCTCCTCATTTCGACTGCCAAAACCAAAACCTCCATGAACATTCTCATAACCTTGTCTATCTCTTCCTACATGCCCATTCAAATCTCCACCAATGAAAACATTCTCTTCATTCGGTATGCTTTGCATTAAATCATCCATATCTTCCCAAAACCTTTGTTTACTCTCACTGTCTAGTCCTATTTGTGGGGCATAAGCACTAACTATATTTATTGTTTCTCCTTCTAGTACTAGCTTTACTAGTATAATTCTATCTCCTACTCTTTTCACAGCTATTACTGCGTCTTTCAATGTCCTGTCTATGATTATGCCCACTCCGTTCTTATTTATCTCCTTTCCGGTAAACTACAGTTTGTACCCTGAATTACCCACTTCCTTACTTTTCTCTCCTACCCATTTAGTCTCTTGAATGCAAGCAATATTCACCCTTCTCCTTTCCAAGGTATCCACAAGCTCCATTAATTTTCCTGTAAGTGATCCAACATTCCAAGTACCAACCCTGATCCTCCTCCTATCCTGCTCCTTCCTAATTGGTCTCCTTCTATGATATCTTCTATTGTTTTCTATGTCTATCTTGTGTTCTGTTCCATTATTTATTCTACTATCTGTCCTATGGATTAACTTCTTTACCCACACCCGTCCATGATGTGGGAACCCTTGCTCACTTAACACCACACCCGGGCGCCGGCATGGCACGTCACTTTCGGTGAACGCCCTACACCCTTGCATATTTCTCACTACACCCGGGCTCCGATGTAGCGCGTCGTTAGTAGAGGACGCCCCAACGTTTATATCATTTGAATCCATATTATAGGGTGTGACGAAATTTTTACGCTAGTTGTCACCTACCGCAACCCTCCTCCTTTATCCGGGCTTGGGACCGGCTAAGCGCAAAATATTTAGGCGGAATTAAAATTTTCATAATTAAAATATGTTAAATTTAATTTGAAATATTTTATAATTAATATATTTAATAACGTACTCTCAATAATATCAAATACACCCTGAATTGAATTCAATTGTGTTATTCAACTCCATATATTGCGGCCGGTTGATTTTTCATTTGCTTGTATTATATATAAAAATAAATTCAATCCATGCTTCGGCGGCCACAGATGATTGGCCTACAGAGTCGTTGTAAAAAAAAAATTTGTGGTAGCTCATACATTCAACAGGTGTCTCTTCTTGCATACATTCCTAGATAATTTGACCAAATAATGGAACACAATAAAAAAAAAAATCAGATATTACAACTTAGACCAACAGCAGTCATTAATATTTCTCACGTCAACTATTATCATCTTCAAATTCTAAATCGCAATCTTTGCTTACATAAGCCATTTTTAATTAATCCATCTCCAACTAAATTACCTGACTACAACTCTAATTATTATATTAAAGTTGAATGTTGAAGCCTTGTAAGTGGCTTGGAATGTATAGGACAAGTGCTTGAGGCTTTGATAGTAAAAGGCCAACTGGTCTCTGGATTACAAGGACCAGTTGGGGTTTAAATTAAAATTTGAATATTGAAACTCTGAGCCGAAGGTAGCCAATTAATCCTTTAGAATGAAGGGTTAATGTTAATGAATACTATATAAACAACTCGTAAATAAAAGTTTCCTTGGACCTTGGAGTATGTATAACAATGGATAGGGTACTTGAAAATTTTATTTTATTTAAATTTGAATTTAATTAATATTAGTTTCAAACTCGATTAAAATTTATTTTTAATTATTCAAATTTATTACAAATTCGATTTTTATTACCTGAAAAATATTCGAATCTATTTAATTTTATATATTTTAATTTATTAATAATTTATATTTTAAAAATTAATAATTTCATAAAATATTTCAATTTTATTCTATGTAAAATAAAACATATAAAAATTTATAAATATTATTATAAAAAATATACATTTTATATTTAATTAAATATTTATATAGACGGATTCAAGTAAAGAATAACCAACACGTAAAATCTGAATCTGACTTGAATTCATTCTCAATCTAATTATATGCTACTCAAATCTGTCTTATTAAATAGAAAGTAGTCTCCCGTTTGGATGAGGTGAAGGAAGATTAAGTAATAAAAGGGTAAGATAGGGTAAGGAAAGGAAAAGGTAAAGAGAGTTACAATAAAAAAAAATCTCATGTTTGAGAAGAAGTGAATTAATAGAAAGGTAAGGAGATGTAATGTATATTCTTTATGTTTGGAAAGAGGTGAAGGAAGGGTAAATTTAAGGGGTGTAAAAATGAAAATATTCATAATTATCCTCTCTTCCCCCTTACGCCTCAATTTGGGGTGTAAACAAAAATGGAGATTTTAGGGGTAAGGGAGGGTAAAGTTTACCATTACTTACCCTTACCTCCATTAATTCACTTACTTTTCAAATAGAGATAAAATAATTACTTACCCCTCCTTACATTTATTTACCTCTCTCTTACTCTCATCCAAGTAGACCCAAAGGTTTTTAAAGAGGAAAATTTATTTCTCCTCCACATTTCTCGCGAGAGCTTTTCCTCAGTTCTTGTTTGGGTTCTCGCGGCCAACCTCTGCCCAAAATGGGCAAGGGTCAGCTTTCGTTGATATTTGTTCTTCAAGAAAGGGATTTTTGAACCTACTGTGTTTTATTTTTCTTCTTTATTCTATTTGTGCCATGCTTCTATGCTCGTCCTTGCTTTGTTTGGATTTGATTTGCAGGTTTTTTGGGAAGTTCAAATCTTTGGTTCATCTGTTGTCTATGTACGGAAAAGAGGGTGTCAATTACTTGTGTTGGTGGTAGGGGTGGCCACGGTTCAGGAACCGCCGGTTACGGTTCCTGAACCGCCGGTTCAGATTCAATAAAATCATGAACCTGAACCAAACCGTCATGGGACGGTTTGGAAGACGGTTCTTAAACCGCCGGTTCCGGTTCGAGCCCCGGTTTAAAACGGTTTAGAGGACGGTTCGAAAAATAACAATTCAAGACGGTTTGAAAGCGGTTTAGGGGGGGTTTAAGAGCAACTTAAAGGAAAAAAATTAGAGGAAAATTTTATTAATTTAGAATTTAAGTTATATTTGTAAAAATATTTTAATTTTTCTTAGAAATCTTTCAATCAAAATAAAATAAGAAAAATAAGAATAAAAATAACTTATTTTTAAGAAAAATTTAATAAGCAAAGACTTGAACTTATTAAAAAACTAGAGATAAAATTAATTTAAAAAAAATTAGAAAAAGGTGCATGAACTTAATTTTGCCTATGTATCACTTTAGGATTTAGAGAAATCAAAATTTTCAGTTATAAGTTGAGAGAAGGGAGATTGAGGTGATTTGGTCATGTGAAGCATAGACATAGGAAAGCTCCAATTAGACAAGTAGAGAATATTGGGTTGAGGATAGAATGAAAATAATAGGTAGACCTAAACTGAGTTGGAGGAGAATAGTATAACATGACCTAGAAGCATTACACATTTTCAAGGATTTAACCCAAAATCGTTTAGAGTGGAGAAAAAGAATCCATATAGTCGACCCCAATAAATTTTTGGGATAAAAGCTTAGTTGAGTTGAGTATTATTTGCCATTTTTTAAAAAATTATATGATAATTGATAATTAAAAAAAATATAAAAGAAAAAAAATCAAAATAGAGGGTATTGAAAATTTTATTGAAGCTATAAAATAATAACAGAGTAATTGAGATTGTATTAAAAATTTCAGTGAGTATAAAAGTAATAAAGTAGGAGAATTGTAAAAGTACTGAGAATTAAAAGAAGTGTAAAAAATAATTATTTAGAAAATTTGAGAAAATTTGAAAGAGTATTAAGAATTAAAGAGAATGTAGAGAATAATTGTGTAGATAATTAATAATATATATATATAAATGAATTAGGAGTAGAGTGAAGTATTTATTAAATTTTTTTGTATTTAAATCGCCGGTTTGGTCCGGTTCGGAATCATCGGTTCAATCCGGTTCGGAACCGCCGGTTCACGGTTTCTAAAAATTATGAACCTGAACCAAACCGTAGAAGGACGGTTTCGGTCCGGTTTGAAGCCGGTTCCGATTTTGACCGGTTTCGGTTCGGTTTTGACCGAACCGGTTCCGGTTCGGTTCCGGTTCGAAACCGAACCGTGGCCACCCCTAGTTGGTGGTATCTCGCTAGGTCCAAGAGTATGGCTGTCCCGAGAGGCACAAATGAGTCTCCAAAGAGCCATACCACCTCCTCCCTCTGCTCTTAATATGTCAATCTGCCGCTTCCCCCTCAATAGTTATGTTGTTCTTCTTTTGGGACATGTCTAATCTTTAGTTTCATTGTGGTGAGCCTTTTCTTGGAACAATGATTTGTTCGTTTAGCTTGCTATGTGGATCTTTATCTAGGGATAGTAACGGGTAGGATGCCCGCAAAATCACTATCTCTGAATCGGAACCCGATTAATATTATTAAAACTTGAAATTGCCCCAAACGCGATTAAAATTTATTTTTAACTACCCAAACCCGTCCGAGGCTTGATTATTATTACTGAAAAAAAAAAAATTGAACCCTTTTAATTTTATATATTTTAATTAATATTTTGCATAAAAAATTATTTTATTAATAATTTATATTTTAAAATTTTAATAATTTCATAAAATATTTAAATTCCATTTTATATAAAATAAAAGTGTAACACCCTAGGCAAATCCCACATCGACAAAACACGGGAGAGATGCTGGGTTTATAAGTTGGTAGTTCGTAACCCCTAGTGACGCGTTTTAAAACCGTGAGGGCTTCGGCCTAGAGCGGACAATATCACTAGTGGGCCAGGCCATTACATTTGTGGTATCAGAGTCGCTCCGCGTGCAACCTTGAACGGTGGTGAGGAAAATCTCAGCGAGGACGCTGAGTCCCATAAGGGGGGTGGATTGTAACACCCTAGGCAAATCCCACATCGGCAAAACACGAGAGAGATGCTGGGTTTATAAGTTGATGGTTCGTAACCCCTAGTAACGCATTTTAAAACCGTAAGGGCTTCAGCCCAGAGCGTACAATATCACTAGTGGGCCGGGCCATTAGCGGAGCGGCTTTGATACCACAAATGTAATGGCCCGGCCCACTAGTGATATTGTCCGCTCTGGGCCGAAGCCCTCACGGTTTTAAAAACGCGTCAATAAGGCTTACAAACCACTAACTTATATACCCAGTATCTCTCCCGTGTTTTGTCGATGTGGGATTTGCCTAGGGTGTTACAATCCACCCCCCTTATGGGACTCAGCGTCCTCGCTGAGGTTTGCCCCATCATCGTTCAAGGTTGCACGCGGAGTGGCTCTGATACCACAAATGTAATGGCCCGGCCCACTAGTGATATTGTCCGCTTTAGGCCGAAGCCCGCACGGTTTTAAAATGCGTCACTAGGGGTTACGAGCCACCAAGTTATAAACCCAGCATCTCTCCCGTGTTTTGTCGATGTGGGATTTGCCTAGGGTGTTACAAAAAGACATAAAAATTTATAAATATTATTATAAAAATATATATTTTATATTTAATTAAATATAAGATTTAGATAACGAATACCCAACATATAAAATATGAATTTGATCCGAACTCATCACGAACATTATTTTTTAAACTCAAATCTGCTCTAAATCTAATTATATAATATCTAAATTTATTCTATTATGATTTAATTAAATTAAATACCCATGAAAATTCGATCGTTGCTATCCCTATCTTTTATCAATGGTGGTGGTGTGCTCTCTTAAGTTGGTGAATCTTCAAATAGGTTGAATCCTAGCTAGGGTATTTTGATAGGCTGTGGGCTTTTTTAGCTTGGACTTGAGTTAAACTTAGATGGGGCTCAATTTTTTTAAACCATGGTTGTATACGTTGGCTTTGGATCCTTGACTGGATTATGTAGTTTGTAATGGCCTAGTCTTTTAATTTCTATTTATGATTTTTACCTTTTTAACAAATAAAAAAATAATATTATTAAGATTTAATTAAATCGAATACCAACAAAATCGACCGATTGCAATCCCACATTAAAGCTCCATGGGTCTCCAATCTCAGACAAGTTGCCTATACTTATTCATTAACTGACAATATATATCTGCATTTCGTTTTAGTGGAGACCCAATTATGATAGTTACGTAATAATACAATTAATGCCGTCTAGTAAGCTACCAGGGTGAACCATTAATACAATTAATGATTTGATTTTTATTAAATTTAATTATTAAAAATTTTTTAAAAGTTGTTTTATTTTAAATGAGTTTAATATGAAAATAAATCAAATTAAATTGATTGATTTCAATTAATTCGAATTTGATTTTAATTAATTTATTTTTAATTTCAATTTTCCACAAAACCATGGGATATTGGCGTGAGAAATAAGCTTATCAGAAATGGCATACGTGTTAAATTATGGTACAAGTCCAAGTAAACGCTCCAGTCATTGGGGTTTCGCTTTCTGGAATGGAAAGGCTAAAGCATTTTGCAAGGAGAAGACTCACATCGAGCCCGTTGGAGACGGGTTGATCCGGCACTCAAAATCAACCCAATTGACCAATAAATAAATAATTGTTTTATTATAGCTTCGTTTCAAATAAATCATTTACAATAAAAAAATTAATTAAATTTATATAAAATTACATTTAATTTTTATTTTTTTGAAAATTAATTTTTTTTATTTAAAAAATTTAAATTTTTTTATTTTAAATATAATAATTAAATAAAAAATTAATTAAATTAAACTCTGAACTAAACAAAGGGTATTGATTTAAGGGTAGTCATATTATATAATTTTGCTGCACCATTCTTCAAGTTATATTAAAACATGCTTGCTCAAAGTCAAAAGCCGTCCTTTTTATTTAATGAGGTAGTCGTGAAACATATGTTTCTCTATCTGCTCTTAATAAAATATTGGCTGCGATTAGCAAAATATAAACTAATATTTTAATAAACCGGTATTAAGAAATAAATAATTAAAAGTGATGAGGCAAATGATATATATGAAAAGGGGAAGGAAAGACTTGGAGTTGGGAATGTCTGAACGTGAATGTCTAAAGAGGTTAATAGCCGATGATCAACCATTTGATCCAACGTCTGAAAGTAGACTGAAGACTTTTCACACTCGCTGTTGACTTGACTGGCTCAAAACTGATATCCTTATTGATGTTGACTTGAGACTTGGGGAAGTTTCTCTCCCAGTTCCGATTAACTTAGCCCCGCCGTGTGGGTTACGTTCACAGATAGTCCTGATGAAAACTGCAACACAAGACAATCATGGAAGTTTATTTTACTTTGTTTGAGAAATTAAAGGAATGGGGTGGAAATTAAATAGCTTCATTTTTCTTCCTCACTCTCTCTTATTGACTCATTCCAAACGTAGTGTTTAAAGTTTAAATAAATTTATTATTTTATTTTAAAAATTATCTTATATATGAAAATATTATATATATTGAAAATACAATAATAAAGAAAATATCCACATTGTTATTCTATTTAGAATTGGATAAATAAAAATCATATCTTTATATATTATTATTATCACTCTGTTTGAATATTTGAATAATATGAGAAAAGAAATATAAGTTAAAAGTAAAAAATTGGATATGATATACATTAAAATTATAATATTTAAATATAAAAAATAGATTAATTTTAAAAATTATAATATATTATAATTCAATCCAGTTATGGAAATTCAGGATAAGAAAAGGATATCTTTATCCTCGCTTACATAATATTAAAATGGAGACGAGATTGGAGAAAATTAATCTTATGGAAGATAAATCGAGTTGGATTGGAACAACTGCTATCCTTATGCGTGCGAAAATGAACTTATTTTAAAGGGCTATATTAAAAAATAAAACAAAATAAAGAGATTTACAAATCAAGTTTAGTGGAATCCTGGGTCTACTGTCCCATATTTTCCACACGGTTTATGCTTATAAAAAACCATGACCAGTGTGACAAATATAAAACTGTGGTACAAACTCCAATGTTGTAAAAAAAAAAACTCCCAGGCCAGCTCCCCCCATCAGAAATGGCTTTCACTCCTCCTAAACCCTCTCTGTCCCTCCTTACTTTCCTCTCCCTCCTCCTCTTCACTTATGCAAGAGTGAATCTCGATCACTCAGACCTCAAAGCCTTCTCCATCATCCACAATGAATTGGGCATCAATGGTCAACGCAGCCCCTCCACCACCCCTTGCAACAATCCAGGTGTCTTCTGCGAGAGGAGGCTCTCTAACAACAACACCTATGTACTCAAAATCACTAGACTCATCTTTAAGTCCCAACGCCTCACTGGGTTCTTGTCTCCTGCGGTTGGCCACCTCTCGGAGCTCAAAGAACTCTCTCTTCCAAACAATCAACTAGTTGATCAACTCCCTCCCCAGATTGTTGACTGCAAGAAACTGGAAATTCTTGACCTTGGAAACAATCAGTTTTGCGGTGAGGTTCCCTTTGAATTATCGAAACTTTTACGTCTGCGAATTCTTGATCTCTCCAACAATAAATTCTCTGGCAATTTGAGTTTCTTGAAGCAATTCCCCAACTTGGAACGTCTCTCTCTTGCAAACAATCTCTTTACGGGGATAGTTCCTAAATCTATACGTTCATTTCGTAATCTCCAATTCTTCGACTTCTCTGGGAATAGCTTTCTTGAGGGACCTGTGCCGCTGATGAGCAAAGCTGGATCCACGGAGTCTCAATACCCAAAACGTTACATATTAGAGGAGAATAATAATATAACCAAAGGACACAGAAATATTTCTTCTGCAGCAGGGCCAACTGCAGCTTCTGCTCAAGCTCCTAGCCCATCGTCAACAGAAGGTAAACATCACAAGGGCAAAAATGGCAGAAGGAAGCTAAGTGGTTGGATCCTAGGATTTCTCGCCGGAGCAGTTGCCGGAAGTATATCCGGGTTTGTGTTTTCGGTGATGTTCAAGCTAGCATTGGCAGCGATAAGAGGTGGAGGAAGAGACTCAGGGCCAGCAATCTTTAGTCCTCACGTGATAAAGAAAGCAGAGCATTTGGCTTTCTTGGAGAAAGAAGACGGGCTTGCTAATTTAGAAGTCATTGGTAGAGGTGGGTGTGGAGAAGTGTACAAAGCTGAGTTGCCTGGAAGTAATGGAAAAATGATTGCAATAAAGAAGATCATCCAACCTCCAAGGGACGCTACAGAACTAACTGAAGAAGACAGTAAGCTTTTGAACAAGAAAATGAGGCAAATTCGATCAGAGATAAACACAGTGGGTCAAATTCGACACAGGAACCTTCTTCCTCTTCTGGCACATGTGTCTCGGCCCGATTGCCATTACCTTGTGTATGAATTCATGAAGAATGGTAGTTTGCAAGACGTTTTGAATCAGGTTTCAGATGGCACTAGAGAATTGGATTGGCTTGCCAGGCATAAAATTGCGTTAGGAGTAGCATCAGGGCTTGAATACCTTCACATGAATCATAGTCCACGCATTATTCACAGAGATTTAAAGCCAGCAAACATCCTTCTTGATGATGACATGGAAGCTCGAATTGCAGATTTTGGACTTGCGAAGGCAATGCCAGATGCGAATACACATATCACAACTTCCAATGTTGCAGGAACCGTGGGATACATAGCACCAGAATATCATCAAACACTCAAGTTTACAGACAGGTGTGACATCTACAGCTTTGGCGTGCTGCTTGGGGTTCTGGTGATAGGAAAGCTTCCATCTGATGAGTTCTTCCAAACCACCCGCGAAATGAGTCTGGTCAAGTGGATGAGGAATGTCATGACATCCGAAAGTCCAATGCAAGCAATAGATCCGAAGCTGATGGGAAAAGGGTACGAGGAGCAAATGCTGCTGGTCCTGAAAATTGCTTGCTTTTGCACTCTGGATGACCCAAAACAAAGGCCTAACAGCAAGGATATAAGGTGTATGCTGTCTCAAATCAAGCACTAGTCAAGCATGCAAGAAGTTCGATAAGCCTTTAGGAATAATGAAGCATGTAAAAAAAAATGCTTACTTTCAAACTTTGATTTTGTGTATTTAGCAATCTATGCAAGTTCTAGCAAGGAAATGTGTTGTAATATGTTGTTTTGCATTATAGCAATTTGTATAATTACAGAATTTGAGCGTATTCATATAGAAAGCGCCTATTAAAAAATGTATTCAGATCCTCATAAGCTTGAGAAATTGTTAAATTTTGTATACTCAACTCAATTAAGCTTTATCCTAAAAATCTGAGGTCGGTTATATGGATTCGCTTTCTCCACTCTAAACGATTTTGGGTTAAATTTCTTCCACTTTGTTTCTGAGATACTACGCTAGTGGGGAGTTGGAACAGGAAGGCTGCTGCAGCCATACTACCAACCTATTTTCAATTCTTCTGGAAGGAAAAGTAGAGGATAGACATGAAAATACCCTTTTGACAATAATGATGAGTGTTCGTCTGATATGAATCCATAATTAAAGACAAGTAGACAACCAATTAACTTTCCCATTATCGGAGATATAAAGAGAAAGTGCTGCAGGGAGTGGTCTGAAATCCTGTAACAAAATCAGTCAATGCATAACCATTGTATCTTTAAGATTTTGGGAAATTTTACTAGATACTAGGAGAGTTTATCTGTTTAATTTGAGCCTTGTTACTTATGCAAATAGCCCTTAGTATGGCATTCAATTGATTATAACGAAGTTGAAACAAAAGAAAAATGAGAGGCACAATAAATGCAAGACTGGAAGTTAGCAGCAAGCTTGGAGTGAAGATAATTGAAAATGTATCTGTTACCAACTTGATTTGAAGGGACGAAATTGAGTGAGTGAGTCGAGATAAGAGTTCGTAACGAATGAAATGAGCTTCTTGGAACCAACCATTACTAAAAGATTAAAACTAATAATTAAATAACTAGCACTTCACTCTTATAAACATTTTAAATTCATTCCTTCCTTGCAATCTTTTGACGTGGACTCTTAACAGAAGTGCTTTGTACCATTTCAGTGGAAAAGTAAAAGAGATTCCTCCAAAATAACCAATAAAATTCCGAATTGCTCTCCACTTTTAAATCTTTTTCCCCTTGTCTTTTATACAAGACTTTTTCAGCCTTCTGTCATTGTCCAAAATGTGAAGAAAATTCCGAGATTGAACATTAAACATGAATTCAGATCACACGGCTGCTGATAGTCTGTATCTTGTTTGTTCACTTGATTATTTGACAAAAATGGAGGCAAACTCACCCACCGCTGGATTTTAGAGAAAATTGAGCACGCATCAGTTAAAGCTCCATAGCCAGCATGATTGTTCACCAACACATATAGAAGACACGAACACTTTACTTACACAAGCAGATGATAAAATTGATCCGAGGATTACATCCATGCACAAAAATGTATTGTTAAGGAGTTACTAATAGTAGAGAGATATTAGTGGTTTTTTGACATGGCATCTGAGCTCTCATGTACAGGCTCAAATTGTGGTCACCCATATTTATTAATTAAATATTTAAAGTAGGTTAGTACTTGTCCAGGCTTTAAGATAGAGAGATATAGAATTATTCTTAAAATCCTCATCTGCAACTAATTGTGCCAATCAGAATTTGGAAAGTTTGGATTCCAGCGTAAGGGAAAAGAAAAAGAAATCAAAACCATGTTTCTATGTGAAAAATTCATAACTGCGGGAAAATCCCCTCCAAGTGAGTCGCTTCGATCTTACTAACTCCTCCTGCTTCAGCAATTGCACATCCTCTGTATCATTCCAAGTGTTTCATCAGGATGTTTTATAAATAGAAATTGAAGCATAGCTTCCATTGATCACAGAAAGGATAATTTGCAGATATTTGTCCAGAGATTCATCAGTAATCAATAGTTCAATACAATGAGTGTGAGTTGTAAGAAGCTGCAACATTAAGCCTTACTTGCATTGTACACCTGCCTACAGCATTGCAAAATATCTACATTTTTAGGCATTCTGGACAGTTACATACATGAATTCTTCAGTCCACCTTGTGAACATGGAAATATTAGGACCCCTTTCCATAAAGAGCGAAGACTAATCCAAAGAATTAGTCCAACTTAAGAACTTTGTATTGTGTATCTGTATGGATTCCCGTTGAAGAAACTGATTAAGCAAGAGATGGTCCAAAGTTATATCAGAATGCAAATTGCACTCTTGAACATACCCACAAGTGACAATTCGATTCCGATTTTGCAAGTAGAACAATGTATGAGCAATTACTAATCCAGGGCTCTTGTACTTTCAATAATTATTCTAGTTTAAGTAAATATAAGAAGCCCCTATAGCTCAGTGGTAGAGCGTCAGTCTTGTAAACTGAAGGTCCGTAGTTCGATCCTGCGTGGGGGCATTTTGCTTTTACTTTTTCTTCTTAATCATTACCATCTTAAACGACACCGTTAAGTTCAAATCTCTCTCTGAGTTAGGTCTCATAAAAATCACTTGTTTCAGCTTTCATGGTGAACGCGAACCTCCAATGGGCAGCCTAATCAATAAGCTAGCCAAAAAAACGACGCCATCTCTGAGAATCATAGCAACAGCCATCAAAACTCCGCTGCTATTCAATCCCGTCCTTCACTCGGCCAAACCAGATTTCATAAACAACTCAATTCCTCCCTGCGACTCCCCTGCCATAGAGAACAACCCAATACTTCAAAGCCCTACTAAACCCCTGCAGTTTTATTACCCCAATTTCCCATTTGGGTATTGCTTAAACCCCTTTTCCATGACTGGGTCTGATCAATTGAAAGCTATTGGGGCTGATTCTACTGGAAACGATGCTGATGATGCGAGGATCATGTGGGCTGATAGTGTGAAGAAGAAGAGGAAGAAGAAGATGAATAAACACAAGTACAAGAAGCTCAGGAAGCGTCTCCGACGAAAGGCATAATAGGCATCTTGGTAAAAATTCCATGTCTTGCTGGTTCATTGCCCTTGTTCCTTTCTATAGTTTTTGAATCAGAATATGAATATTCGCTTGGAGTACTAATTTTTTAAGTAACTTTTGAGATAGAGCATCATACATTCAGATTATCAAACGAATCAAAATGGAATTATTTCTTGCTGATTGTGGTGGAAATTACTGGAATTTTGTTCTTTTAGTTACCAAATTGTTCGTCACCTGACCAGAAGGTAGCTCTTTTCCCTTTTCATTCCATCTCTAAATGCTCACAACTAGATGCACACTTAGCCAATTTTCACTGTGATACCACATGTGTAGTTTCCCACAATTAACAGTGGCAAAGCTATAAATTTGATGTAGGGTGGAAAAAGCTCTCGCACTTTCTTAAGCTTAGCGTAGGAAGAAAGTTTCTATAAGACTAAAGTAAATAGACTAAAATATGTCATTCGTGATGGAGAGTTATTATTGCAGTTGGATGGAATTAAGAAGCGTAGGAATTTTCCATTTTATCATTTAGATTTTTTTTCTTAACAGAATTATATTGCTTAGATTCACCTCTCATTAAACTGGGGGAAAAAAAGTTCTATAAAGAAAAAAGGGAAAAAAATTCAACACAAAATATTTCTGACAAGATGCTAGAGAATATTACAAGGGATTAACACATCTGTTTTGATGTGGAGTTAGCTCTATATGACCAGATGGAAAATGGCTAGTTGAGATGGGAGAGATTGACTTTTGCAACAAATATCAATCACTCTGTCTGCTACTTTGCCTTGTTGAATGTGTCGGGAGGATGAGGGTAAGAACAAGGAAAATATAGCTTAGAATCAAATGTTCCTAGATTGAGAGGATCTTGATAAGTGTTTTCAAGGCAAAAGGCGATAGGGTACCCTATAGCCCTAGGTGAGAGGCGAGGCAAGGACTTTGAAGTAAGGCGCCACAACCTAATAAGTAACAAGACAATACAAGTAGATAAAAAAGAGCATGATTTTTAATTGTAGCTAAATTTCACAACCTACATATGCTCACCAAATTAACAAATTGACAACAAAATAATAATACCCATATAAATTAGCAACACCCATACAGCAGAATTCAAGAAGAGAGAAGGAGGAGGAGAGAAAAAGAAGAACAAAAAAGTAAAAAGAGAAAAATGTGCAAAATGACTCTGCTGTGTTGAGACAAGAACAGATTAGAGGAGAAGAGGAGAAGAAAGACAGGAAAGAAGGAGAGAGAGAGAGAGAGAGAGAGAGAGAGAGAGAGAGAGAGACCTGATAGTTGAGAGAGAGGAGCTACTGTGAATGTTTCTCTTTTGCATGAGGTCTGTGAGTGTTTCTTGTGAAATAGGCTGATAGGGTTTTAATTTTATTTAGGGTTAAAAACAATTAAAAAGGAAAGGAGAAAAAAAAAATGACGTTTCTTCCCAGAGGTGTTGCCTCAGCACCTTAGAGCCTCTCGCTTGTGTCGTTGGGGTGCTCGCCTTCTCAATGCTAAGCTAGGCGGTGCTAGGCGAGGCGCTAGAGCGTCGCTTCACCTCTCTTGGTGCCTTGCCTCGTTGCCTCACTCGCCTTTAATAACACTGATTTTGATATCCTGGTTTTCTGTAGCTGGCTACAATACTTAAATTGAGGCTTTGTTATGCTGGGGCCTCTTAAAGAAAAGCCTTTTTTAGGCATCTGAGCATTAATTTTAACTAGATCAATAAACTAGTCAGAGGAAAATATGTATTAGTCTGATTCTTGGTGATCAATAGAATGGTTGAATATGAATAGATGACAAGCTGTTTGCAGTTTGAAGCATAGGAAGAATCAGCAACACAAAGCTTTGAGCTCTTTGGTGAAGGATTATATACATGATGGCTTTCTCGCATCTCTCAGTTTCTTTGATATCGTTCATGGTTGCTGAAGTAGACTATGTATATTCTTCAAATAGAATTTTGCTTCGAATGGCTTTGAGAATTGAAATATAAAGTATGCAATATTTTTCAAGGCTCAATGAGTACTTCGTAGTGATTTTTATGGAAATTGTCAAGTTTAGATAAAATTTATTGGTTCTGCTAAATTGTTATTTCTATTTCGTTATCTTTGGATGAGTCTATGATTTTTAGCATAATTGCTATTGAGAATATGATGTGCATGCCATGGAACCTTTCAAGCTGACAAAAATGTTTCCCCTTTTTTTCAGTTTTTCAAAAATCTGATTTTAGGAATATATAGAAGTTCTGCTGTATCCATGTTTTTTTACATGTTACTATATATCTCCAATAAATAGCCTTTGAACGTGCTAGATGTTGTAGTTTCTGAAGGTGGCAAAAGTGAATGGAAATTTGATTTCTGCTTCCATAGATTGGACTTTGAAGTCAAAATAGTTTACCATATACCTTTGCCAGAAAAACTAGTTTAGTTGCGATCTTCTTATGTTGATCTGATCATACCTTATTTGTCATTGCCGTGTAATATCGGAACTTGGTGAGTTCTATTTCTTGCTATTGGGAAATGATGCTTTTGCAATGATGATGAAGATAAAATGTTTCTCAAACTTTCAAACAACATGCACTAGAAACAGCGGATATCAAAGAAATATTTGAATTGTCACTGAAAAAGAAATGTGATAGACATGAAGATGTACGGTGTAATTGGCAGGATAAGTAGGGGTGTCCATTATTCAGTTATAACTAAAAAACCGAACCGACCAAATTTGGCACGATAAGTAGGAATGTGATTATCAGTTCGCTTAGTAATTCTTGAAATTTTCAATCATCAATTCAATTATATTTGAAATAGTAATTGAAATATTAGAATTTTTTCAATTAATAAATTTTATTGTTGTTGACTCAAAATTCTAGTGGGCTTTCGAGTGACTTTTTTTTAATTTAAGTGGGTGAAATATTTTTTAATAGAATGGATGAATATTTCCTATAAATGGTAGAATTATTATGTTAATGTTATTCATAAATTGAGTGAAATTCCTTATTAGATTAGGATTGGGGGAATTAACATTATAGATAGGAGAATGGTTATTTCGCTTTACCCATTGAGACAGGCTTTTGCTCATGGAGAGTGGTTTCGTCTATTGAAGAGTATGGCTTTCAGCTCGTGAAGTGGGGCTGTCGCCCATTATAGAGAGTGGCTTTGCCAATTGCTGAGGATTTGGCTCTGCCCATTAAGGGGCTATTGCCTATTGTAATCCCATTAAGAGAGAGAGGCTTGGGCCTAAGATAGAGAAATGTCATAAAATTCAAGAGGAAGAAATTTTTATCCATTGATAAGAAGGCTTTTGCTTTTGCTCATGTAGTTGAAAATACTCTTTGTGGTGTAGGGTGTAGTATTTAAAGTAGTAAATATATTGGGTTATGTTTAGAGGAGACAAAGAGGAGTAACTAATATATTTATGTAGTGTGGATTCTCTTGAGTGTAATTGGTTGATGAGTAATATAGTTTAAACTTATAATTTATGATTATTTTTATTAATAGTGGAAGATTGCATGGCCGTGGATGTAGCTCTATGTTAAAAGGGTGAACCACGTAAATATTGGTGTTTTGTGTGTTTGCTTTCTTTGTAATTTACGCATTTCCGTGCTGCACAACAATTATTAATATATATTATTTGTAATTATTCGTATTAAAATATTTAATGATATTTTTATTTTTAATAATAATTTATACATTGATATCAAATAATATATATAAATTATATTTTTTCTATTAATTCAGTTAAACTGAGTAACCGAACCAAGTATATTCAATTATCTTTTAAATTTACTATTTTAGATGTGCTAGAAAATTTGGTTTATTTTGGTTCAATTAACTAAATGCTCAACTCAAATGATGAGGAACTAGACTACCAGAATAAGTTGGGAATTTCATTCGTGGCAAAGGTGAATGGTTATGTGGATGAGCAAAAAGTACCCAGACAGAGGTAATTTAAGTCAATTCCATACACAAGAGGATTTGGTATGCTGTTTTGGTGTAGCTACTTTAACTACTTTAGGTAAGCCTTTGTTAGATTGATTTTTGAGTGCTTCTGTCCTTCCCAAAATTTAGATTTCTAAGTCTAGAAGGGAAGATTTCATATGTGGAACACAATGGTGGATTAATTTGTGCATTAAAATTGCTGTCAAGGGTTCTGATGTAAAAGAAGTCACCAATAGACTGAAGGAAATAAATGTGCTGATTGATTGGCCTTAAATTTGGAAATTTGGAGCACTCGTTTTACTTTGTGTTGTAGCAGGATCCTCTCTCCCTATTACTGATTTTTGGACTAATTTATTTCCACTCTACCATGCTTGTTAACTTCCTTGATGATTTGCGTTGCTTTATGTTGACTGTTGAGGAAACTTGCATCTGTTGCCACTAGTTAGTCTTGCATTTGGATACATCTCTTCATGTGAAAATGAGAGCACCTGAATGACTATACCTGGTGACCAATTTGAACAATTCTTAGTTGCTTGAAAACTTTAAGGTGATGTTACTGGAAAGCAGTTCACTCCTCATGAGTTTACTACTGGAACAGAATACATGGGTGTGGTATTCTAAGACGTATGCAAGTAGACAGCATCTGTCTTAAATCATTAATTTCTTCAAATACTTTGCCTATTCTTATGTTTGTTACTTGTGAACTGCATTAATGATTATACACTGAAATACTTATGATCTAATTGGAACTAATGCTTAATCATAAATCATTAGGACTGGAATACTTCAATTTTAATTTTGGTGGCATTACATGAACCAACTAGTAAAGGATTGATTTCCATTGATGAAAAAGAAAAAAAAAAAAAAAACTCTAAAATATGAGAGAAAAGCAATGAAAATTTGATGGGGTACTCAGCAAGCGATGTCTTTTTTTGAGAGGAACAAAATTTGATGTGAGAAGAAAGCAAGAAAGAGAATAACGTCTCAAAAGAGAAAAGCAACCAACAATTTCTCTCTCTCTCTCTCTCTCTCTCTCTCTCTCTCTCTAAATACAAAATGAAAACATACATTCAGTAATGGGTCTCAAAAAGCATGCGATCGACCATCACTATGAATATCCAAATACTTATTATTATAAATAGTATTCTCTTGCAGCAAGAAAAAAGAATGTTTGCCTTTGGGGTGGCTTCAGTTTCGATCATTTTGGCACTATACATTCTGTTTGTGGGTATGTAACGAAATGCAACCTTTCACTTAGCATATAATTTGGGAGAAATTTTATAATAAAATCATACAATAATTGCACATGGCTTGAATCTCATTGTTGTATATATATCAGTTTCATCATCGAATAAAAATTCTCCAAATTATATCTACATAATAAAGAATCAAGATTAATGAATTTTCATATAAAAAGGTACTTAAAATTAATTGAGACGTAATCAAGGAAATAACCTTTTCTCTTTTTAATTTGCTGCTCGCTAACAATTAATTATGATAAGATATACAGCTACCCATGTAAAGACTAATTAACTAATTACTAACTAATCATTCTGAAAAAAAAAAAACTAATTACTAACTAATCTATATCTGCAGATACCCTATTTAGGTTTCAGCAGAGACCTTCCATACTTTTATCTCCCCATCAAGACTTCCACTACAAATCGACAAAGACGAACCACCATTATTATACGCACCTCCTCCTGCAACTGCCACAAGCGATTTCACTGGCCTTTCATGCCCCTCCAAAACTACCATACAACTATACCCTTCCATTTTCCCTTTTTGCCAAATCCTCACCGTCCGATCTGATGACCCACTCACTAGCCAATGCTCTCCAGTCATCAAGCATAATATTGCCCCTGCATGACCCCACAATGCCTCCGCAAACACCATCTGATGTTCATTTTCATCAACTTCCTTCCTCTCCCACACCATGATTGAACGGTCACAGCCACCGGAGAACAGTACTGACCCATCACCGTTTAGTGCAAGTGCATTTATCGTTGATTTATGCTTCTCCAAAGTATAAACCAAACTGTGCTTTCTCTCCTTGCCAACCTTCTTCCAAACCCTAATTAACCCATCAGCAGAACCTGTGTAAACAGTCCCATTATCAGACACAACCACTGTATTAACAGCATCTTGATGGGCTAAAACAGACTCTAAACACCTATTATTTTCCACATTCCATATCTTAAAACTCTTATCCCAAGAAACTGAGTATATTAACATTCCATGCACAGCTAACCCAGAAACTGTATCCCAGTGTTCGATCCAAAGCCGCTTCTTGTGACGCCTAACGTTAACGTAGTTTCTGGGCAACAAAAAATGGCGAAACCGGTCTTTAACGGTAGGGAGCGTGCACAAAAGGTGATGTTCTTTGCAAGGAGAAATTTGCCAGACTCTGATCTTGCAGTCCTGATGAGCTGTGAAGACTTTATTGTTGTGGAATGCTATAGATTTGATGAAACCGGAAGATGGATCATTTGCAGCAAATTTATCGATGTGGGTATAGTTGGACAAATCAAAGACATTGATTTCATTGATCGAGGCTGCGTAAAGTAAGGTGTTGTGAATTGACAGGCAGCTGATGTGTGGCTTTGGGGTTTTGAGAGTAATGATGCAGATGCAGCTGTGTTTTGAAAACTGGAGAGAATCATTGAGCATATGGGAATCCATACTTGAGCTTGGAAGACTAGTAGCATATGCTATAAATAATGGAACAATAGAGGAGATCATGTGGCAACTGGCAAGCCTGGAGACCTATAGTATTTGTAGGTATCTACAGACTTGACACTTGGCAAGAACTGGAAATATGATATGATATGGTTGGTCGGAGATGTGGGCCCTAAAATCAACTGAAAATGTAACTCCAATTCCAAGTATCTCTCCACTCAACTTCCCACTTACCTGGTTTCCCAGCAACATGTTGTGAACTTTGTGATCACCCCATAGATAATGAATTATATCTGCCTCTAATTAATAATCATGGATAATGAATAATCTAGTTAATAAGTTACCTCTAATTATAAGATTTTCATTTCATTTACATTATTCTCTGATCTGTTAAACATAATTTCTTCTTTCTTGTCTGAAATGGAGCTTACATTTTCTGAGCAACCATTCAAAATAATTAGCAGAATATTTTTTTAAACCATTGTGGGGTGCACAATTACTTAATTAGTGGGCTTGAATGAAAATAAAGGTATTGTTTAGAAACATAGAATCCTATTTATGCTTGCTAATCACAAAATAAACCAGCCTAAATGACAACCGTCGAGCGAAAAGGATACCAATGTCTTGGGTTAATAAACTTATTTAATTATACTATATATCAATTCAATTACTATTAATTTAATTTAATCAACACTTTTTATGCTACGTGAATTCATGTGCTATATTAATGGAATCAAATCATCATACTGAGTTTTAATTAATTAATTAGTTCTTTAATATGTATGATATTGACACCACACCCATTTTGAAGATGAATTTTTGAGATTTGTTCAAAAGTATTCATATTTTAGTGGTTGGATGGTAGCATGAGCTAATATTTATGGTTTTTAAATGATTTTGAGTTTATTAAATGATTACAAATCATGTGATCAACCACTTAAATGACACAATATTATATATTATGTTTTGAATTTATTGACAAGTGTTGGGTGGAAATATTACAAGCCTTTTTTAGTTGCCTAAACACATGGTTACATTATTTTTTTTTCTTTTTCTCTAACATGTCAGCCCAAGTGAAATGGCTTAAGTTTGTTGGGTTTGACAAATAAGGGCTTGGAAGCTCAAATAAGCTCTTTAAATGCTAAAGGCTTTAAGCCCATAAATCCACACTTTATAATACCATTGAGATAGACGCATCAATGTACAAACATAAACTAGAAAATGAAAGGACGAGCAAGGTTTATCAACCTTTGAAATATCAGTATGTGATAGAGAAAAAACAAGGGTTAAAAATAGAGGCAAGAGGGAGTAAAGAGCCAATGGGCAGCGAGTGGTGACCCATACACCTACCACGTCCACGAAACATGTGAGTAGTCTCTGTTTCTCGAAGCTATTGTCTTGCCCATCACCAACATACTACTCACATTCTTATGGTGGAGGTTGAAATTGGCTAGCGCCAAGAAGACCTCTGGTGCTCTGCTCTTGACTTTTTCACATTTCACAATCATCCCTTCCTGGGATTCTACATTTCCTTCACTTTCCTAAAAGAGCAATTTCTCTTTTACTCCATAATCCTTATATCTCCCCACATGGGTCCATATCCTCTTACACACTAGCTAGCCTCTCAATTTTCATATAAATTACTATCCATAATAATTTTCGTGAATTTTCCTGTTGTACCGCTAACTGATTTACATATCATTATTGGATATAAATATTTTTGCTTATTTATAATTAAAGTTATTCAAATTAATACAAATAAGAATCAATTTAATGGTTAATGATTTAACTTTTGATGCATCTCATCTCGAGTTTAAATTTTACCGATCATTATTTTTACAACTTCTTGTGGGTAAGCGATATGTAAACTCTACTGTGAATCCCTGTTAATTTGCAAGCTTTCCCTGGTTTTAGAATAAATACTCTACTTCTAAACTTTTTTATATATAAAAAAAAATTATTCTTATTAATTTTATATATATCTCAATTAATTTAATTATGCAAACTTTGAATTTAAGAAAAGTGCATGCAACAAGAAGAAAAATATTTTTCATGGTGCAAAACGCATATCAAAGTTGATTGAAAGGGATCCTAAGCCAATCTTTACCACTTCTCCAATCTTTTTTTTCTTCTCCTTTTCACACTCTTTTGGTATTACAATTAAGTCCAAAATCTTCAATCCAATCTTATAAAGCAAGATAATTAGATGAGTCAATTATTTTGTCTACATTTAATAATAAAAATATTAATATTTTGAAAGCCCTAAATAAAAAAAAAATCCAGCTAAAATATGAGTAGCCAGCAATAGCAAAGCAATCAAGTGTACTTGTTTCACAGGAACCCATCATGTTCATTATCATAGGGTCCTATGCTTTTAAATCTATACATTAACTGGAAACTGTTTGATTTATTTTCAGACCAGTGGTTGCATTAATCACTTTCATATCTCATTAAAGATCCCGTAGTTGTTTTTCAATTACTGTATGCATCTCGCCTTTTGGACAAAGCTCTGCCTGTCTTATTCGCCAGAAACGCACAGAAATTGTCCCCATCGATTGTCCAACGGTGCTGATATGTGGTGGTACAATTGGGGTGTGCTTTCAGCGGATAAATGCACAAAACGCTGAGCGGAGTTGCTCGTTTTCGTCGGGAAATAATACAGACACGTGTGACAAAATGGGACAACCTGGACGCCTTGTGCCGGTCCACAGAAAAAGGAGGCTTTTGCAATGATGTCCTCTCAAGTTTTATTTATTTCATGTGTTGCCATAATTAATAAGTAATTAAGCAAATAAGTTTTGTCTTTTATGAAAAAATAATTGTTCAAGCCTAACTCCTAGTCCTAATCCCATTTCACGTTAATTAAGGAGGGAAATGACGTTTCAGTCAAAATTTTCTTCTTCAATGGGCCAACCATGCATTATTGCTATGTTTAGAGGCATAATGGAAGGCAGAGGAACAGTTGGGCAACAAATAAAAATATAGAAACATATGAGGCTAGATGTGCAAACTAAATAGAGAATATCAGGACAGAAGTTTAACACGTGAGAGAGCGGGGTGATGAACTTACGCATGAGACAAGCTGTAATCATATCATTGCCCTCTAAACGGGCAAGAGAAAATTCCACCCACTAAATTAATCATCTCTCTTTCTTAGCCTATTGTTATTGCTATTACTGACCAGTTCTGACCTTCCCTGCTCTCTCTCTCTCTCTCTCTCTCTCTCTCTGCGTCTGCGCTAGCTAAAGAACTACATGCTCTCTGCCAAAAGGAAAAGAAAAGAGAAAGGAAAGGAATGTTCTTCTTCTTCTTCTTTTATTAAGTGGCTGTTTCTTTTGAACGAAGAAACAAGTGTGCATATAGATAGAAAGATATATACGGGAAGAGAGATAACAGGGAGACCAAAAAGTATAACGGAATGGGTGGGGTGACTTCTTCCATGGCAGCAAAATTCGCTTTTTTCCCGCCGAACCCTCCTTCCTACAAGCTAATTACTGATGATGCCACTGGCCTTTTGCTTCTGGATCACTTCCCTCACCGCGAGAATGTCGACGTCTTGCGCCTTCCTACCCGACGGGGCACCGATATCGTTGCCGTGTACGTTAGGTACCCCATGGCCACCTCTACTCTGCTCTATTCTCATGGAAATGCTGCTGATATTGGCCAGATGTATGAGCTCTTCATCGAATTGAGCATCCACTTGCGTGTAAATCTCATGGGGTAACTTCACTTTAACTTAACCTTGTCTCCAATGTCGAAATTTTTGTTGATTATTGTATATGCAGTGGGTTTATTATCAAAATTTAGGTGAATGTGTGATCCTTCGTCGAGATATTAGGGAATTTGGCTTGTTTTTTTTGTAGAATAATAGGAGAATTAGATGTTGGGAAAGAGTTGTGTTGCAGATGATGGATAACTTTGTTAGAAAATCTAGTTTTTGGGTAGGTTTTGAATGATCCTTTTTTCTCCCCTTCTATCAAGCATTGCTGTTACGTAAAAGGTGATGGAGTTAGCTTGAGATCAAGTGGTTAATTGTTGTGGGCCTAATTTGGTTGTTCTTGCTGATAGATTACCTGAATTAGGGAAGTGAAGATTTCTTTCAGTAGATCTATTCCGTTCCATCATATTTTCTTTTGATGTTATTCTTTTTTTTTTTTTTTTTGTAAGTGGATTGTCTATGATTCTTTTGCAACAACAAGCCTTAATCCTAAAATGGATCCTTTTATTAAGAAATAATGCTTTGATTTTTGGGGAATGGAATATCTTATGGATTTTGGTATCTGCAACTAAGTATATCTGACTAATTAAGTGATTCAGCAGCATGTTGGGGAAAAGGGATAATTGGGGTAACTTTTCTGCTTAGGCAAGAACAGGAAGATGGTGTTGCTTATTTGGTGAGTTACGTAGTTTTTGTTTGGGTTTCTGTTTAATGGGAAATAAAAATAATACAATTGGGAGATAGATTGTATCTTTTTTTTTTCTTTGTTAAAATATTTTTGTCATTGAGGATGAATCGACTGTTTCTCCTTTTTCCATTAAGATATCATGGAAACTCACAATGCCATAGCTGCTAATTTAACTATATTTTATGTTGATTTCTTAAACCATATAATAGAAGAATTAAGGATATGTCTTGATCTGGAAGTTCAGACCTTCCTAGTAAGTCTCTTACTTGCACCATGCAAATAACATGTTCTATTGTATGATGTTATGATATGCAACAAGTAGCTGGACAAGAAATTGTGGAAGTTGTGGTTGAGTTTGGAAATTTTTGCTGCAAAGAAAATGTTTGATGGATGGAACAAAGCAGGCCTGGAAATTTCATCGAAGTAGTCCACTGCCCTCTAATGATCCTTGGAAGTTGGAAGAATAGCTTTTTTGTTTAGTTAATTGATTATTGTCCATGTGCCTAACATAACACCGGAAGATTTCCTAGATCTTAGCATCAGTCAAGAACTTGGTCTTTTCTAAAGTGCATGCATTAGTTTATGCTGTCATCCATCAGTTTAAGTATTGGTATAGGATAAGTACTCAAATGCCTTTTTCCCCAATTTTTGCAGGTATGACTACTCTGGCTATGGACAATCATCAGGCAAGGTAAGTAATATAAATCTTCTTCCGTTTGATATGGGACTGAAATTACTGGTAGCTTCTCTAAAGCTTCATGTGTACGCCATTCTGCAGCCCACTGAGCACAATACTTATGCTGATATTGAAGCTGCTTATAAGTGTCTTGAAGAGAGCTATGGTACCAAGCAGGAGAATGTCATCCTTTATGGTCAATCTGTTGGTAGTGGGCCTACTTTGGATCTTGCTGCACGTTTACCTCGGCTAAGAGCTGTTGTCCTGCACAGTCCTATACTATCAGGGTTAAGAGTCATGTATCCTGTGAAGCGCACATTCTGGTTTGATATCTACAAGGTTAATTTTTTTTTTCTTCTTATTGTATAATTATTTATAATATAAAAGCATAGATAGCACTTTATGTCTCTAAACTGAATTTTGTTTTTACTTGGCTGTTATCCAGAACGTAGACAAGATTCCATTGGTGAAGTGTCCTGTGCTGGTTATCCATGTAAGTATGCTGTTGGTTGTTTCAATTATATAATGTGGAATATCTTAGTGCCCTTGGGTGATCTTGAGTGCATTATCATATGTATATAATTTGTACCTATCAGTAGAAAACACATAGATCCAAAGAAAAAGACCATTAACATAGTTTTACAGCATAAGACACAAGAAAATTAGCAACCTTCACTTTGGAGCAGAATCAACATTGATCCACCATACTTTGAAATTGTCATGATGCTTTGAAAAAAATTAAAATAAAAACCTTTAAGAGCCGAAATTGTAACTGTTGGGGTGGGTTTGGATTTAAGTGGTCCCTTTGTAGCCTTCTGTAAGACCTGTTGACTCTTTTCTTTGGTGTTCTTGTTCCCATGATGTGATCAATTTAGGTTGTGAGCCTGCTTAGAGTCTTTGTATTAAAGTATTAATTGTTCTGCTTTGCCTGCTTTCTTACAGGGAACATCTGATGAAGTAGTTGATTGTTCTCATGGCAAGCAGCTCTGGGAATTGTGCCAGGAGAAATATGAACCACTATGGCTGAAAGGAGGAAATCACTGTAATTTAGAGCTGTATCCAGAATATCTAAGGCATCTGAAGAAGTTCATATCAACAGTTGAGAAATCACCCTTGCGAAGAAATGCTGGTAGGAGAAGTACAGATGGAATTGAACAGCCTAGACGGAGTACTGATTGTTTTGATGCACCGAGGAAGAGTACAGATCGGAGGGAGAAACCAAGAAAAAGCACCGATAGAACTGAAAAACTGAAGTTTCATGAATACAAATTTACCAATATTGACAAGCTAGAAAAGTTAAGGATCCCCTTTGACCAAATGGAGAGGTCACGGAGAAGTGTGGAATACCATGAGAAGTCTCGGAAGAGCATTGACCTACAGCTAGAAAAGGCACGGAAAAGTGTTGATTGGCTGGATAGGATTCGTGCTGGATAAGAATGCCAAATCCTTTGTAAAATTTGTGCACTAGATTGATTTTAGAGGGGACAGGGAAAGTGGGAAAAAAAGGGGAATTATTTGGTATTTAACTTGTGATTTCAGTGTGTGTGGCTTGCTCATTGAAATTGCATAATAACTGTGTAATGGGATTGTAGATGTTTGATATATTGGGTGGGATTTGTTATCCTTAGTTAATGGAAGAATTCTAACCTCTTTATTATGCATTGTTCAAAAGGAAATGAAGCTCACAGGTTATAATTCCTCCATCTTCTTACAACGTTATAGCATGTTTAACACAGAATTCACACGCTACATGCATCAAGCCATCAACCGACATTGGTGTAGTTTGTCTTCTGGATTTTAAGTAGCTTTTATTGGTCCAGTAATAGCAAAGCTGAATAATTAAAGTAGGGATTTCTGGATTGGGTTGGTCAGTTTGAAGTCGGCATCAAACTGATGGATGGGAATTGTCCTGCAAGGCAATTGAAAGTTTCACTTGCGGACGCAAATGCAATAGTGTAGGTTTGTTAATGGCATGCTTGTTTTTCTTAACATTTGAAGCTTCCTTTATTTAATCAATAATGTTTTCTTTGATAGAGACCGACTTAAAAATAAAAACCTTTAAAAATTTAAAATTATCAAAATTTGTGATACAATTAATTATTAAATTATTAATCTAATTGCATTTCAAATATGGGATTTGGGTCCAACAATCATTGCTTAGAGATGAAAAAGAAGTAGCGAGTGAAGTCTGGCCCAACCCACACCACCTTCCTCGATCCATAGACCATTGTTTGCACTCTCCACGGTAAGCGAGCGTAAATACTTCTGTTCTTATGTTTTCCAAAATCCAAGCAACAGCTTCTCGGACCTTTTCTGAACATTGTTTTCTTTCGCCTTCTTCTAACCCTAATTCAAAACTGGCCTAAGATTCAGTCATATTCAATCAAATATGTAAGTAAATTTGGGTCCTTTACTTTCCCTTCTGATTTCTATTTATTGCTATTCGGTTTCTTTTTGTCTGTTTGCCTTCTGACCGATGAATTGTTTACTTCAATTAAGCCTAGCATCTGTGTTAGTCTTTGTTGAGTGTTGATTTCCTTTTGTTTATGAATTTTCCTTCGTTTTCTTAGCTGCCAAACAATCTGAGGCGGTGATGGTTTAATCTCGTGAATGTTTCAGGTCTCAGGAGGAGCTTGCGAGGGAAGCCATAAAGCACGCGCTTAAGGCGTTAAGGAAGCGCCATTTACTTGAAGAAGTCGCTCATGCTCCTGCTTATATTGCTCTTTCCAGACCGATTATCTTTCAGGTCCGCGCCCCCACCCGCCCCCCCCTCTCTCTCTCTCTCTCTCTCACACACACAATTGATTTTATCAAATTGTGTTTTAGGAAAAGGAAAATGCTTTAACTGCATATACGGCAATATAATTGCGGGTTATTATTATCCAGCATGGCTAAACTCTCCATAAATTAGACTTTGATGACCAGAAGTCCTCGTCTATTGGAGTTGGTGGGGATATATGTTTGCTTATAATTTTACAAGCTTTGAAATTGTGCATTTTCAGGTCTCTAGTAGCAGTTGTGTTCCCCTCCTTGTGCATTGCCTGAGCATCAATTTCAATTTTTTAAGGGCTTTGATCGACTATCATTGTACTAGTTATTATGATAACTTATGTTGCCTTGTGATTAGTTTATAATGGTATATCTTTTGTTGCTTGTATCATGGAAGGGATCAGAATGGAAGGAGAAAGCAGAAAATCTTGAATTGGAACTTCAGCAATGTTACAAAGCTCAGTCTCGGTTATCCGAGCAACTTGTGGTGGAGGTAGCAGAGTCCCGAGCATCAAAAGCTGCACTGGAAGAGAAAGAGGCAGCATTCACTGATTTGCAAAAGGAGTTGGCTCAAACAAGGTTACCTTTTTGTCTATATTTTAGCCTTGTAGGGAGATGCTTATGAGGTTTATGGTGTCATGAAATATTGAAACATAATTTTGTGATGCAGGGATGAATGCTCTCAATTAAAGGTAGATTTGGAAGAAAAAATTAAGGCGTTAGAATTGGTTGTGAGTGAGAATCACTCACTTCGGAAGCAATTGGAAGAGATGATTGTCAAGGCTAAGAATGCAGAAGCGGAAAATAAGATATTAGTTGATCGCTGGATGCTGCAAAAGATGCAAGATGCGGAACGTCTTAATGAGGTACTTCATATTATTAGTATAATTGAAATGAAAGTGTGGAAGAGATTTAATTGGTCTGCTAACGTTCTAAGTCTTTTAGTCCTAAATTTATCTATCTTTTTTTTGGTGTAAAACTTCATAGAGAAAATACTTCTCAAGCTAATATGATGGACTAGCAATTCTATGAAATACAGTAGGTTCTTGAAAGGCCTTGTTGAAAGGTTATTTTAATGTCTTCCCTTCATAGATCCATTGGTCATTAAAAAGATTTTGGATGGAGATAGCCTCATATTTTTTCAATGTAATTTTGTTTCAAATGCAGGGAAGGTTGTTAGACTTTGTACCTTTTCGTCTGTCATCTTAGGTGCATATAAAATACCAGAGTACTGTACATTAGTTTGATTCCTATCATAGGGTGTTATATATTTGGTGTTGTAACATAATTGTCTCGCTTACTCTGTCATAAGTTAAGCACTGCAGACTGATCTTACCGTTGCCTGAAAAGCATTATTGAGCTGTATGACTCTGAAGTTCACATACATTGTTTTAAGTTCTTAATCTTTCTTTTTGATGGGCATATCTATAAATTAGTTTTTTTTTCCCCTGCCTTATGGGATGGACGTGGCTAATTAATGATTCCATAATTAACTTAGGCGAATGCACTATATGAAGAAATGGTTGATCGGCTCAAGGCAAGTGGTTTAGAGAAACTTGCTCAGCAGCAAGTGGATGGTGTGGTCCGGCAAAGTGAAGATGGTGCTGAGTGTTTTGTGGAATCAACCATTCCTGCTGCATGCAAGCGCAAAATTACAGCTCATGAGGGTGGCTGTGCTTCTATAATGTTTGAGTATAACTCAAGCAAATTAATTAGTGGTGGACAGGATCGATCAATCAAAATGTGGGATACAAATACTGGATCTTTAAGTCGTACACTTTATGGTTGCCTTGGCTCTGTTCTTGATCTTTCGTTGACCCATGATAATAGATCTGTCATTGCAGCCAGTAGCTCCAACAACTTGTATGTGTGGGATGCCAACTCAGGACGTGTCCGTCACACTCTCACAGGCCACATTGACAAAGTGTGTGCTGTGGATGTCAGCAAAATTTCTAGTCGACATGTTGTCAGTGCTGCTTATGATCGTACTATAAAAGTGTGGGATTTGCAAAAAGGTTACTGCACCAGCACAATTGTTTTCCACAGCAACTGCAATGCTCTTTGTTTTAGCACGGATGGAATGACCATTTGTTCAGGCCATGTTGATGGGAATCTTCGTTTGTGGGATATTCATACAGGAAAGCTACTCAGTGAAGTCGCTGCACATTCACTTGCTATTACTTCTATATGTCTGTCTAAAAATGGAAATGTTGTTTTGACAAGTGGGAGGGATAACTTGCACAACTTATTTGATATGAGGTCTTTGGAAGTTTGCGGTACATTAAGAGCGACTGGAAACAGAGTGGCGTCTAATTGGAGTCGCTCTTGCATGAGTCCTGATGACAACTATGTTGCTGCTGGATCAGCTGATGGATCTGTGTACATTTGGTCAATATCTAAAGCTGATATTGTAAGCACTCTGAAAGAGCACACTTCTTCTGTCCTCTGTTGTTCGTGGAGTGGACTTGGAAAACCATTAGCCACTGCTGACAAGAACGGAATTATGTATACCTGGGCATGATGATTTATTTGTGCGCTTGTGAATATGACAAATTGTTTATCCAAAACCTGGCTACGTTTCTCTGCAAAATTTTATTGCCTGGTTTCCAAACAAGTTGGTGAAATGCTGGGAGTCATGAGATGATAAAAGTTGCTTGATCCCACGGCCGCCCAGCATGATTCTTGACGGAGGGGTGTGCCTGCCTAGGAAAGTTTACCGTTTTCATAGAAATACTACAGTACATGGGAAGCTATGAACAGATTGATTACTTGTAAGTATTGGAAGAGAATGACAAATTAAATTCGTTGGATGCGACTTTTGTGTCATATTGTTTAACCATATCTCCCTTAAAACTGAATTCATTGTTTTGTGCACTATGAAGTGGTCCATGTAGATCATTATGATTGAAATGTACGATTTAATTTGCTGTATTTGATATCTAAATGTTTGATACCAATCATTATTTTCTTTCTAGTATCTGAAAAATAAGGTTTTTCTTTTTTAAAAGAAATATTTTGGAATTCAGGAAATTTGTAGGAAGTTTTCTACTGTAAAAAATTTATTATTAAGATAATCTTTATTTTAAATTAAAATTGAGGTAAATCTTTGGTGTTTTTTTTTTTTAAACTTGTTGAACATTGATAAAGAAAATTTTAAATCAAAGACACCGAAAATTGTTGGAGGACTGCCTGAGTTCAAAATTGGGCCTCCATTGACCCATTCTTTGAATTTGAGTTTGGCCCAACTTTCGGTCTGCATCGGACAGAAGCTACCCAACGTTGCCCGTCGAATCCGGTTCGCTTATCGCCATTTGCGATCTCATTCCCAAGCCTGGTCTTAACTGCCTAGAGTGAACTGTGAAGATGGTGAAAGTGGCAACGTATTTTGCGATGACATTTGGAGCCTTTCTATTCTGGCAATCAATGGATAGAGTCCACGTCTGGATTGCTCTTCATCAGGATGAGAAGGTGCTTATCTCTGCAACTTTTTTTTTGAATGCTTTCGTGGGGTTTGCTTGTTGTTTATGGAAATTTTGCAATTATATTCTGGTTAACATTGAATTGGAGCTCCCCAAGTTCATTTAATAAATTTGCGCTTTACCGATTGGTCCAATTCTTCAAGCGATGGTCAAATTTTTTGTATGATCTCGAAATGATAGGAAAAGGCCTAGTGTTCTCGAACGACTTTGGTTTATGTGATTGTCCAGCGAAATGAAATGCTCTGTTACAATGCTGTTTAAATTTGATATGGGATTATATCCCCTGAATTCGATAGTTTTGAAAATGGAGGTCAGTTATTGTCCAGGTGGGTTACAGAAAGCATAATTGCTTGAGGATTGCGGATGACAGATCAAAATTAAATCTTACAGTTGTTCTCTTGACCTATTACAGAATGCGAGGTGCTAGATTTTGGAATTGACAAAAACAAGGGTTTTTTTTTTTCTCTTAAATTTAGTTGTATAATTATAAGCATGCTATAGCTTTTTGTTGAATCTCTTAAGTACGCTATAGGCTTTTTGTTGAATCTCTTAAAATTATATTACTGCCATTATTGAAAAAAGTTTAAAGTTGTCTGAATTCCGATGATTGTACCAAAATTCACCCATAAGTTGTGAGTTTAAGCCATATTCATAAAAATAAATAAGCAAAAGAAAACAAAAAAGATTTCTTGGGGTTTGAGAAATTACTTGTCGTCATTGTAGTTAGCATTTATGAGTAGAAAAATAATGAATGTTTCTTGTTATAGGAGGTATGAATTAAAAAGGTCTGCATTCTATTCTGGTGTGATAATGGATGTGCTAGACCCATATTTGCTTCTGACTGCAGAATTTCTCACTTCAAAACTGTTTTGAGTCCATTTCATTTTATTGTGCAGTAATACCTGTAGCTTCACTGCTGGTTTTGAATTCTGATGTACAATTTCAGTTAGTTTCTAATCTTCCATACAATTTATGCTGTGAATATGCCCAAATCAATTTCAAATTTCAAAATATTAGTTTTATATATCAGGGTTTTTTTTCTTAACTGAATATATCATATTATATGTGGCAAAAAAGGAATTGTTGAACATCCATGCTCGTTGAATTCAGCATCTGTCATTGATCTTCTTCATGATACTCTCACACTTGTTCTTGGTTGCCACTATCCAGCAATTTTCCATTGAATTTCATGTCTTTTTTTGTGTATAATATTTTGTTGTTTATTGGCCTTGTGCTGTCATCCTTTTAGAAAGAAAGACTTGAAAAGGAGATGGAGATCAGGAGGGTCAGAGAAGAACTATTGCAGCAAGCTAAACAGAAGGATCCTTCAGCATGAACTACTTATTTGATCAAATTTATATTTCCCTTGTTTCCCTCAAGTGCGGGTCGCTCTTTGAGCTTCTGTTTACAAAGCACTGAAACTGAAAATAATTAATTTGGCAAATTAATTTGCTTGTATCAAGAACAGTTTTATTCCTTCTTGTTGCTGATTTATCAAAAATAATTGATGATTGTTCTACCATGTTTGTTCAACTTTTAGTCATGATTAGAATAACCGACACAGTTACCTGGTAAGTGATCTCAAGGAAATATAATTGAGAAACCCTTTTAGAGAACAAGGAAATGTAGTCTTTTACAAAAGATTGATTTATTTGTCTTCTAGACGTGTTCAGAATCTATGTTGCATCTCATTAGCCTGCCTGCTGGATATAACTGTAGCTTTTTTAATTTTATAAAACGGTTTATTTCTACATTTAGATCATGGTCGATAATATTAGCTATTTTAGTAGTTGTTAATTGTTTAATAATTATTAGTTATTTTACTAGTTGTTAAATATTAACTATTAGTATTTAGCCATTTATATAGTGATTTAAAGCAGAAGTGTATGGTAAAAATAGATGTTAGATTAGTTATTAAATGTAAAAATAGTGATATCATTTTGTTAACCCTAATCAACCTCTAAAAATTAAAAAAGGTAATTTTCGTGAAATATTTTCTCAACGTATAAATATTATTATAAATACTATGTCATCAAATAATATAAATAAGGAATGTAATGTTTGATACTAAGCATTACTTTAAAAATTATTGTCAAATAAGATTTTAAAGGGGTGAATGTGGCACATTTTTCAATCAGCTTCTAGAGATTGTTTCCAGCGCGCAAGGTTTTTTATTTTTTAATACATTAAGAAAGCCTCTGTAACTATTATTAGCAATCTAAGCAAGTTTGGCAATAGAACAATAATGCTAGAAGCAGTTTCTTGCGAGGTTTCAAGTTCTCCTACTGCCTGGTCCAATCAAAGTTTGCCATGTTGACAGAATCTTTTTTTTTTTTGGTCAATTTTTTGAGAGAAGACGGAATTTGAGGTCATGAATGAAACAGGGGACACTTGGGATTTCAAGCACGTTAAGTGAGCCTATCCATCCATTTCGTGGTAGCTCGTGGCCGTCATGTAGCTTACAAGTTAATGGTTAAATATTATTTTCCCTTGAAGAAGAGCTTATCAGCTCTTGAAATCTTGTTGAAACATAGCCGTGGAAGTGACAAGTTGCCAATGCAGTACGCTACATTATTCCTAGAAGCAATAACTTCACTACCTAGTCAAATAATTAAGACCCAAACCATTGCATTTCTTCGACAATGAGAAACTCAGTAAATGAATGGGAAAATTTTCTAATTTCTAATTGCTTGTCAAGTAATGGAGCAAGTGCACAGGGGCCTTTTAACTTAAAGCTACCTTTCTATAGAATTGGATTTTTGCCTTTCATGCATTAACCCAGCCCCGCTTTAACGAACCAACTAACTAGGAATGACTTATTCACTTACCCTTTAATAAAAAAGAAAAAAGGTAAAGAAATTTAGATTGGTAAGCAAGCAAGCAGGCACTATTGGTCCTTCAGCGAAGAAAATGAACATTTCACTCGAAGCTTTTTCCAGTTTCTTACTTTCTTTCACCTTCAATTATGGGAAAGTTGGCGTCTATAGTGCCATTTCGTACTTGGTCTTGATCTGATCTGAAAACAGAAGTACTTGGCAATTTCCTTCATTCCTCCTGTCATATATATCCATTACAAAGATTTTGGATGTGGGTTTTAGTTAAAGCTGAGCGAAGACAGTTACAAGCTGCTTTACTTCCCACTTGCTAAAATATCGTGGCTTAAAGAGTCTATGCTATGGACGTAACCATTCTCATCACCTCTTTTTTCCTTCTCTCTTTCAACTAGATGACGTGATGGCGTGTTATTCATGTAAAAGGTCATCCCTTGTAGGCTTGTTTTTCCAAATATGTCTACGAGTTTTCTCTGTTATTCGCGAAACACTTCAAAGAACTGCCTCTATCCTTTCCTTTAATTTGCTGCAACTGAACCAAACTTACGTGTGTGTGTGTGTGTGTGTGTACTTGCTTGCATAGATAAATATCAACCTTACAGCTTATTCTCCATTAATATTCTCGAACCCAATCTCCATATTTAAATCCTCTTCCATTAATTATATCACATTGTTGATGCCCATAAGGAAACTGTTTCTTAATTTATTGCTCTTTGTTTGTTCTAGTTTCATATCTTCTTCTATTATTGCTCTTCTTTCATTTCTCTATATAAAGCAGTGGCTGAGGTTCTTTATTTCCCATCAAGAGTTGAGTTTTTTTCCTAGCAAAATGGCAATGAAGAGGCTTCTACTTCTTGCTCTCTCATTGGCTTTGGTTGTAGGAATTGCAGAGAGTTTTGAATTCCATGAAAATGATTTGGCATCTGAAGAAAGTTTGTGGGATTTGTACGAGAGGTGGAGGAGCCACCACACTGTTTCTAGGAGTCTTCATGAGAAACACAAGCGTTTCAGTGTGTTCAAATACAATGTCATGACTGTTCACAATACTAACAAGCAGGATAAGCCTTACAAGTTGAAGCTGAACAAGTTTGCAGACATGACCAGCCATGAATTTAGGAGCACTTATGCTGGCTCAAAGGTTAAACATCATCGGATGTTTCGAGGAGCGCCACAGGGAAATGGGAGCTTCATGCATGAGAAGGTAGAAAGAGTCCCGCCGTCCGTTGATTGGAGAAAGAAAGGTGCTGTCACTGGTGTTAAGGACCAAGGCCAATGTGGTAAGGCTAATGTTTTGAATTATGGTTTTTTTCCACAAGCTATAGTTATCTTTCACGCAAACATGGATTTAGCGATTTATAAAAGGGGATTGCTTGTCATTAATTGATGAAAAAGAAAAGTTTTACCCTTTCTGGACGTGGAAGATGGAACTACTAAAAAGGTAGTCCTTTGTTTTATTTTTTATGTTATCCATAAGTGAAGAATATACACAACAGGTTGTTAAAAGGGAATATACGTTCCTGTCATTGACACAATTGCCAAAAGGAGTGGAATGTTAATTCTTGTTATCTTTAATGATCATAGTGCCTGTTTTGATTGCTTGCAGTTTAATTCTTGTCATTTTCGATTTGCTATAGGTAGTTGCTGGGCATTTTCAACCATCGCAGCAGTTGAGGGTATTAATCAAATTAAGACTAATAAGCTAGTGTCTTTGTCCGAGCAAGAGTTGGTGGATTGTGACACTGATGAGAACCAAGGATGTAATGGAGGGCTAATGGATTATGCATTTGAGTTCATTAAGAATCAAGGAGGAATAACAACTGAGGCTAATTACCCTTACCAAGCTGAGGATGGAACTTGTGATGTTTCAAAGGTTGATACCTATTTTCCATTTACTTTGTACTAAATTTAGTTGAGGGAATAATTTTTTTTTTTTTTTAATTGAAAGTTGAGGAGATAAATTGCTGCTGTTATAAAATTAATCCACTGCTTAATTACAATTGCAATCCTGCCAGGAGAATTCACCTGCAGTCTCTATTGATGGGTATGAGAAGGTGCCTGGAAATAACGAGGATGCATTACTCAAAGCAGTGGCAAACCAGCCTGTCTCTGTGGCCATAGATGCTGGAGGTTCAGATTTCCAGTTCTACTCAGAGGTAAACTTCATGATTCTTTTAAAAACAATATTTTACAAGTTGATTAACTCACTTCAGAAAAAGCCCAATTAAACAAGCACCATTAGCTAGAATAATCAATTGATTGATGGTCTCAGTACAGCTTGCTTGATCCTCCCTTAATTTGGTTTTGTATGTACGCAGGGGGTGTTCACTGGAAGTTGCGGAACAGAGCTAGATCATGGAGTTGCAATCGTGGGCTATGGGACCACGGTTGATGGAACTAAGCACTGGATTGTGAAGAATTCCTGGGGACCAGAATGGGGAGAGAAGGGTTACATAAGGATGCAGCGTGGCACCTCAGAGAAAGAGGGACTCTGTGGTATAGCGATGGAGGCCTCGTATCCCATCAAGAACACCTCAAAAAATCCTACAGGAGTTACATCTTCTCCCAAGGATGAACTCTAAACTATATGCTGCCATGGACTTCTACTAACAGTTCAGCCTCAAGTTTCTTTGATTGAATAATTTTAGTGACACAAAGATTCACTGATGATGTATCAATTGAACACTGTTTCCCGTTTAGTAACGAATAAATCTTTCAATATCATTTCTACTGCATGTGATTACCAAGTGTCCACAAAACTCCATTGCAATTGACCTCCTGCCAAGCAGAACATCCAAGTTCTCAAGAAATTTTCAAATGCCACGGCTCACAAGTATTAATAAATGAACAGAAGAGGAAACAGAGAAAGGAAACGCAGAAAAAATAGGGCAGCTTATTATCACTAAGATGCCATGAGAAACATCAGATGCATAGACAAATATTACAGAAAAATGCTGCCAATTTTCAACAAGTACGAAGCCACAATTTCACACTTGGCATACTTTTACAGCTTTTAACCATAACATCTTATGGGGTCAGTGCAACCCTTCTCAGCAGACTGCTTGGCTCCCTTACGTCCTCCCTTTTCCAGATACCGCTGGTGGTACTCCTCAGCTCTGTAAAATCTTTTTGCTGGCAGAATTTCAGTGACAATCTTCTTGTCCTTCAATTCCAACTGCTTAGCTTCCTTTGATTCTTGGGCTAGAAGAGCTTGCGTCTCGTTGTAGTAGTATATTCCCGACCTATACTGGGCACCCACATCACCACCCTGATCAAAGGATCAAGAAAAAAGCTTAGCATCTTAGGAGGCTCTAATTATATATTTCAATTCCAAAGATTTCCATACGTCATATCATAAATTTGGCGTATTCAGCTACAATTAAAGCTGTAGAAACTGGAAACAAATACTGAACTCAACCAACAGCACCACCGGAGTGAAGGAAACCATACCTGGCGATTGAGGCTTGTGGGATCGTGGCGAGCCCAGAAAAGAGCGAGGAGGTTGGTATATGGGCAAACTTCAGGGTCAAATTGGACGCGCACGACCTCGACGTGGTTAGTAGCGCCGGTGCAAACGAGTTTGTAATTAGGATCGTGGACGTGACCTTGAGAGTATCCGACCTCCGTCTTCACCACCCCAACCACTCGCTGAAACGCCAGCTCCACTCCCCAGAAACACCCTGCTCCGAACTGAGCAAACTCGTGACTAGGATTATCGGGTTGATCTAGATCGGGATCCAGGGCAGGATTGGCTGCGTTGTTAGCCATTCTCTTCAGCCCCTTGGAGTTTGACCCTGCTCAGGAATCAGTACCAATTATACACACCTATTTGAATGTACGACGACCACGATGATGGTGATTTTTTTTAATATGATTTTTTTCCATATTTAATTATGGGACCAAATTAATTGCAACTGGGATTGGAAAGAATGAATCTGGTCGACCTCCTTTGGCTGATCATCATAAAACTCATTGCATCCACAATTTGCTAATTTGTTTGGTTAGACACAATTTTCACTGAATATTTTAGATATTTTTTAGTCAATTTGTAGTAATTGATTTATAATCTTGGCAAGGAACTAGTCAAGGGGTAAGCTTCGCCTCTTTTATGAAATTAATTAAATTTTATTAATCAGGAAAAAGGAGAGAGAGAGAGAGAGAGAATGGTGTGTTCTACAGATTCTTGAAAGTGAGATTGAGATAAATGAGACTCAGACTAATTTGGACTGAAAGTCCAAAACTAATTGGATTAGTGGCCCAATAACATGAGAGCTATTGTTTACCATACACGAAAAGAAAACCCTCCTTGTAGCCATGGGCCTTCTTGTTTTCAGTTTCTGTTCTACTGTTTAGGCAAGAATCAAAGTCCTTTTGTCTCTAAAAAGAGTAGTTTTATGTTTTTTTTTTTTTTTTTAATTCCAAGAAAAACAATTGAAATTAATATGATTTTCTCTCTAATAATCAAGGGGTTGAAAGATAATGAAAAGGATTACCTTCGTTTTTACTCAATTGGAAATTAAAAATATCTCTGGTGTATTGAGATTTGAGACATCCAATGGTGTGCTTGTCAATTAAAATGGGGATATTTTCATTTTCATGGGTCCAGTAGCTGCAACGTTTTCCATGTCGATAGAGACTAGATAATTATCGAATATCAAGTTGTATGCAGTAGAGAAAATATCAAGTTGCTTTTTTTTTTTAAAATAAATATGGCATCCACCAACTTGCTTGCCAAAATCCTAACCTCTTGCTTTGTAACCAATGCAAAGACTTAATATTTTTTCTTGATCATTGATTTGCAAGATTTCTTTTGACCTTAAAACACTCTACTTCTTTCCGGGTAAAGGCCTTAAATCGTGTTCAACATAACAATTAATGATAATGAGGTGCAAGTATTAGGTGTTTATCAAATGCAAGTTACAGCAAAAGAGAAACCTTAATTCATGATGTCGCATGGCCCTTTCTCTGTCTTTAAGAACTGCAAAAAGGTTTATTGTAATGGGAATAATAATGATGGATCTGAATTAAGGAGGAGCAGGCCCATGAAAGGATTCCTTGTAGCATTTGCATGATTGCTGTCACTTTGTTTAAAAACAAAGTTGGCATCTTTGCTTCATTTACTAATCAGAAAGGACACCTTAAAGAGTTTCTTAGAAAACACAAGCTCAGAGACAACGAGTTCGTTGCAACTTGCAGGGGGCTAAAGTCATGATGAAAGGACTCCATCGGTTCTTAAGGTTCAATCTTTAGGGCCTCAACCAACATGGGATAGCTAGTCAACATTCCCTTTAAATTTAATCACTAGTCAGTGATATTTGATTATGTCTGCCACCATTGATGGATGGTATCTTCTGGTGGTGCTTTGGAATTGCATTGGAGAACATATCTATGGCGTCCTTTTCTATTGTGAAATTCAGAATATAAATGATTTACAAGGAAAAAAAGTGATTTGTAGAATCGGAAGATAATATATGGACCTAATTCTAAATGATGTCAATTCTCTTGATGGATGTAAAGCAGTAAGTTTGAAAGATTCGATATTTGCCAGAAAGGAAATATAAATATAAATTTATTGGATTATCAAATGAAAATAGAGATAAACTCACGTCCAGTAATGAATCATGATTGATGGAATAAGATATTTTTGGATGGAAGCATTCATGCTTGGTTTTGAGAAGATATCGTCCACAAAATATGAAGATATTTTATTGTCAAAGCCGAGTGACAAAAATGTTGACAATGGAAAGTGAAATATATAAAATAGATACATGCACATTATGATTTGAAAAATTACTCAATGCAGCTTCAGGTTCAGTTAAATTAATAATCATCGTGCATTAATTCAAGTAGAAGAGATTTATTTAAATCTTATTTATAAACTAAGTTACATTTATAAGTGATTTAATATTGAAATAAAATATATTCTAACATCATATAAACAAAATAAATTTAATTTAATTTTACCTTAAAAATTAATTTAAACAGAAGAGAGTTATTCAAACATTACACCTTTCATCTCAAATTAATGTGAGAGGATATTAAGTGGTTGTTGGTAGTCAAAGTTCGCATTCATTTGGAGAGCTCGTCTGCTTTCAGTCTCTCGCAGGTTATTGTCTCTACTTCAATTCAGTCCCCTCTCGGTCTGGAGCGTTCCTTTCACACTGGTGGATAATACTGGCTCTGCCAACATCTATCTTTTTTACGTGAAAAATTAGATGGAACGTCTCTGTGACACTCAATATCAAAACAAGTTTTATTTGATTCATGATATAAAATTATTCTTTTTATATTAACATTTTTAATATATATATATATATAAAGAATGACTATAGAATAACAATTTCATCCCAGAAAATCAAATAATAAAACTTATATAGTTGAAGAAATGAAGGGCAAATTATGATCAGCTACTTTGCATTTAAAAAGAAAATTGTATTACTACCTTTTCCTTTATATACAGAATACTTCACTCAACTTCATTATCTAATAGACACTTTCTTCTACTTCTTCACAGACTCTGAATAAAACCAAACGGAGTGCAAAGGACTAACCCAAATGCTATATCCACAAAAAGAACACATATTATAATGAATCTCGCTGCACCATGCCGCTTCTTGTTGAATTATAATCTGAAGGTCCTAATCCCATGGTCCTGTATTGTCTCCCTCAGTTGCTCTTCTCTTTTCCGCTTGAGCAGTTTGAGAGAAGACATAACTCTGGCTGACACTACCTTCTTTACCAATAACCTCCATGGTGCATCATCTCCCTTTTTCTCTTGTTGCATTTTTAATTTGAATTGCCTGTAACATGCACAAAACATCAAGGATAAGTACATGGACCCTTCACTTTACTGCACCAGAAGAGACATATCATCTGCACTTTCAGGTTTTTTTTTTTTAATTTTATTTTTTCATTATTCTTAACGGACCAATTAATAATCTTTAATTTGTTGGTGTATTACAAACTTTCCACTGCTTGACAATCAAATTACAAAGAAGACATGATTTTTTTTTCAAAGGTATACAAATGCACCCAGGTGATTCAGTAACAGGACACACTCCTTGGTAAAACATATTAACCCATATAAATCACTTATACACGCTATCCACAACCAATGTGAAATCCGGAAGTACTAGCCCTCTACATAACGGACCACGTGAGCACGACTCATGAATGGGGGGGGGTTAAGCCCACACGCACACCGGCTCAACCTCTCGAAAGCTTTGGTCTTTTTTTTTTTTTTAAAGGTATACATACACATACCTAAATGATTCAATGACAGGACACACACGTTGGTATAATCATGACAATTTTATTAAGGTATGTTAACTTATATAAATCACCTACACACGTTATCCACAATCAATGTGAGGATCTCGAAGGATCAAGAAGACATTATTGGACTAAATGAAATCAAGATAAAAGATCTACTGAAAATGGCCACTTCCTTTGTCAGTTGGCATGATGTCCTCATCTCACTCAGGAGTTGATAAATCAGTATTGTTTGTTTTTGGATGGAATTGATGGGCATGCTTGTTTGTTTTGAAGATTTTTTTTTTTACAGAGTCTAGAATAAGAAGATATGGGAACAATCCCACAGGGTCAAGAATTTCAGCTGGGAAAATTGATATTAGATTAAACAATTAATGGAGACAAGCCAACCACTACTTGTGAACTTCATCAGGAGGCAAAACAAATTAGCATTGGTAAATAATAAAGACATCCACAAGCCGACCATACATACCTACTAAAGCACGAATACTGTATATGCTCATGTATCACATGGTAATTACTAAATACTGTATGGGTTGCGGAAGAAAAACAGAAGAAAAACAGTCTTAGAGGAGCAAAAGTTTTAGCTGGCATGTGCTCCATGTCTACCACAACAAATTGAGCAATCCGACTAGGAAACAAAGACAAATAAAAGTGCCTTCAAATTTTTAGATCATCGACAGACGAACCCTTTAACAAGGACTATCACATGTAACAAAATAGAAAAGGATCTAGTTAATTACCTGCAGAGAGGAACTTTGCAAGACTCGAGCTGGTCACACATGGAAGAGTGAAGCCTTAGTAGCTGCCACATCCGCTTACAACGGAAGCACCCTCCATTAACCCGATTCCTACAGGCGGCGAAGTGCTTGATCAAAAGCTGGATACCTTGACACGTGGAGAACTTGCTGCACGGGCCTCTTTTCTTGGTGGGCTGCATGTCATACGGCCCGACGCTCATGCACCCTTCGGTGCATATGTGCTCTAAGCAGTCCATTGCTACACTCAGCTCCATGTACAAGCTCTGCTCCTCCCTATGCCGCCTTGTTCTCTTTTTCCTCTGTTGATGTTTTGATAACCATCGTTAATAACAATATAGAACTTAATTTGAAGTACCCATTTAAACAGATGATTAAATTTCTATAATTTGAATATGAACATACCGATTCAGCTTCATCGATGAATTGGAGAATCTCGAGCTCCAGCCATGGGTCATGATTTTGCATGAACTTCCAGCCTTCAGTCTTTTCTACAGCCTTGAAATGGCCAGAGACAAACTTCATGCATTTGAGGTAAAGATCAGGCGCATCGCAGAGCCTTGCCAATTGAAGCACGTCCACCACATTCTCAATAGTCAATAGTTCACCCACAGCCTTGGCGCATCTCTGCTTCAGATTGGGGACCAGGTAAACGTGGGATAATGCCAGTAGATGGATCCCATACTTCTCCAGCTCCTCCTCACCGCACCTGCGCCAGGGTCATTTCCGTCATTTGAGGATTCTTCCTTCCACTTTGGAGGAATCGGAATCGGAATCGGAATCGAGATCACCTAGTTTGCGTAACCGACTAAAAAACAGCTTGGAATATAATTCAAAGTTAAGGTACTAATAAATAATTTCCTTTTTCTTTATGTTGAATCTAATCGCCAATCAGCAGTCAAATTAAATTTCGAACTTTTTCATCCGTCCGATCAGTTAAGATGATCTAATATACGGCCGAGATCAACATATTAGCAAATACGCAAATAACTAACCTGAAGGAATATATGAACCCAACGAACGCCGCAACGGCGTCGCAAGGAACGCCAAGGATAGGAATAATTCTCTCGGAGCTGCTATGTTTGCGTGGCCTCTCAATGATATTCTCCAGTACTGATGATACGGAGGCCTATATCATCGCAATTCGAAAAGGAAAAAAAAAAGGTTCAATTAGTTAAATATATCGCAAATCGATGCGAAATATTAAAGAAAATGAGAAAAATAAGTACCAGGACACTACTGTGAGCCGGAATGCGTATTCCGCCGGATGTGATAATTTGAACGTCGGGTTTTGGTAATTCACGAGAATTTTGATTGGCGATTTGATAATGAGCGTACAGATCGCCGGAGAAGTTGGTGGTGGCGATGGTTTCGTTATGAGCTTCCTCCATAGGTGGATGAGAAAACGGAGTCAGTGGAATCTTTTGTGCCATATTGCAATAACAATGGAGCTGGTTGTCCCCCGGCTTTATAGAGAAGTAGTGCCACTGTGCCAGCGAATTAAAAATGTAGGAAAATATAATACATGACGAAGATAAACCACGCGCTTTTCTCGGTGCGTGCTGTACACTCATCCAGTTCAAAAGACTAAAAATTTTATTCTTTATTGTAATGTGATTGCTTCATCATCTATTTCAAGTAATTATTTATATTATTTTAGATTGGTTACTAAACCTTGTGAAATTAGTCTGTCTTGTAATTTAAATTTCTATTATAATTTTAATTCTTTCATATTTATCCATTAAATTATAAATTTGTTAATAAGTAAAATATTTGGCAATGTAACAATTGACCAAATAAAATAAAGAGAAATTGTTCAGTGTATTTGTTGTATATTTATTTTCTCTTTATATATATATATATGAATTTTATTTTTTAAAATTAAAGAAAATTTGATTTTTTCTATCTAAAGAAGTACTATCTTTTAGTGCTTCAAATATATGTAATAATTTTTTTAAAATAAAATATTAAAATTTAAAAATTAAAATAAGATATTGTTTAAAAGGAAATTTATAATTTTATTTATGAGTTTTGCCTTATATTACACTTTAGTCTATAAATTTTAAAAAGTTAATTATTTAGTTCATAAATTTTTTCTTTATTTTTAATATAAATGATAATTAGTCTTATAACTTTAATATTTACAATAACTCTATTAATTGATAGAATGATTAAATTATTTTATATGTTAAAATTATAGCGTGTGATATAATGTAAAATTTAGAAATTAAATAATTAATTTTAAAAATTAAAAAATTAAAATATAATATAGTATAAAATTTAACAATTAAATAATCAATACTTTAAAACTTTAAAATATTAATAATAAAAGTACAAATTATGAAAAATTTTATAACTTCTATATTTAAAAAATATTTTATATTTTAAGATAAAACATTTAAAAATAAATTTAAATGATCCAACATATCATAAGAAAATATTTTGCTCCCACTAAGTCAAAATCTTATTACTATATAATATAATACCTTAGTGAAACACGAAACTCGTTTAAAATAAGTGTTTAATATTTATACGTAAACGGAAATTTTCTTTTTCTTAATTATCATACGAATAAAATTTCTTATAAAATATTTAAAATTACTAATTTCAAAGCATGTGTTTGTGATTTTTACTTTATTAATTAATTATAATTATATATTAATTTAAATAATATTATTAAAATTAATTTCTCTTTATTTAAATTTTTATATTTTTTATATAATAATAATAACTTTTATAATACGTATTTTGTATTATAAACGGCTTTTGGAGATCAGAAAAGTCGTACCTCTGTCCGACGTGTAGCCCGTTCTCATCCATGCCAGCTAAAGTTTCGTCCACTTTTATAATAAATAATGACACGTAATCTAGTACTTTCGAACGTGGCATTGTTATCTCCATAGAGGTATGCACACGTGGCCCCACTTGCATCAAACAAAGCCAAATGGCTGGGGTCATTGAATCAGTGGTGGACCGACACTGTTTTTAAGGATGTAATAAAGCCCTCTTTGGAGTCTTCTGATTTTCCAATTTTCCTATATGGGACTCCAACCAGATGCAACAATAGCAAGCCAGACCATGAATATAAATAAAACCCAGTCAGAGATTGCTATTAGGCTGCAAGTTATTATCTCTAATCACTTCTCTTTGTATCTTGGGCCTGAACCCAAAATAGTTGACGCTCGCACCCAAGAAAACCGTGCGTATCTGTTGCGTGGGTTATTTGTCAAAACAAAATAAAAAGAAGCCTCATTTGGGTATTAATAATGGTGTCTACCTGCCATACTCGTGAGTGGGCCTAGCAATTATATAGTAGGCTTAGGCATGTAAATGAACTCTTTGAGGCCCAATGCAGCAGCAACTTTTTGAGTAATTGTACTAGTGCGAGTCCATATTCATGCGCAAATCAACCGTACTGGGCTTGTTTGTCTCCTGTCAATGTCATGCATCTTCTCATCCGCTCCGCTTTCGAGTTGTGATTTTTCTTTCTTGATCTGAATATATAATATTTCTCAACCTTCAATATGATGAGATTAGCTTTTAGCTTAATTCTATCTTCACCACTTGTACAAATATGAAATTTCTTGATCCAATATTGTCTTACTAATGTCCAACATTGCTATTAGATGTAATATTGTATCGGTAGGAAGGTAATACATTCTGAACTTTCTTCTCCAGGGAAACTGCTAAAGCCTGGAGACAGCTTTGAATATGAAGCATTTCCCCATTACTAAAGAATTTAAAAGAAGTAGAATTCAATCTTAGGCAGCCTCTGATAATATAAAGCCTGGTCATATGTCCAAATCTCAGCCATGTGGCGCACGTGATGAAGCTTCTGCTTTTTTAGATGATGGCTCATCTTCTGTTGGTCCTAGTCCCACTCAAATTAGGTCAGTTTCCACTAATTGTATGCCACATGGTTTGGTCCATTACTCAAGCAGAGAAAATCTCTGAATTGACTCTACCACTTGGCAACGGCTTATCACTAAACTTTAAACTCCCTCGCATTAACCAATTTAATTAGCATAACCTTCACAACCAAAACTATCCCTGTTCACACACAGAGCCAATGTGAAAGATGTCATTTGCATCCTCTGCAATGGTATCAAATAGTCTTGTTAGTTACTCCTCAACTACTGTGTGGCCAAAAGCATGGAGGGTATCCAACATTTGTCAGACAGATTGTTACCTATGTCTAAATAAGACCCAAGCAGGTTTTTAATGGTTTTATGCTCTTGTCTGCAGAACATATGCATCGACTGAACAGGAATCAGGAATGTGAACACGTTTGTGGTGATAATTAAAGATCTTGTGTGTGTACTCCATGGCCACTTGAGCAACAAGAACCAGAATGTTAAGGGCCCATTGAGTGGACCCAAAGAAGTCCTATCTGATCTTCTCTAGTCTCTACCATGCAGATTCAGACAAGGACATTTGCCCGGATCATGCTCAAATGGATCAGTGGGTGCTAATGCTCAATGGGTCAGGTGAGGTTGAAGTTGAACTCCAGATGTTGTCTTCCAGAATATGTGCCCACCCGGTTAGTGGCTTATCTCTGAAGTGGAAAGATGAGAAATTCTCCTAACTAGCTTAAAACTGGCGCATAGGGGCCAATTACATAGCACAATATACATATAACTAGAGGTAGGGAACTGAATACAGCCACATGAGTGGATACTTCATTATAGCCCACTTGAGAATTGAGATATGCATGTGCGGGTGCTAGAAGCCATAAATATAGACGAAGATTGAGTGCAACTTTGTCAAGGACGAAATTGAAACTAGGGTTAGTCCGACGAGAGACCAATCCATAAAAAGAAGTTAAAAACTGGCTTGCATGTGCTGCTTAATCCTTTTGTCCTCACGCCATAAATCTATATCTACTACCGCTGTGCAAATTTTTATTTTAAGGCCATTTCATTAGATCTGAAATGCATCGGTGAATGGGTATGATGAAGTGGTAAACAAATGAACTGAGTGTAAAAACTAAAAGGATTTTCCTTTTTGCTGTTTGATATTGAAAATAAATGGGTAGACCTTTTTGTTTTCTTGCATGAGATTCCAGTATAGGAATGAACTTTGTTTATGTGTAGCTTTCTGTTTCGAACTTTTAAATTTGGAGCCAGTTGAGCTTTAATAATTTTGGTGCTTGCTTTCATTAATCACTTGCATTAATCTACTACATATGGTTGAGACTCGAAACTTTTCTCTTCTGTCTTCACTTGTAATTGGTATTTCCCTTGGTTTGTCATTATTCATTGAAGTTATGGCATCTTGATTGTGGGTGAAAGAGAAACAGAGAGAACAGAGTAAAAGACAGAAACATGAATATACATTCATATATTACTATACAATCAACACTTCTGCACTTCTTTTCTCTAAACCCATCTAGATTCTCAAACAGAATCCTGAATGGCTCTAAGAGTGAGAGGCCAAGGTTGTAATCATCACAGTTGGGTACAAAAGAAGGGATAAAAATGAATAAAAAATAAAAATTTGGAAGGAAGAGGACGGCCCATGAAACGAAACTTAAACACTGAGAGTGAGAGGTTAATTTGTCTTCATCACCTTCCACATTTTCTTAACTTCCATTGTTCTACTCACCTTCTAACTAACAATGGTCCAACATAATAATTAATCAATGGACATCACAATCAGCAACGAGCCCCTTTCTTGCAATTAAGGGCACCTGCTCCCACCGTTATGGTACCGACAAGTGAAGAAGGTCTAGCACTCAAGCTTGATGCTTTACCATAGCTTGAAGAGGCTCCTGCTCCTGAAGCTGTGAAAAATGCACCATTCACCATCAGGTCTCCCTCTGACCTCCAATTCCAGCTCCTCCATTCACTTTCTGCTGCATCCTCATATTTTGTCACCTGAACGATACAATAACTTTCTTGATTTTTATGTTGGATATTGGAATTCTCAAAAGGGTAGGGGTTAGTTAATTCAGTTTAGAGCAATCCCTACCTCTTTGCTGAATCTATTGTCAGGTGCAACAAATCTGTTGCCTTGGCTATTGATGGTTGGGGCTGCGCTGCCTCCAATGGCATACATTTCCCAATGGGTGTAATCATTGTTGACCACATGGAAATACCCATGTCTACACCTGCAATTTGAAAATTAAATGTTAATTATTATGCTGTAGGCCCACAGAAGATTCTGCAAATTAGTAAATTTACCATTACTGTTCTTTATTTACCTTGGCATCCTCTGGACAAGCCCTTCACCAAAGTGATTGAAGGCTATAGTGACCTGCATGTTCTTGTCTTGAGTGTAGGCATTGCTGTGACCCAGTAACATTACTTTATCATGGTGGGTCATGAAATTGTTTGAAATTGTGATGGCTGTGGACCCATGAATTGCATCAACCAGTCCATCGTTACAATTTGACAATGAGTTATGGTCCACCCATATGTGGCTACCGCCAAATATGGATACTCCATCACCGTCTGATATAGTCCTCCACCCATAGTGTCGTGGGGAGTCCCTTACATAAGCATTTCCTCCTTGCTTGCAGTCATGTATGTGCAATCCATGAATAATAATGTTACTCACAAATTGTATAGTAATGCACGGACCACCAGCAATGTGGACGCTAGCACCTCTACCATCAATGGTCTTAAACGAGTTCATGATCAGCTCTTCCTTCAATTTTATCGTCATGTCACGAGCAAAAATGATCCACAATGGCTCATCTTGAATCACGGCATACCTGAGAGTCCCTAGCTTAGGTTTCACAGGATCATGGTCACTGGAATCTGTGACGACGTAAATTTTTCCATCTCTTCCCCCGATGGCATTCTTACCGAACCCAATGGCACAGTCCGCCAGGCGCTGGCGATTCTTCTCCCAGTTGGGGTCGCACCTCCAGCAATCATCAATGGGGTTACCGGTTCCACAAGAAAGATAGCCCAAGTTCCTCCTGGAAGCATTGATGGCCCTGCATGCGCAAAAAAGAAAAAACAAATAAAATGCAACACATTTTAAACACTAAGATATAAAAAACCACCTAGAATGCACATGTTGGAACTAGAGTGAGTAGCAGTAAGGTGTTGTAATGCTTAAGCCAGGGTTAGTTACCTGTGTACTTGGTGTACTACAAGCTCTGGGTCCTTAACTGAGGAAGAGGAAATGAGGGAAGGGATGGTGAGAAGAGAGAAGAGGAAGAGAATAGGGAGAGCCATTGGTGCGTCCTATATGCTCTAGTGTGAAAGAGGGGAATGCGTGAGAAATTGCAGGGAGAGGGCAAGTGTATATAAAGAGGGGGACCTAGGTGTGCTTCGTGATTTCTTGATATACATTCCCCTGGTAGTTTTCGCCGTTAAGCCTTTGAAATTGGCAAAGATTAGAGGATTAAATGTGAGATAGATAAATACAGTAAAATATTAAAGCAACAAATAATAATAATAATAATGAAAACTTTATTATTCACGGTGCACTCAGTGCCTAGCGTACCAAGAATTACAGCTAGATTATATAATGTAGAGACCGACAATGAAATTGACAACGTCAATGTTGAAGCCACCTATTTTATTTATTTATTTATTTTTCTATTTGTAAATTGTCACGTAATTTGTCTATGTTTAATGCGTAAATAGTACCTCTTGCATCTTATTAAGACAAGTAAATTAAAGCTGACCCCTTCTACTACCACGAGCAGAATAAGCTATTTGATTCTATGGGCCCCTACACTCTTGCCTGTCTTACTTGCCAACATGAGATTTTTTTACATCCATGCCATTAAATAATGTAAAGTTTAAGGCAAATAATGTAAAGTTTGTTAAAAGCTTCAATAAGTGCATGATGAACTTGCATGATTGTTTTGAATTTTAAAGATTGAGTAGCTTAATTACATTACTTCCTGATTGATTAAATAATTTTTTTCTTATAAAAATTTAATTTTAATACATAAAATTAAATTTAAAATATTATAAATTTAATTGATGATGAGTTGGACCAAAAATCCTCGTCACACCAAAACACGCATTTGCCCTCCAAAAACACCCGTCGGCCGTATGCCTTTTTTCATTTCTTTTTGATTTTCATTTTTTCGTGGCCGCGATGTCCGGCGAAATTTCAAAGAACTAAAGAAGGATGACATGGCACAAAGGCGACCTCTTTTGGTGCCACTTTTGTACGACAACGACACGTGGGCCTCGAGAGAGACAGGCCGGAGGATCAGGATCCATTGATCTGCTGACTTGGGGCTTTTTATGGCTGAAAGCTCCGTCTCCACATGGAGGGATTTTGATTCGCTCTCTCGTATGATTCTGTTGGGATGAATTTGGACCGTCGATCATGGATTTGAAGGAAGAGATAAGCCGTTGATCTTCGATTAGCAACAACTTTTTCGAAAGAAAATTAAGAACTGGACAAAAGTTTTATAAAATTTATAACCACTTTATAATTTTTTTAAATAATAATTATATATTTATACATTTTTTTTTCCTACATTTATTTGTATTTTTTTTTTCTTAGTAATCGGCGAGTGAAAGCTACCTGGCAACTTCTCTCATCCATCCAACACGTGGTATCCAAATTCTCTGCCACGTGGAATTATCTCTCGCCCGATGGATTTTCTCTTTTGCACGTGCAGGATATTGCTTTTTCTCCCCCTCATGTCAAGAGTCAGACCTCAACCCATGCAGAATTTTGAGAAAATGAGATTAGCCGTGAAGACACTTACTACGGCTACCGACATTTTAATTTGCTATTAGCTATATTATTATAGAAAGCTTCAAACTAAACCATCACTCAGTTACTATATACAGCCAAACAATGTGACAATACAACCAGACTCTGGTGGCTTGCTGGTAAACCTTTAATATTATTGAAGCATTTAATCTCGATTTGAACTTGAACTTTATATTAACAAATAATAAAAATTAAACTATGTATTTTTTAATAAATATTTTTTATATTTTTATTATTAACATAAATTCAAATAATAATATCTGGAAAAAATGTATAGATTATCTAAATGAGAGCATGGGTCTGATCGACTACGAATATTCCGTGAAGCCATTATAATTGAATCCCTTGTCAAGCTCTCTCAAAATCATCCAAACCACCCATATGATTATGAAACAAATACCACACATGATATGAGACATAAGGATGAAGATTGTCTATGTGGAGGGGTGGAGACAGTGGCCCAACATCAACCAATCAGCGAAATACATCAAGTTTACCAAAATATAATTATTGGGTGGATAAGCTCCACGTTAACATCTTGCAGACACAAAGCTATACCATCAACCCATTTCAGATCACTGATCCGTGTCGTTAATCTTGATTTGAGTTCACACCCATCATAGCCAAAGTTGCATGGGAACATTTGGATATCACTTAAGCTACAAGACAGCATAAAAAAACATAGTTAAGGATAACACAGATGCTAATTACAGTCAGTGCTTGGATAATTGTGTATTACACAACACCTATTACACAGCACCTGCCTGTCATCATGGTTTTATACACCATGCGTAGATTTAATTTGGTATGATGGAAAATTGGGATTTTGGACAATGGTTGTGAAGGAGGCAATGGGGATGTGATGATTTGGTTTCATGTGGCTGGGTATTAAATTTCAATCCAGGTAACTTTTTTTTTATGTTCTAGACCTTAATCATTTTCACACTTGATAGGGCAAAAATGATAGCATATTTCACTTTAATCAATAAAATATATGTAGAGTGAGTTAAGTCAAACCTCTGCCATAGTTATGATCTTTTTTGCTGGTCGTACTCGTAGGTGTCGTCGCCTCGCAAGATTGAAGATTCACATTTTTATTGGGCCTAACGAGCTGTCTACGGAACTCTCTAATATGCCTTCAATCAAGGCTCATGAGAAGCCCAATTCAAGCCCTTCAACTCTCTTGGACATCAAACTTAATCCATCCATCAATAGTATAGTATGTTTGCAAATGAATGGTGACATAGTTTGCCCAACTCATATGCTTTTGGCCCTTTTCTCATCCCATTGCCTTGTGTTGTCTCTATTATTTTTGCACCATATGCATGGTTTCAATCCCAAAATGAACTTTTCTCATTCCATAGGTAGAGTGCTTGATTGATGCTGTAAACTTTGGCCTTCCATTCAACATCCTCTGCTTTCTGGAAAGCCTTGCTTGCGAAGAGGCTACCAGTCTTCCCAAAAATTTTGGTTTTTCAAAAGTCATCTTAGAAGGAGATTCATCGATTATTGTTGATGCTTGCAAAGGTCAACCTGCACCTCTTTCCACCCAGGACATAATTCTAGACGTGCTAGATTGTTCTTAGTTGCTCCAAAAGGTTTGCTTTTCAGTGGTGCGACATCATTGCAACCAAGCAGCTCACTCTTTGGTTGCAAAGTTTATCTATGAAAATTCTTTCATATGCAATATTTATTCACAGATGAACTTTGTTTTTCATTCCATTCCATTCCATGCCACCTTGATGGCATTTCAACAATCAAATTGATATCTTCGATGAAAAAAAAAAAAAAAGGCACTTTTGTAAAACTTCTTTACCATATTAATATTTTATATATATATATTTATGCTTCTATCATCCACTTTTTTATATATCCTTTTTTAAAAGTTATTTTATCTATAATTATCTATTATTTTGAGAAAATCACAAGTATTAATTATTTTTTACAATTTTTTATATATTTCCACTAAATACTAATTATTGTATAATTTTATAAAATTCATCTTAACACTTGTTATTTACTCTCTTAATTAGATGAGATAAAGGGTAGTTAAGTTAAATTAATAAATATTTTATTATAATTTATGTAATTTAATTACTTTAAAAAAGTGGAAAGTGAAAGTATTTGATTAGAATTTAAATTTGAAATATCATAATCAGGGAAAAACAAATTTAATATCATTAAATTATAATTTATTAATATTTAATGTATTAATTTAATTCTGCATTAATTATAAAAATTATTTTCATAATTTCATTTTTTTAAAAATAATAATATATAAATTAAATATTTACATATAAATTTATGCATTTTATATATACACATTAATTAATTATGTATAAATTTTAATATAAATATTTAATCTAATTATTATTAAACTCATTCTTATATAAATTTAAATTTACTATTCTAAAGAATATATACTTCTTAAAGTTTATTTTATGTATATATGTAATATATAAATATAATTATTTATATATTATTAATTTTACATTGAATCATAAATATTATATAGAAATATGTAATATTATATAAAAATAGTGTAATATTAAAAAAAAATTATTATCAATATAAATTAATAATAAATAATTATATTTAATGAATTTTAATAATTACAATTAAAAACCCGTTAACTATATATAATAGCACAAGATGAACTGCAGTAATTGAAAAGGAAAACTTTCTTTGTCAACGTCCATGCATGATCCGTATCTCCCTGGGTCTGCTGCTGCAGCCGTACCCATTTCATAATAGTAGCCACGTAGCAATGCAGGATTAGTTGCAATCGGCGCCTCTCAGGATCGTTTTAGCAGAGAATCGGCGTGCTCTAATGCTAATGCTGACTGAGGGAGTGTTTGATTTATCTGTTAAATGTAGTTGATAGTTGATAGATATCTAAATAAGTAAATTGTGGTGTTTGATAAGTTTATTATATTAAGTTTTTGGTAAATTATATTTATTTTATTATTTAAATAAACATAAAATTATAAATTTATTACATAATATTATTTATTTTATTATTAAATTAAATATATAATTATTAAATTAATATATTATATTATTTAAATAAATATATAATTATTAATCTTTTATATTATATCATTTATTTTATTATTGAAATAAAAATAATTATTTTTAAGATAATTAAATAATTTTAAAATATAGATAAAATAATAAAATAATTATTATTATTAATAGAAAATTTTATAATTAATTTTAAGTTTTGGATATAAATAAATATTTTATATTTTATGTTATTAATAAAAATATTTTAACAAAGTTGAAATGCGTTAATTAAAATATTAAAATTATAAATAAAAATAAAAATATTAATAATATTAATTTTCAAGTCTATTTTTACATCAACCGATGTGATCTGGTTTTATTTTTTATTTTGACCATATTATCCTTTTTTATTTAACTTGAAAATTAATATTATTAATATTTTTATTTTTTTATTTGTAATTTTAATATTTTAATTAATTTATTTCAACTTTGTTAAAATATTTTTTATTAATAACATAAAATATAAAATATTTATTTATATCCAAAAACTTAAAATTAATTATAAATTTTTCTATTAACAATAAAAATTATTTTATTATTTTTAAAATTATTTAATTATCTTAAAAAATAATTATTTTCTTATTTCAATAATAAAATAAATGATATAATATAAAAGATTAATAATTATATATTTATTTAAATAATATAATATATTAATTTAATAATTATATATTTAATTTAATAATAAAATAAATAATATAATGTAATAAATTTATAATTTTATATTTATTTAAATAATAAAATAAATTATATGATATATACCCTTATTAGTCATTTCACATATTAACAGCAACAGCTAAATATAATTTTACCAAACACTTAATATAAAGCAGCTATCATCGGCTATCAGCTATCAGCTAACAAGAATGTTATCATTAATTATCGATTGTATTCAACAGTTAATCCAAACAGGCCCTGAATCCCCATTCTTCCCGCTGATCACAATTGCTTCCACGTGTATGTACTGTATCACATATTACTGCTCTATAAAGTATAACATAATTTTATAATATACCTATCCATAACTCATTAAATATATTATAAGAAATTTTAAATTAATTTTTATTCATCTTGAAGCACAGGGTAATTATAAATAATTAATAAAAAACTTTTAATTAAGGTTTATATCATAAGATAAATTTTCAATTTATTTGAAATTTTAAAAATTTTATAAAAATTTCGAAATAGTGTTGGCTAGAAATTGAGAGAACAATTCTTCAAAATCTGTTAAAAATACTCCTAATATGTATAAAATTCACAACTCTATTTAAATCAATACAATCCAACTCGGTCAACACAATTGCAATACATTTTCAATAAACCTCATTCACATATAAAAATCTCAATTTATAGAAAAGAAAACAAAAATAATATTAATACAAATTTTACTGTACAAATGCTTAGTAAGTTTTACAGATATATATGAATAAAAATTTTACATCAAAATAAATTTATAAGGGTATAAAATATTATACCCGTACAATATCAAAAAATGTATCTTCACTGCAGTCAAAAGCAGCTCATTCTACTGCTTTATCTACCTCTTTACCTGCGACAGCATAAGAAAGTTATCGCTGAGTATTACACTCAGTAGTACATAATTAAAATTTAAAAAAACTCATTTATAAATGACATCATTTATATATATCAAAACATAAGAAATCAGAATTTTCAAAATTTCAAGTCAATAAGATTCATATATTTCAAAACATGTTTGACAAATCACAAAGTAAGAGTATTGCCAATAACACATAGTCTAGACCATAACACAAAATTTCATGATCAATATCATTTTTTACATCACGACAAAGCAAATCATCTCACTAATCATTATTAATGAGGGAAGGACTAGCTAGCTAATGAGTACTCATATAGTCTTACCTCACTAACCGTTATTAATGGAAGACATAAGTAATTTTTAATTATCAAACCCCCAATAGCTGTTATTACTGGGGAGTTCCGAACGGGACTGTCATGCTAAATGTGGTTTAAAAACAATTTCATAAAATTTTTATTCAAATAATTGCATTTTAATTCACACAACAAATTTCATTCAATGAAATTTTCCTTATAAGGTTGGCAACACATAATTTATAAATTTCAAATAAAAATCATAATTGCATCCAAATAGTTTATAATCACAATTTATTAAATTCATTTACAAAATTAAAATCAATTGAGAAGCTTAGTTGTTTACAAACCTCTTTCGCTTGCTTTAATTCAATCCCCTCTACTTCTTTCCTTGGAAGGCTCTTTTTCCATTGAAACACAAAATTAAAGTGTTTCAATACCTATCCAAATTATTTCTAATAATAATTTCAATGATTGAACTTTGCATTTTCAATTTACTTATATAGTTCCATAAGTTGAGTTATTTGTATTTTTGTTGTCACACCCTACTCCCCTGTAAGATGTAACATGATCCTGTAGTACACCTAATGAATTACCGTACTTCGCCTACCGATAACCCATTATATATACTACAAGGAATTTTAAAACAATTATCGTGAAATTTAAATCATCGATTAAAATCTAGTGTTATAAAATTTTTTTCAAAATTTCGGTAAAGTGCCGGCTGTATTTTGAGAAAACCGTTCTTCAATCCTGCAAAAAGAAAATGCTCCCAATATGTTTTCTCAAATACAACTCCAATAACTTCATTTCAATTCACAATTCAATTCTCAATAAACAATCCATTCATTTTCAAACTAATCTCATCATAAAGAAACATTTCATTGATTACAAAACTCAAAATTTATATTACAAGACTATTCAAGTAAATGAAATCTCAAATTTACATTTACAATAATTTACATTTAATTACATGCTAAAATATTTTACAAAAATTTTTATACAACTGTTCAAATAATTTACATACATATTATTACATACATACATCAAAACCCGTGTACATGGTTATACCTGGAGCTGATCTGAATGTCTCTTCAAAGAAGTTTACTCAATTGCTCTATGCTCTTTTCACCTGCGACAGCATACAAAGCTATCACTGAATGGTGAACTCAGTGGTGCACAACTATAATTTAAAATATAGTACAATATACCTTAACAAAAATTACAGCAAATAATTTGGAAATCTGGATATTCATCAAATTCCAAAACTCAAAATATTCATTGCCAATAATATGAATCATTTGTATAAAATGACTTTGATCACGAAGTTCAATTTATCAAATCATAACTAACCATTTAAGGTAATTCCACAAAATCAATTATACATAAGTCATAATTGAAATCACAATTCTTTACTATTCAAAAACATTATGTATCTCAAAAACCATTATGTATCTCAAAAACTATTATGTATCTCAAAAACCATGCAAGACTAATCCGAAAGGGTCATATTCGGAGTGATTCTAACTCCCTATGGTCGGAGAGGTCGAATCGAATTCTAACTCTCTATAGTCGGGAAAGTCGAATCATCATACACAGTACACATCACAATAATGAATCTTCCGAAAGGGCCATAACAAATAAGAACTTAGATCTAACCTCTGATAAGAGGAGAATCTAAGTCTGTGCACGTACCATGGTAATCAAAATACAACTAACTCTATTGTCTTCTTAACAAATGAGAGAGACAGGTAATAACCTAGTCAAGCATCTATAGTGAGATATAAAACAATATCACAATCCATTTAGTAAGCATAAATCATAATACAATTCGATTCAAAGTCAATTCCAATATCCAATAATTTTTATGCTCATCACAATTAAAATCATAAATTTGCATTTTTCCATGCAAATTACCCATCACAATTCAAAACATATTCTATCACAATTTTTCAAAACATAATTTATTCAATTCACAACAATGCTTAATACTTGTGGAAATACCATTTCACAAAGCTAAATTCATACATGCTATAACAATTTCAATAATCATTGAATTAAATCCAATGCTTGTTAAACATAATACATAAGAAAAATATATCATTTAATCATATGAAATATTCAGAACAAAATCAGTTAAAAACTAGTTGTTCACAAACCTCTGATAACTGTCTCTTGACTTTGACTCAGTGAACTCAGTGTTTCCTTCCCCTTCCCTGAGTCTTTGCTAACTGAAACACACAATTTGAAGTGTTTCAATACTTATTTAAACTGTCTCTAACGATAATCCTTAATAATTAACTTATTGAATTCTATTATTTCCTTAGTCCACCTAAGATGTTGACCCTCGATGCATTCTAGGTGAATTAGGTTTTAATGTTATCAATATGTCACATTTGTAGCCTTTTAGGGTTGGTATATGTTACCTAATTCATTTCCATGTATATTGCGTTTTATTGAAATTTGCCCGATCCCGGTATACTAATTTGACCTAGCCGGACGACCTAGTTCCCTCTTGTTTCAGGTTTCGATCAAAACTACAAACTTGTAGATCTATGTCTTATTGCATGCGAGGCAAAATTTCAGGTCATTCTGAGTTATGTAGACCAAGTTATGGTCATTTTACTATTGCTGATCAGAATGTACCAAAATTGGTCACTTTAGGTTATTTTAGGTCATTTTAGGTTCGGCCAGTTTTTGGACCCGAATTTATGCAAGCTATTTGACTTGCTTTTGGTCATTTCTGGGCTTTGGTGTCTTCATAAGACTTGTAGATATATGTCTTAACTACTCATGATAAAAATTTCAGGTCAATTGGACCTATTTTGAGTGAGTTATGGCCAAAGCACTAACTGCTGCCCAAATAGTCAATTTTCAAGCCTTAAATGCACTAATCCGGATTTGGTCATTTTTCAAGTTACCTTCCAAGTATAATTTTGGTAAGCTTCCTTCATGAAAGTTGGCACTTTTTGTGCCTAGTTTCACCTCCAATTGGTCTCATACTAATTCAAGCCACACACTTAAAGTTTTAGGCCAAAATACACACTGCCATATTGCAATACTCTTCATCACATACCAAATACACTTTTAACACTTACCAAGTTACACATTCATGCCATTTCTGTTTTGTACCATAACATAAACACATTTCACAACACATTTTTTGTCATTTTGGCAGCTTGTAATTACACTCAATATGCACCTTATAGTATAGAATTTACCAAGTCCAATTTACACACAATTCAATCACATAACCTAGCTCATTTACATGTCCAAACTCAAACTCTTGTACACATATACAAGCTGCCACAAAAAGTACCATAATTCAACCATACAATTCCATAAACCAAACCATGAAATAACATTTTTTTGATATACACTTCAAGTTGCCGATTCATACATCCCTCTCAATCAACTTCCAAGCTTCCAAAATCAAATATACATTCACATATACTTAGTATACATCACCCAATTTATTCCTACACATATAAACACTTCACCAACACTTTAATCTACCATTTACATACAAGGATAAATTGTTCTTAAGGAGTTTCCATGGCTGCCAAAAATATACATCTCCCTTTAAACATCAAACTCCAAAATTCTTTCCACAATTCATCTACCCATAACATCCACACAAACTTTAATGAAGTAAGCATCAAAAATACCTACTTACCACTTTGGAAACTCTTCAAAACTTCACCAAAACTTGATCTTCTTACTGCCTATCTACTGCCCAAGGTGTATGGACAACTTTTAGTGAAGGGAAGTGCAAGGAAAGAGGCTTGGATCAAGCTTGCATGAAGCTCCAAGGTGGACGGCAATGGAGTTCTTCCTTGGGAGCAATTTCTGCTGATTCTTTGAGAGTTGAGGAAGAAGATGAAATCTGTCCAAAATGAAGCTTTAGTGGTCCACTTAGGTGAGTTAGTGGAGCACTATGTTAAAATTAAATGTTAGTTTAATCTAAAGTTTCATTTTCCCACATTTAACTCCCAATTTTTGCTATTTACATTAGGTACCACCAATTTAATTTTTCATGACATTTTCCAAGTGTAATATCATGCATTTTTAATGGACATTTAGGTCAAAAGACAACTCGGGGTGTCAAATGACTACAATGCCCCTGTTCAGATTGCATTCCCGATTTTTCAGTAACACCGGATTTTGTCGTTTTCTCGATTTCTCACTTTTCTTTGTACTAATTAATTAATTTTTCTTTGATATTTCTAATGGTATTTATACTTCAATAGACATTTATTTAAGTCCTAAAAATATTTTTCAGGGTTTCCCGCGGTCCAGGGCTAGTTAACGGTCCACGCCGCAACTTTCTGGTGCGGTCACCCATCGCTAGGGTTCTTGACTCTTTTAACTTGGTTACATTTCATTGCTATTATTTTTTCTTTGTTTTTCTTGTATTTTCTTTTCTTGTATTTTCTTTTCTTGTATTTCATTATTTTATGTCTCCTCATCAATATTTAAGTGTAGTTCTAGGCATCCTAGCTGTCCGGATAATACTGGTCACTGGAACAATACAACGCACTACCGAACATTAGGGTGTTACATTTGTCATGGTAGTTACTATTTATTTGACTAGTTATGTAAAATATTGACTTTCTATATTTAATAGATATACCAATTCTAAACTCATGGTCATACCACATTTTGAGTTTTATATTTGTTGGAATTAGTTGTTAAATTCAATTCAAAGTTTCCTAAGAGAAATTATAAATTTTCAGTTTTTATCTCTAAGATTTACTATTTCATTGGATCAATCTACAGTGAAAATTTGACTAAACTTTCTTCATCAAAGTTGTTCCTTAATGTCTTAGCTTTAATTACTCTTTTGAATCACTCCATTTAAAATTTTGTAGCTCAAGTTATGGTACTTTTACCATAACTGGCCAGATTGCTCAAATTCCAAAATTTTGGGCAACTTTTTAGTTCTGGCAGTTTTGATGACTTAATTTTGATTAGTAATTTGAATGTGTTATGGTCAGAATTTAGGTTTCTATTCTTCATGAAAATTGTTCTACTATGTCTAAATTTTTCATTGTCACAAAAATCAAGTCATTTAGACCTTTATACACAAAGTTATGACCGTTTGAACATGTACTGTTCATTTGGTTAATTTTGTCCAATAACAATTCAGTAATCCCGAATTCAAGCAGACTTTAAGTTAATTTGGGGTCAGTTTTAGGACAAGGTTTTTACATGAAAAATGTTGCATTATGGCCCTATTATCATCTCTAATTAGCCTCATATCAATTGGAGAACAGAATTCAACTTATAACCTCTCAAATGAGCAAAGATCAATCTGTTCATAATTTAACCTTACCACATTTACACTCACTTCAATTCCATTAATCAAATTGCACTTATAAGTACTCTAATTGACCAAATTAAGCATTACAAGTACCAATTGGTCAACAATTGTCAAAATCCCCAATTTCTCCCAAGAACCCTAATCACCAAGAACTCTAATTTTTCAATTGCTTATTTCATACAAATTCAAGCATACCAATTACATTAACTTACTCACCTAAGCTTGCATATACCTTTAATTCAATCAAATTATATCAAACGCTAATCACCCTTAAGCTGGTCGAATTTCATGGCTTCTCATTTATGCAATATTTTCATGTTTCTTTATATTATTTCATCAATTTTCAACTTAAATTCATGCATTTACACTTAGTTAAGTAGAGAGATAACTCACCTTAGTGATGCTCTTATCAATCTTCACTTCCTTTCAATTTTCTCTCAATTTCTTGATTCAATTCTTCTGTTCTAAGGTCAATTAAGAGTTTTCTATATGTTTTTATCAGGGTTTATGAAGTGAAATCAAGCTTTGGAAGCTTGAAATTACTTGGCTATGGTGAAAGTATGAGAGAGAACAAGAGAGAGAGAGAGAGGGTGGCAATAACAAGAAGATGAAGACCACAAATTTTCTTTTTAATTTGCAATTATCTCCTTTTATGCTTATCCTAAAATTAATTTAATTAAATTAAAATTTTTTATTGTGTCATGCTTGTGTAATGATGATGTCATAATTCACTTTATTTACATTTTCTTTTATTTTCCTTTTTTCCTTTCTTCCATTCACATATTCACTTTTAATCAATTTTTCATAATTTTAATTTCCTACATTTTAATGAATATTTAGATCAAAAGTTACCTCTAAAGGTAAATTGACTATATTATCCTTTATCTGTTTGATCAAATTTTCTAATGACATTGAGTTACTTCATAAAATCTGTCTCAATTGTTTGAATTTGTTTTTTATTCTTTTTAATGTTTTTCACATTATCACTAATTTCGCAATTATCTCTAGGCCTGAGATGTTATAGTATCCTACACGAAATTAGAATAATAACTGAACTCATAATCACTACCCTATATGATTACCTATCATCAAAATCTTAGCTCATTTAACTTATTATACTTTATTTTCTTATTTGTATTTCACCTTTATATAATTTTTAATAATTTTTATTTAGGACATTTAAAGAAGACGCAGGTATAGTTTTATATATTTTGACTTTCAAGACAGACACTAATTGCCAAATGTATAGTCTACTTATTAATATGGGGGTGTTACTCGCTACCTGGGAACTTCTTCCTCCCCAGATTAAACTAAGAATCAGGTATCTTTCCGCTTGGTTCCCGAGAAAACAAGTGAATTATTTAATTATGAACTTTCTTATTTTACTATTTTATTTCATATTTGGTTTTTTCTGTTATGTAATGGAGCGGATACTGAATCTTTTTTCTTTTTTTTAATTGAGCAGAAATATTCGAGCGCTATTGTCGAATGGATTTCATGTGATCGGAGCATTAATTGCTGGGAGCTCTGATATAGAAAAAACTGCTCAAGAGGCTATCGATGCTGCTTTTCAATTGAGAAAACTTCTCCCTGACGGAAGAGAATCGGGGAATCAAGAAATCATAGGAGCAGTTGCGGATTTGGATACCGGCCACGTTCAATTTCTTTTTTTTTCTTTTTTTTTGTCTCAAGGAATGGAAATTCAACGAGCATTGTATCTCCTGCTTCTGTTGTTTATGAAGATCATCCCGAAGGGTATGATTGGGAGAGAGGTTGTCTGATTCGGTGTCAGCTTCGGATTAAATTGCCATTTTGTATTCCTATAGGTAATCCACCTGGTGAGCCTTAATTACATTGGTGGCGTATCTTCTTATAGTCTCTTTTTCTTAATTTAACTCAAGGGCTGTGATTTACATATAGGCTATGGTTGGGTGTTGGTACTTTTCATGCTGCCTTAATATTGACTCTAGGAGATGTTAAGTTGATAAATGCTTCCTAAGTTTGATGATATTACTTTCAAGGTTTGGGTTGGCATTTTGGCGATGACTTACCTTGTATGTGTGGTTAGTTTAGCATATATAACTGCTTTTGGTATTTAAGCTGTATTGAGCTTCAAATAATCAATATATAACCATACATTAAAGAAAGTCATACCCAGGGTCATCCCAAGTCCATATCCAAGCAACTTCCTTATCCAAGTACCTGTTACCATTGCCTTTCATCTATTAATTCCAAAGATGCACAAAATGTACTTTCTAACAAAAGCAATTATATTTATTTTCAGCATATAGGTAGGAAATTTTTTGTTTTTTCAGCTATGTTCATACCACTTTAATCCACCTGGATTTTTGCATCCAATAACCGCCATCTATGAACCCAGTTATAGGGAGACAGAATTGAAACAAGGTGAGCACTAGACAGTGAAAAACACTGGCCTCTCTGTGCCTGTGCCCAGGTATATGAGTACTCATATAGAGCATGTGCTCGTTATGATGGAGAAAATAATATTTTGGCTGTTTAAAGAAAGTCATTCTTGAAGGTTGCAAATTTCGGATCCATCAACTAACACAGATTCTTCTGTTTGTTACCCTCTTTAAGTAGCACACTGCACATCTAAAATCTTAAACGCCCAAATAATTGACATCATCAGTGAGGCAGTTGGATATGCTATTTTCTTTATAATCTCTCTCTCTCTCTCTCTCTCTCTCTCTCTCTCTCTCTCTCCGATAAGCAAAAAATTTTATTGAATTAGGAGAATATAACATAGTGCGTTACCACCCACAAAACTTATATGAGATGTGGCATGATAAAATGGAGAAAACTGTCACCATGAAACAAAGCAACACAAAAAGGTAACCCAGCTACACCTAGGCAATCCAACGACACAAGGACTTGCAGCTATCCTAATATAAACTTCAAAAAAGATCACAGGATTTGCTTCCAAACCGAGCCTACCCATTTCAATTGAAGATGCCTGACACCTTGGTAGCATAACACTCAGCTTGAACTTTCATCCAAGAAGAATCTTTCAGCTCTCAAGCTTATCACTTCTTTTTGCTTCTAGCTCCTACTAGAAGTGTGTCGCCAACTTATGTAGCATTTAATGTGAAACTTCTGTAATGTCAGCATATCTTTGAAGCAAGTATTTCTTGTTGCTTGTTGATGGAGAAAGGGGCATTTGTTTGGTAGATGGAGCTTTAGAGAGGAACCAGGGCAGAAATCTATTTTGTAGTTTGGTCTCTTAAAGAATTCACTAGAACTTATTCTCTGCAGTCGAAGTCAGGAGATCCTTTCACTTGAGGCTGGGGCTACCTTTTTTGATTGTCCTCTTCTATGAGTTGCTAATGCACTGGAATTCTCTACAAGGAAGCATAGTTCAGGAAGCAACTCAAGACGAAAAGGAGATTGTATAGTTTCAAACAGGAAACAATATGTTTAGTTTCAAGCAGGAAACAATATGTTTAGTCAGCAGCAGGCACCTATTTCAGTATTTTGTTGTGCTTCCACTCCTATTTCTCACACTTTCTTGTGGACTAACTTTGCACATTTTTTTTGGGAATACCAGTCCTTTCTCTGCTAGAAGATGTGCATATTGGGATCCCAAGTAGTGGTGGTTAGTGGATAGTGGTTGCTGTTATTTATCTGTTTATTCTTTTTGCCTTAATATCATTTTCATTAAAATCCCGATCTTCATGCAGTCTCAGGAGGAATTGCCTCTCTGATTCATGGTTCTTTTGAATACCATCATTATCTTCAGGATGTCTTTAATGACTCGGTAATGAAGCTTAGATCAAGAATTATTCAATATCTGGTCTAATCATTGACAGCTGATTCATTTAATGTTCAATAAATTATCTCTGTTTACAAATTGTGCAATGTTGTAAGGGGTATATCTATGAATTTGTGTTATGCAGTGCATTTTGAACTTATACTAGTTCAGTTGTGTAATAAAATTACAACTTATTTTTATCTGAGTTTGGGATCTCCATGTTTTATATACTGTAAAGTGTAAACCGAATCTAAATGGCCTCCAATTAGGCTATAATTATTCATTTCCTAGAAATATAGGCACCTAAATTAGATATCTAGCAATAAAAACTTGGTTGTGCCAAATGATTATTCTTTCTTTGTGATATCTGGTGTGCTATTTGTGGAGGGAGATCTTCTTAAGGCTCATTATATTGCATACATCTTACTTCTGTGTTAGATATCTCTTTTCTGGTCTGTCTTGGTAGACCTGCATTTTATGGCTGAGATTGGCTCTTAAGTATCGATATATCTGTGGTCTTTTTACCATATTTGATCTTGTTTATACCTTTATCGCATGATTATTTTCTTATGCTTTCTGATCTTTGGTCTGAAGGCTACTTGTCCTCATTAGATTCACATTGATTCTTCTAACCATAAGCAGATATGCTGCATTTTATTGATATTTGAGAGCACAGTTGTGTTGAAGATCATAATATTGCAATTGAAATTGCTGTTGTGTATACTTGCAGTTCTAATTTGGCAAGTCCTTTATTTATGACTTGTTAGGGCTGGGGTTGTGCTTAACGATCTCTACAAAGTATCATTTCATGGTTCCGACTCGAGCACTATCTTCCATAGAAGTTCCTTCTCATAGTTATAAAAAGTTCACCACTGGCCACTGGTAATGTAACAGAGTTTTCAATATTGCTGTTACAATGTGCTATCTAAGAGTACTGTTTTTCCATTGAATCGTTTATCTAAGAGAGAGAGAGAGAGAGAGAGAGAGAGCAGGGGAGGGACTATCATCATATAATTGAAGTCCTTACTTTTGGTACCAATGTCATTCAATTAACCAAGAACTGTCAATAGGGAAATACAGCAATCGCTAGTGGAAATTGGTGATAAAAATCCTTGTTTTATTTGCTCATGTGAATGGATTGGTGCCATTGACTTGAGCTTTGTTTTGGATAAACTTCTGGGTGTAAGTGTACCATTTAGTTTCATTTTATTCTTTTGTGATGAATATTGAGAATTTCTAGTTCACAATGTATGTACTGTTCTAAATATGCTTAGAGCTTAGAATATGAAGGAAATGGCAAATTTCAGTGAATGGAATTGACAGGTAACTTGCAAAATCGTAAATGTTAGGTCAAAAGCTGAGCTTCCTGAAAAATGTAGAGAGCTGGCGTTACACTTTGAGAATCAAAGAACACCTATTATGATAAGTAAGTAAGATATAAATAATTTTTACTCAAATTATCTTCCGTTAAATGCTTCTTCTCTAAAAGACATGGAGGGTAACTTGCAAAAATTTGGGATCTGTTGAGCTTGCTACAGCATGCCTTAGATTATGTGCGGTGTTCTAGTGAGGAGGAGAAGGCTAATAGTAACCGAATAACCATATCACTTTTGGGAGTTGATTACAATGAAGGCAGTAGAGACTGGCATGTAACACCCCTAATTTTTAAATTTATTATTTTATGGGTAAATATTAAATTTTTTTTATTTAAATTTTGGGAAAATATTTAAAATTTTTTGAATTTTACAAATCGGATTCGATTTTCTGAAAATGTGAAACTTTGATGATTTTTAAAAATTAATTTAAAGACTATATGGTAAAACTAAAAATATATTTAGATTCTATGATTTTTTTTGAGTTTTCTGAAATTTTTTCGGAATTTTTGGGCCTCGTTTTTTGTCTCAAGGCAGAGTAAAAATTCAATTTCGGGTATCCTGAATCGAACCGATCGAATCGAACCGGATTGGGTCGAACCGACAAAATCGAATCGGTCCTTTTCCTTTTTCTTTCCTTCTCCCTCACGCGTCCCAACTCCCTCTCTTCCCTTCCCTTTTTCTCTCTCCTCTCTCCTCTCTCCTCCCCACTGCCGGCCTCCGCCACCGAGCCCTTCCCCTCACGTCGGCGACCACCCTAGTACCCTTCCCCTTGCCAGCCGCTGCCTGGAATCACCGGAAAACGAGCCCCAAAACTCCCTTTGCGCAACGCGCAACTTCAACTTTCCGGACTGATTTCGGCCGATCCAGCTACCGATTGGACCGGGTCTTGTCTCAAAACCAATCTACACCTCGAGAGCTTTCCATAGACACCAAGAACACTAAAATCCATTGAGCGGTTTGTCCAATTTTTGTCCGGGAAGTTTTAGCCCATTTTGACTTTTGGGCTAGATTTCTCGTAAACCTTGAACCCTACGAAAAATCCGAGAGTATCGGAGTGCTCCCCTCGGCGAGAGCTTCACGACAATATCCATTTCGAATTTTTCCAACACATTTTTCGGTGGGTTCCACAAAACTTCGCAGTATTTTTTCGAGCCCTAAATGAGCTTAATAAATTTCATAAAAATTATGTACTAACCCCCAAATTGTGGGCTTCGCGTAGGTACTTTCAATTAGCGAAAATTCAACAGTTGCTCGAGTCTGCAATTTCGGGCCAGGCAAGCAGGCTACAGAAAAAGTTTCAGAATTGAGTCGAAATTATAGGCTACCCTATCGTTTTCAGACGTTCCGAACGCGTCACCAAGGTCGGAATTGGCATAGGTAAACCCGAACCTTACTTTTTCTTAATTATCTAGTGCTTGATTACGATTAAAAATCTATAAAATATTCGTGGTAGGTTAAAAAATTATAATTCCTTTTGCATTAGCTTAATAATATTGCTAAGGACCGTGGGGTAAAATTTTAGCATTTTTAGAGCTCATTTGGGTAAATTTTGCAAAAGGGTTAATTGTAAGGACTATATTGTAATTTTTCAAATTGTGCCTGCTGACTGTTTGGATGGGCCCAAGAGGGACCATGTGATGTGATTGAGTTGTGGATGTGTGACTTGTGGATATAAAAGTGTATTTTAAACTCTTTTACAGGTTGGGTAGGTCTTATGTATAGGGGAGACTCTGCCGGATTTTCGGCACGACTTAGAACGTCTTTGGTTCTTTTTAAACTTGTATTGAGTCAAATATATTAAATAATTTTAATGAAATTGTCAGGTGAGTCAGGACAGCCTTCCTCTTCAGCTCAGCCACCGCAGTGAACTCGGTTCAAGTCTGTGAGTAAAATATTAATTTTAATTATAATTTCAATATTATTATATGTTCAGATATGTCCATGTATCACTTATAAATATGTATCTATGTAGTTAAACATTAAGCATATTTTATATTATATTCTTAATTAATGAAGTGCCATGAATGTTGTTTATGATAATTTGGAGCAGTGTGCGTGCGTTGGTGTGGGTGTGGTACGTGATATTGGATATAGATAGGACGGGTAGATGCGGCTTGAGAGACACTCGTTGGGATCCGGTCATTTATGAATAAGTCGGGGTAAGCACGGCTCGAGATGATCTCGCTGGCCCCCGCATTTGGTTTATCAAGCGAAAGTCCGGCTTGAGAGATACTCGCTGAAAGAGGTTGGATTAAGAGAGCTGTATAAGGGATCAACTCCCATATATGTACTGTTTGAACATTATTGGGTGTGTGAGTGCTCCAAATTGCCTTTTTGTTGTTATGATGTAATATGTATGAAAATTTCGATGGTATTGCATTCCACTTCTTAGGATGCGTTAGCTCTAGGTAGCTATAGAAATTATAGTTAAATTTGGTTGTTTACTCTCTGAGTCGAACGCTTACTCCTGTTCACCTTATTTTTACAGGCTACAGGAAGATTAATTGTTGTGACTAACCTGTTCCTTTTCTTCTCAGGTCAATTAGTAATATCTAATGTATTTTGTACAATTTAACTAAAATTTTAGACTCCGTATATGTTAGGAGTATTTTAATCAATTTGAAACTGTAATATAATATTATGTTGAATTTGTAAGAACATTAAATACATGTATGTATGAGTGTGATTGGATTGGATTGGATCGGATCAAGGAGCTAAGCTCCCATTTGATTTATGACATTATGAGTATGTGGAGGGTGAGCTAAGCTCTCTAAATTGTTATATATTGTGTTTACAGGTCGGGCGAGTCAAAAACTCTCCGTTGTATGGTCCAGATTATGGTCGAATTTTGTCCGGTTGAATTCTTGAAATTGAGCTTAAAATGAGCTTTAGTATTGAGTTAAGGAATAGTTAGACTTACTACGGGACTCGGGAGCTTTAGGCTGGCCCAGGTCCTAGTGCCGGTCCGGCCCATAGATTGGGTCGTGACAGTGCATTTCTAATACTTGATCCTCGTTATACCGGAAATGATGAGCACAAGAAAATTATAAATGGTGGTTGGGGTGTGGATGGGAAAAAGCTGGTTGATAGCAAGGGAAAGAATTTCTTCTTGCATGAGAAGTTCTATAATCTTCTGCTGTCACAGAGGCCTAACATGGTCTAATAATGTCAACTTGGCATCCTCAACTCTTTCATACATAAAGGGAAGCTTTATAGCAATTTGCATGCTATGAACAGTTTCAAATTTAGCAGTTGGACTGTGGCCAATTTTCAAATCTTACTTGAAATAGAGTTTTGAGATTTCTGTTGGGAATGGGGTGAAGTGCTTGAGATCAGCATTAATTCTGTTGCTGATCACACATTTCATTTATCACGGTGTGACAGAAGACACTATAATTCGCTAGATTTGATCAATCTGTTGCAGGTTGAAATTCTCATTTTTATTTTATCTTTCATGAGCCCTGGGGAAGCAGACATTACAAGTGTAATATTTTCTAGTCGATGGAGGAACATGTGAGCGTCTGTTTCTTGCCTCGACTTCGATTCGATGGCGCAAAAGCATTGGAGAAAACAGAAGGCAATAAAACAGTACGGGACAAGGAAAGGTCAAAGTTTATCTGTTGGGTGAGTCGAGCTGTGAGACTGCATAATGGCCCAACTTTGTAAAAAAATTCAGGATTGCTTTTCGCTTGAACTACAATTGCAAACATGCTGTTGATGGATGGCTTCAGTTCTCCATCTCTAAGAGTTTTCAGTTCAAAGGCTTGAATTGGACTTCTCATCTTACTTGGGATTAAACTTTTCAGAGTTTCATACTTTTCCAGCCGAACTTCCAGGCCAAAGCACTCAGTTTCTCCATTGTCCAAGATCTTTCAGCTTGGGAATCAACAATGCTATGTTTGAGGGTTTTAAGTTGCTGAGTCTCTCCATTGGAAAAGTGAGTTTAAAAATTCTAATATTATAAATAATATAAAGTTTTAAGAATATTTTTATTCCATTATCAAACCCGTAATTTTATTATACTTTAATTAAAAAAAATAAATTCGGTCATTAAATTACAAGTCAGGTGAACCATTTCTTTTAATCTGGTTTATTGCGGGAAATTAAAAAGGATTTACTCTCCATAACATGGTGATATTTCCTTCCCTTTCATTCTTCTTGGTCTACTAAAATAGCAAAAAAGGAGAGGATACTTTGGTAATTTGATTCTCCGGAAAAAGAACCTAAAACCCTAAACCGGTTGCCACTCTGCTGCCGCGTGGAAGCAGAAGACAGGCAACACCCAGTAGACTCATAATCGCCTTGCCACGTGGACACCCAAAGTGAGGATATACCCGAAAACCCCTTGACGTGTACCTGCAACTGTAGCCTCCCTATAAATAGTTCCTCCCCTCTCCTTTTCGTTCTCATCCATTTCTCTGCCTTTTGCTAACAATTCTATATTCCTCCTTAACGGATACAGACGTTTACTTGCGGACCCATAAAACAATACCTGAATTCAGGATCCACGATTGTCTAGTTTCAGATTCAATCTACTTCCTTCTTCCTTTTACCATTTCGGTTCGGATCGGGCTCCCCGTTTTGGGAGATCCGATTGCTTCTCTTGTCTTGGCTCGAGATCCGAGCCAAGCACAGAACTGTCGGATTCGGATTTTTCGATTGAATCCTCCACAAGTGTGCTCTTGTTCTCCTGCAGGTTTTCTTTCTCTCTTGTGTATTATGTTTCTTGTAGTAGTGGTTTATTTGGTTGCTGAGGGAAAGGAAAAGGAAAATATAGTTTTGAATCTGAGGTATTCACATTGAAAGTTTATGAAATGAAGTAATTTTACATGGGCAGTTTATTATCATAGAGTGGCTTTTACGCTTATAAGATGAGGTTATCTTTGAAAACTACTAGTTACAGCTTTAAAGTTTGCATCTTTTATAGATAGCCCATTAATGGTTAACCATTCATTAATTCTGCTTCTACTGGGAGCTATACCTGACTTGTTCTTGCTTCTTGTTTTAGTTGAACGTAAACTTAATGTTCGTGCTGGCACTATTCTACCTTGCTAATTAATTTATGTAGACCCTTGAATGACCAGATGATTCTGACAATTTAATTTAATTTTCTTTTTCTAGTTTGGATTTAGTGACTTTATAGAATTGGCAAAGTGTAAATGGCCTCTAGTGAGGGATTTCTGACGGATGAGCAGAGGGAGATGTTGAAAATAGCAAGTCTAAATTTGGAGAATTTGTCATCATCCCCGAAGAATTTGTCATCCTCTCCAAAATCTCCATCAATGTTTCTTTCTGAGCATCAGTTAAAAGTTCCTGCTGCTGGCAAGGCACCAACTGCTGGGATTGCAGTGAGGCATGTGCGAAGGTCGCACTCAGGCAAGTTTGTACGTGTGAAGAAGGGTAAGTGTATCTGGATCATATTCAGATTTCAGCATCTTTTTTGCACTATATCAATGAACTTGGTGATTTGAGCAATCTTATTGTTTTACGCTTCACTAATTTGCAACATTCTAAATTTAATGCGCATGTAAAATGTTTGAAAAACATATTAGTTAAAAAATTGCCCTAATAGCTTTCGACCTTCCAAAAGCATCTGGTTACAAGATCAAATACAGTAGAAGGGCTATGTAGTATGATATATATGAACTTTATGTGGTTGGAAGTCGCCTAGCATGATGGTCTAGTTGTTTGAGTTAAATTATTCACTATAATGTTTTGTGATGTGCTTATAATAAATTCAACATAGGTCTAAGTTCATTAACTTCAAGCTTTACTGTAAGAAAGGTTATTAATAATAATGTTTAGTGATGAGCATGGCATTAACTAATTTTATTCCCAATGAATACTCCACTATAATTTAGCTATTTGTATGTTGCCATGAAGTTCCTTCTATATGCATTTGAGAAGATATTTTATCTTTGCATCCATTATAATATTAGTGACAACATCTTTGGTTTGTAATCTAGGAAGCTTCTATATATGTTATGGTTGGATAATGATTCCGACTTATGATTAAATAGAAATACTTTTATTTTCAATATGGCCATCATGTTTTTAAATAACGGCCCTTATTTACAGGTTTTTAGATGGATTGTTACCGGTTACGCTGTTATTTAAAGGCATATTTTGATTTGCACGGGTAACGGCCGTTACTACTGTTAAGTAACGGTAACTACCATTACCCTAATAATACTTTTTAATTTGAACTATTTTTTAGAATTAATTTTATCAAAATACATTATTAATTACAACATAACATCTAATTTTATGTATTTATACTTATTGTATAATTGTGTCTCTTAATTTTATTTGTATCTATCAATATCTACTCATTTCATAAACTTTACAAATTTTTCAAAAAAATTTACGTAACACCGGGCCATTAATGTTACATTACAGCCGTTACAGGCTTGTTTCCGTTATTTATGACCGCGACTATGATTTAAAACCGTGATGGCCATAGATTTTTTAGGCATCATAGTGTCCATCATATTCAAGCAAAAAATCGAGTGAAATGTCTTGCTGCCTAGTTTGGTACTGAATTAGTGGCTTTTAAGTGATAGTGATCTTCGTAGAGCAATGGTTATTTCTGCACATTTTAGTTTTATCTGTATGTGAATTCAGGTCATACAAAGTTCATTGACCAGTGGTTTTGATAATTTAATTATGTTTGCTAATTTATATTTTTGAATGAATAATCTGTGGATTTTGGCTTGTTGGAAAGTCCACTAGCGTGCTCATTCCATGGATAGGAACAGCTTGGCTTTCATTTGGCATTTGGATGACTGAAAAATGGCCTGATGCTTGTTTTTGCCATGAGTTTGCTGCATTATATTGTGCTTGACTGTAAAGCACTCATAAGTATCTATGATAGTTAAACTAATATCCTGTAAGTATGGCCAATGAAGGAATTTACAATCATTCTTGTTTTAATAGTATGTTTTATTGCGTCAGCAAGTTTTTATCATAATGAAGGAACAGAATCTTTACTATAACTAAAGCTAGCAGCACAATGCTCATATGTGGACATCTGCTGATTACTTATGTATGAATCTCCAGGTTTTCCCAGCTGTTTGTGTTTTCTTTAATGATTTCCTCTGAAGTGAAGTAAGGAGAACTTTCTTCGAAATCCTATGATATTTGAATGTTATAAAGATAGGATCACAACAGCTGTGATGCGGGCTTATAAATGTTAGATCGTGATTATCTGTGAAGAATTGATTTTTGGTGATGCTTGTTTTGTGCATTTATCCATCTTCCCCTTCTGACAAAATTCTTTTATGCTATATTTTATTACTCTTGCACAATTATTTTGAATGAAGTGGGAAAAAAAATCTGGAATTGCTTAACTGGTGTCGATGACCTTTGTAATTGTGTTTGCCTGGAATTTTTTTTTCCCTTTATTCTTATGGCCTTCTTCCTCTGGTGATGAATTGTGGTTTCTGTGATATTTTGTTATCTTTCAAATTCATTTTAATCATGAAAATTCTATTAATAAATTTTCATATGTTATGACTGATTTTGGTGGTTATCCTTTTGTTCTTACAATTCCTGATAAAAATATTCCTTCCATTACATCTTTATTTATCACAATCAATTCAGTAAAAAAAAGAGATACAACCAAAAACACTGACCAGGAACTTTGCAAGCTTTTGGGTAAATCTTTGTTATTTCAGTCTTAGAAATAATCATCCATGTCTATTGAGTGGTGTGAGAACTCTGGAGGGATTTAGGTTCACTGCCTTATTCAGATGCTATGACTTAGATGCTCAATGACGGATCTAATGTATTTAGGATGGCTACATTGTATATTTCTGGGCATTCAAATGAAAAGACTGATTTCCTTCATGGATTAAAGAAAAAAAAATCAGCTTACTAACAGAAGGCATATGGGGAAAATGACATTTTTTAGAAATAAATAATACCACAATAGATATTGAGGCTTCTTGAAGTTATTGAAAGCGGTCTGCGTTCATTGTTCCTATTAACTGATTCATTGTTCCTATTAACTGATCCTGGTGCCATATGGTTTTGCAACATTTTGTGGTTGGTAAATTCTTCTCTGTTTCTTCCAGTTGTGCATTGCACATTGGTGATTGGCGTGCTGATTTCATTTCCTTGTTCATGCTTGGTGTAGTTGAACTTATGTAAGTAGGAATGCATTTGAAATTTGAGTTACAATTAGTTACACGCTCATTAATTTTTGTCCTCTTCAATCAATGGTGGTAGATGGTGGTGGTGGTAAGGGCACATGGGGAAAACTGCTTGATACTGATGGTGAATCCCATATTGATCGGAATGATCCTAACTACGACAGTGGAGAGGTAATTGTTATTTTTGCAATCTAATTGTCCTTTTTGTTCATGATTTTATATGGGTATTATGGATGATAAGTGTCTCAAGATGACAATATTTTTCATGTGATGATTGGGTTGACACGGTAATGACAGACATTAAAAACCATTAACAAAACCTAGTAGTTTTGTGTTGTGTTCATTTCTTCTCCAAAATGGCCACCCCTCTTGGTCACTCCCTCTTTGCCTTTTTACTTCACTTGTAAATAGTTTTTGTCTATTATTTTACCATCAAATTATATATGGCTCTCTTCTGTCTTGTTTTGAACAGGAGCCATACCAGCTTGTTGGAGCAACTATCTCAGATCCTTTAGATGAGTACAAGAAGGCTGTTATTTCCATAATAGAGGAGTACTTCAGTACTGGTGATGTGGAAGTGGCAGCATCTGATCTCAGAGAACTTGGCTCAAGCCAATATCATCCTTATTTTATCAAGCGGCTCGTTTCCATGGCCATGGACCGGCATGATAAAGAGAAGGAAATGGCTTCTGTTCTGCTATCTTCTCTGTATGCCGCTGTAATCAGCCCATTGCAGATTAGGGATGGGTTTGTCATCCTTCTTGAGTCTGCTGATGATCTAGCTGTAGACATATTAGATGCAGTTGACATCCTTGCTTTGTTCATAGCTCGTGCTGTGGTAGATGATATCCTTCCTCCAGCATTCCTCACTAGGGCAAAGAAGACCCTTCCAGAGTCCTCAAAGGGATTTCGGGTTCTCCAAATTGCTGAGAAGAGCTATCTCTCAGCCCCACACCACGCAGAACTTGTGGAGAGGAGGTGGGGTGGTAGCACTCACGTCACTGTTGAGGAAGTAAAGAAAAAGATTGCTGATCTGTTGAGAGAATATGTGGAGAATGGGGATGCTTTTGAGGCATGTAGGTGCATAAGGGAATTGGGGGTTTCGTTTTTTCATCATGAGGTTGTCAAGAGGGCCTTAATTCTTGGCATGGAGACTCGGACTGCCGAACCACTTATACTAAAGCTGTTAAAGGAGGCTTCCGAGGAAGGCTTGATAAGTTCCAGTCAAATGTTGAAGGGTTTTACTAGGCTAACTGAGAGCCTTGATGACCTTGCTCTTGACATTCCATCTGCAAAAAGCTTGTTCCAATTCCTTGTTCCCAAGGCTATTGCTGAGGGATGGCTAGATGCTTCCTTCTTGAAGACCTCTAGTAAAGATGGGCAGGGACCAGCTGAAGACAAAAAGTTGAGAAGATATAAGGAGGAGGTTGTGACAATAATTCATGAGTATTTTCTCTCAGATGACATTCCTGAACTAGTCCGAAGTCTTGAAGATCTTGGCATGCCTGAGTTTAACCCAATTTTCCTGAAAAAACTCATCACCCTGGCTATGGATAGGAAGAATAGGGAGAAAGAAATGGCGTCCGTTTTGCTTTCAGCTCTTCACATTGAGATTTTTTCAACTGAAGATATTGTTAATGGTTTTGTCATGCTTGTGGAATCTGCAGAAGATACAGCACTTGACATTTTGGATGCTTCGAATGAACTTGCTCTCTTTCTGGCAAGGGCTGTGATTGATGATGTCTTGGCTCCACTTAATCTAGAGGAGATAAGCAGCAAATTGCCTCCAAATTGCAGCGGGAGTGAGACTGTGCACATGGCTCGATCACTTATTGCTGCACGTCATGCAGGTGAGAGGATCCTTAGGTGTTGGGGAGGTGGGACTGGGTGGGCTGTGGAGGATGCAAAGGACAAGATACAGAAGCTATTAGAGGAGTATGAAAGTGGGGGAGATGTCAGTGAGGCTTGCCAATGCATCCGTGATCTTGGGATGCCCTTTTTTAATCATGAGGTGGTGAAGAAGTCGTTGGTCATGGCTATGGAGAAGAAGAATGATAGGATGCTTGATCTGCTACAGGAGTGTTTCAATGAAGGGTTGATTACTATCAATCAGATGACCAAAGGCTTCACCCGCATAAAGGACGGGCTTGATGATCTAGCTCTTGACATTCCAAATGCAAAGGAGAAATTCAGTTTCTATTTGGAGTATGCCTGTAAGAAGGGTTGGCTCCAAGCATTTTTTGGGTCATCTGTGGCAGATACATTCTCAACCCTGGTTGCAGCAACTTGAGATGAACATATATTTCCGTTAGTTTCTCTCATCTGTTGTTGCCCAGTCCCTCCGTTTACCGCTTAATCGTCCCTGTGCTTCTAAGGTGGATAGATAGATATGGGACGTATGAATTCCGTCTGATGTTCCTTTTCTCTTTTTTTTGATCAGTGGTCATCTGGTGAAGATTGTTGTGATCCCAACCAATGTACAAAGTTGTTTCGTTCTTAGTAACATAACTTTAGGAGTAAGCTGCGTCGAGAAGTATGCTGCAGGGGAGGATATGTCATGCTGCTGCTGTTATCACATGCAATAGCAATATGATGTTTAGGAGGATATTAGTTTCTCTTTCCCCATCACGAGTCCTCAATGGTTTTATCTTTTATTTTTATTTTGCTATGGTCCTTCATTATCCTATTTATTAAGTTGCGATTGGTATTTATTTATTTATTTATTTCATTTCTCTTTTTATTAGATAATACATTAGAAGTCAAAGTACACTTGATTTTTTAGCATACATCTTATTTTGGTTAAAAAAAAAAGCTTTTAAGTGAATAATCTTTTATATTATCAATTGACAACCAAATCATTGAGTTATGGTTCTGAAATGGTTCTGAAGTCTTATTGTTGCAAGACCTTAATTCTAAAATGGGTCCCAAAACATGGGCTTAGTGACAGTATTTTTGCGAATTGGATTGAACCTCTCTTTGTGCTTATAATTCCGTACCCACGGGCTCGAGAATTGTGATTGTGACCCTCGAGGATTATGGGGGTAATTGAACCATATCCATATTCTAAATTTGAAGCCCTGCCCAATACGACGTACAGTTCCAGATATTCCAACGTCCAAGCATCTACTCCGAAAAACATAAACGCTCCAAACGCTCGAGCAGTCTTCTTGATATCATCGTAGCTCACTGGATTCCTCTTCCTGGGTCTGTAACTCTCAACTTCGAAACGCTAAAAAAAATTGCCTAACCATGCAACAACAGCAGCAATCGCCTGTGCCCGTTAAAACGGAACTCGAAATTTTTTCTTTTAAAATGCATATATACTCATAAAAATTTTATTTTAATTATTATCCTAAAAATTATTTATATTATTTTATTATGTTATACGTGAAATAGTAAAATCCTGTGTTCCACATTACATATTTAATAATTTTCTATAATATCAACACTCTCGAAATTTTTTTAATTTATTTATACTTTTATAACGATATTGTTCTAATATCAAAAATTGACCTTTTCAAGATAACTAAATAATAAGTGTAATTAATTTTTTTTTTTCAAATTAATTTTGTATATAACATTAACCCTTTCAAGTAAAATTTTTTGATTTCGCATGAAAAAGAAAATACTTAATTGATTTTGTTTTTATTACTTTAGTTTATATTTATTTTTTTACTAAAAATTAAATTATATTAAACTTATATTTTATCACAACCAAATAAAAAAAAAATTAACTTTATACATTGTTTTTCTATAATTTTAGTTATATTGTATTTTTAATATAATTATATATGTATATACAATTATAATTGTATATGTATTATATACAAATTAATATTATTTTTTTTATTTTTCTTTATTTTTTTAATAATTTTAAATATAAATATATTAAATCATCTTATAATTATTAATTAAAAATATAATAATATATTATATAATATATTTAATCTTAATTATATATTTTATGATTAAAAATGATATAATTAATAAATAATTAAAATTATGCTTTTAAAAAAAATTAAAATTGTGAATGTAATTATAACATCTCGAATTTTTTTAAATAAAAATTATATTTTAACTTATAGTGTTGTGAGTTTCACGTAGGTGTTTTCATTTCGAGAAAATTTTACTAGTGACCAGGACTGTATTTTTGGGCCAAACACATGGGCTGCGGGACCCACTTCAAAAGGAGGTCAACATTACAGTGATTTTCAACATTTTCAAACCCCTCAAACGCATTTTATGTATCAGAATTGGTATCGGTAAATTCAAACTCCAAATGCTCCGTTTTACCTAAAGTTGAGTTTATAATAAAATTTATAAAATATTCGTGAGTAGCTAGAAAATTATGATTCCAATTGTATTAGTATAATAGCATTGTTAAGAACTGCAGGGTATGATTATAGAATTTTTGGGGTTAATTTTGATAATTTTTGCAAAATATTAGTTTTAAACTTAATAGTTGAATAATGTAAATATGTGAGTTTTGGTTATTGTGGCAGGCCTAGGAGGGGCATTATAATGTTATTGTGTTATGGGCCTAAGGCCTTTGGATTAGAAAGTGTTGTTTGAGTTGTTTTGAAGGTTAGGTACGTCTTCGGTGCAGGAAAAACTGTCAGATTTTCAACATAAATTATAATGTCTTTTGACTCTTCAAATCCTTATTTTTTGTTAATATTGATAAATTCATAATATAATTGTTTATGTGATCAGAGTCAGCTTTTTTCTTCTGCTCAGCCTCTATAGTAATCTCCAGTTGATCTGTGAGTAGATATTGATTTTACTTATGATTTTAATATTATTATATATTAAAGGCATACTATACCCATACATCATTTATAAATATATGCATATAGTTATTATTAGGCACGCTTTATATTGAATTATTATTTGATGAAATCAATGTGGGTGTCGCCTTAGAATAATTTGGAGCTGTGTGTGTTGGGGTGTGTAGCGTGATACTGGATATGGGTAAGACAGACAAATTGACTATAACTAGCTTTAAGTTGATATCGCTGACCCCCGCGTTTGGATTATTAAGAAAAAGTTCGGTTCGAGTTGATCTCGCTAACATACATTAGATTAAGAGAGATGTACAGGAGATCAGCTCCCATATGCATACATATATTGATGTGACATGTGGGTGTGTGAATGCTTCAAATTATTTTTTTTGTGTAACACCCCAAAATTTTAAATTTTATGAGCATTTTTGGTATTTTAATTTTATTTAAATTTTAGAAATTTTTTTTAGATTTTTCGGATTTTAAAAATCGGGTTCGATTTTCCGAAAATATAAACTTTGAGGAGTTTTAAAAAATTTATTTAAAGACCACGTGGCAAAACTAAAAATATATTTGGAGTCTACGTATTTTTCTGAGTTTTCTGGAATTTTTTCGGAATTTTTGGACCTCGTTTTCGGTCCCGAGGCAGAGTAAAAATTCAAAATTCTATATTTCGAATCGAACCGGCCGAATCGAACCGGACCGGATCGGACCGGTCGAATCGGACCAGTCTTCTTCCCTTTTTCTTCCTCCCGCGCGCGACGTTCCCTCTCCCTTTTCTCTCTCTTTTCTCTCTCCTCCCCTCCTTTGCCGCCGGCCAGCCTCCTCCCCTGCGTCCCCACCTCGCGTGCGCCTCCCGGTATCCCGACCACCCAGCGCCCCAAAAAGCGAAGCGCGAATGCCCCTCCCTGCTTGGCGTTTCGGCTTCTCCGGCCAAAATTCGGCCGATCCGGCCACCAATTGGACCGGGTCTTATGTCTAAAATCATCTACTCGGCGAGAGCTTTCCATAGACACCAAGAACGCCGAAATCTATCGAGCAGTTTGCCCAATTTTTGCTCGAGAAGTTTTTAGCCCATTTCGACTTTTGGGCTAGATTTCTCGAAAACCGTGAATCCACGAAAAGCCGAGGCTACCGACGCTCCACTCGTCGAGAGCCGCGCGACATAAATTTTGAATTTTTCAGACACCGGATTTCGGTGGGTCCCACGGAACTTCGCAGTGTTTTTCCGAGACTTCAATGAGCTTAGAAAATTCTGAAAAATTTATGTACTCACACCCGTGGTATGGTCTTCGTGTAGGTATCCTCAATTCGCGAAAATTCGGGATTGGCCAAGATGCGTGAATTTCCGGCCAAGCGACGTTCTGGAAAAGTCTCGAATTGGACCGAGGTTTTGGCTACCCCCATTGTCGGGCGTCGAGTGCGTCCCCGAAGTCGGAATCGACAAAGGTAAACCCGAACCTTGCTTTTTTGTAATTTTCTAGTGCTTAAATAGGATTAAAAATCCATAAAATATTCGTGGTAGCTTAGAAAATTACGATTTTTTTTGCAATAGCTTAGTAATATTGCTAAGGACCGCGGGGCAAAGTTTTATAATTTTTAGAGCTTGTTTGGGCAGTTTTTGCAAAAATGATCAATAATAAGGACTAAATTGAAATTTTACATGTTGTGATGGATAATTGAATTGGTGGGCCCAGGAGGGGCTATGTGATGTGATTGAGTTGTGGACATATGGATTGTGAATATAGAAGTGTGTTTTGAGCCCTTTTGCAGGTTGGGTAGGTCCTAAGTATAGGGAAGACTCTGCCGGATTTTCGGCACGACTTAGGACGTATTGGTCTTTTTCTTTGTTTGTATTGAGTCAAATTTATTAAATGATTGTAATAAAATTGTCAGGTGAGCCGGGACAGCCTTCTTCCTCCGCCCAGCCGCCACAGTGATTGTCGTCAAGTCTGTGAGTAGAATATTAATTTTAATTGTAATTTCGATATTATTATATGTTCAAGCATGCCCATGCATCACTTATATGCATATATTTATGTAGTTAAACTCTAGGCATGATTTATGTTGCATTCATAACTGTTGATGTGCCATGGATGTTGTTGTGGTAATTTGGAGCAGTGTGCGTGCGTTGGCGTGCGTGTGATGTGGTGTGGACTATGGATAGGACGGGGTAGTCACGGCTTGAGTAATTCGCTGGGACCCGATCCTTCGAGGGGTAGTCACGGCTTGAGTAATTATTTGGGACCTCGATTTGGTTATTAAGTGGAAGTCCGAAATGAGTAATTGGGCACGGGTTGGATTTAAGAGAGCTGTATAGGGGATCAGCTCCCATATGTTATGATTGATACTATAGGGTGTGTGAGTGCTCCAAATTACCTTTTTGATGTTATGATGTGAAAATGTTGTTGATGTTGCATTTCACTCTACAGGGTGCATTAGTTTTAGATAGTTATAGGGATTATGGTTAAAATTGATATTTTACTCTCTAAGTCGAACGCTCACTCCTATTCAAAAAATTTTACAGGCCACAGGAGGATATTTTTTTGAGGTTAACCTGCTTTCTCCCTCGCAGGTCAATTATTACTGTTTGTATAAACTTGTTAAATCTTAGAATTTCCGCATGTGTTAGAAATGTTTATTTGATTTGGGTCTGTAAACTAAATTATTATTTTGGGACCTGTAAACTTAATATACTATGCATGTTTGATGGATTGGATGAGGGAGCTGAGCTCCCATTTATTTTTATGTTGATGAGTATGTGGAGGGTGAGTTGAGCTCCCCAAATGACTATATATTGTGTTTACAGGTCGGGTGAGTCAAAAACTCCCCGTTGGAAAGTCCATTTTATGGCCGGACTCTGTCCGTTTGTTTTCTTGAAATTGGGCCCAAATGGGCCTTAGAATTGGGTAAATGAATAGTTAGGCTTACTACGGGCCTCGGGGGCTTTAGGCTGGCCCAGGTCCTAGTGCCGGTCCGGCCCATAGGTTGGGTCGTGACAGATGTGGTATCAGAGCTTAGGCTCCAGATTCTTAGGGAATGTTTGTCTAAAATATCGGGAAGAGTCTAATAGGAGTCACATGCGGAAAAATAGGGTCCACATTCGTCTTGCATTGTCGTCTTTGCTTCTAGTTTCTGCTTCATATATTGTGTATAAATATGAGTCTATAGAGCTGTGTAATGTGCAGTTTTAAATTTTGTGGGCTAATGCTGCTGAATTTCAGGAAAATGCGTAGAAGCGGAGAGGCGCCATTGCACGAGCGGATGTGCTGACGGCGAGGTGTCGGCCAGATGAGGCGCTGCCAGGAGGCGGGGTAGGAGGCCTAGAGGCTGCTCAAGTAGAAGCGGCTACCACGATCTGAGATCGATCTTTTATGGCACAGGGTCCCATGGACCCCATGGCAGCTACTCTAGCTGGTCTGCAGAGAACCATCGATATGATGGCGCAATATATGGTACACCCTCCACAGCAGCAGCAGTCCACCGCACCAAGAGGGGAACCTTATAAACAGATAATTAATTTCAAGAAGTTGGTGCCTGGAACTTATGATGTGTCAGACGATGCATATCGGTTTTGGATTCCATAAGCGAGCGAGCAGAATTACGATTGGTGATAGGAGGCGATAGAGTGTATCACGACATGTCATGGGGCCTATGCCTGACAATGGATGAATGACTACGTGTTACCTCGGATGGAGGGTTTGTCATGGGCTCGGTTGTGGAACTGTTCATCAATCGTTTTGTGCGAAAGTTTGAGAGATCGAAGCAGTGGGCCTTTGAGGCCCTAAGGCGAATGGCAGTGCAGTAGATGAATATGCTCTGAGAATTTACGGAATTGAGCGGATATGCCCCTACAAAGTAGCTACGAAACTATGAAGGTGAAGAGGTTCCTAAAGGGGCTTGGCGGGAGGTATGCAAACTGGCCATGATGTCCAGTCGATCTTTTGATGTGGTGGTTGATCGAGGCAGACAGTTGAGATTAGCTATCTTTGTGGATGACAAATGAAGAGCAAAGAAAAAGCGAGCGGGGTTCTTGGTGTTCCCCAAATGGGTGCTCGGATAGTGGTGGCGAGTAATTACAGAGGAAAGGGTAGGAGCAAGAGAAGTGGTTTTAGACACAGATCACGACGATTCGGACCGAGTGCGGATCAGCGGTGGTCACGGTTCGAAGTGCAGCGGATTCTGTGCAGTTCAGATCCTCCTTGGCACCTTGTGTACAGTGTGAAGAGGACATTCGGGACCTTGTTTGATGGGATCGAGTATGCTTGGTGTGGCCAACCAGGTCACTTTGCTAGAGAATGCCCGTGTTCGAGCCACGGATGGGGTCACAAGGTTCATTGCGAATGTTCCTCGACAATTGTATCCGGTGCTTCCAACATGGCGGCGATCGATTCGGTGGCCAACGCCGAGGACAAGGGGCGTGGATTTGGAGGCGGTCGGGAGGTAGAAGTCGATGTCGAGTTACGCCACTTAGGGTAGGGTCAAGCTCGAGTTTTCACCACGACCCACGGGATGCTCAAGCTTCAAATGCGGTTGTGGCGGGTATTCTTACAGTACATTCTTATGAGGCTCGTGTTTTGATAGATCCGGGTGCTACGCACTCATTTGTCTCCCCTGTGTTTGCCATGAGGTTGGGTAGAAACCCTACAACCTTAGAATGTCCTTTATCGGTAGCTACCCCGCTTAGTGACAACATAGATGTAGATATGATTTTTCCGGGTAGCCCAGTGATAGTGGATGGAAAGATCCTCCCAGCAGACTTGGTTCCTTTACCAGTAATGGATTTTGATGTAATTTTGGGGATGGATTGGTTGGCAACTCACTATGCCACCTTAGACTGCAGGAACAAAAAGGTGTATTTCCACATACCTAGTGTGGAAGAGTTTAGCTTTGATGGTGACAGGAGCGTGGCTCCATATAATTTGGTGTCAGCAATTAGTGTCAGAAAAATGTTGAGGCGTGGATGCCAAGGGTATTTGGCATTGGTGAGAGATACATCTGTAGAAGGTGTCAGCATGGAAAATGTTCCTGTTGTCAGAGAATTCATAGATGTCTTCCCTGAAGAGCTTCCAGGGTTGCCACCAGAAAGGGGAATAGAGTTCTGCATTGATGTTGTTCCGGGTACAAACCCCATATCAATGCCACCTTACAGGATGGCACCAGCAGAATTGAAAGAGTTAAAGGAGCAACTACAGGAGCTTTTGGACAAGGGTTTCATACGTCCGAGTACTTCACCCTGGGGTGCTCCTGTTCTATTTGTGAGAAAGAAGGATGGGTCATTGAGGTTGTGCATTGACTACAGACAGCTGAACAAGGTGACAGTGAAGAACAAGTATCCACTTTCTCGGATCGATGATCTGTTTGATCAGCTCCAAGGAGCTAGATTCTTTTCCAAGATAGACTTGCGATCAGGCTACCATCAGTTGAGAATCAGGAATGAGGACGTGTCCAAAACGGCTTTCAGGACAAGATATGGTCATTATGAGTTCTTGGTGATGTCTTTTGGACTTACTAATGCACCAGCAGCCTTTATGGACTTGATGAACAGGGTGTTCAAGCCATTTTTGGACCGTTTTGTCATCGTATTCATAGATGACATTCTGGTATACTCTCGGACCGAGGAAGAACACGTGTGGCACTTGAGGATGGTGTTGCAGACGTTGAGGGAGCACCAGCTATATGCCAAATTTTCAAAATGTAAATTTTGGCTAGAAAGCATCTCATTCTTGGGACACGTGGTTTTTAGTGACGGCATTCAAGTGGATTCCAAGAAAATTGAAGCTGTAACTGATTGGCTTAGGCCTACAACAGTCACTGAGGTGCGAAGTTTTCTGGGTTTAGCTGGCTACTATAGGCGTTTTGTATAAGATTTCTCCAGGATAGCGGCTCCCCTAACTAAGTTGACCAGGAAGAATGTTCCATTCATTTGGACAGATGACTGTGAGGTGAGTTTCCAGAAGCTTAAGGAGTGTCTAACCACTGCCCCTGTGTTGACACTACCTGTGAGTGGTGAAGGATACACCGTATATTGTGACGCCTCCAGAGTTGGCCTAGGGTGTGTCTTGATGCAGAATGGAAAGGTAGTGGCTTATGCTTCAAGGCAGCTGAAGAGGCATGAGCAGAACTACCCCACCCATGATTTGGAAATGGCGGCTGTAGTCTTTGCACTAAAAATCTGGAGACACTACCTGTATGGTGAAGTGTGCGAGATATACACCGACCATAAGAGTTTGAAGTACATCTTCCAACAGAGGGACTTGAACTTGAGACAGAGGAGATGGATGGAGCTTACGAAAGACTATGATTGCACCATCCAGGTACCACCTGAAAGGCCAATGTTGTGGCGGATGCCTGAGCGTAAAATCTTCCAGCGTTTGGCGCACATTTGAGAGAAGAGACCATTGATTCAGAGGTACATGAGTTGATGGATCAAGGTTTAATCCTAGATCTTTCAGATGAGGGGGTATTGTTGGCTCACTTTTCAGTGAGGCCAGACTTGAGGGACAGAGTTAGAGTTTCCCAGCACAGAGACCAACAATTGATGAAGATCATAGAAAGAGTACAGCAAGGTGAAGGTGGTGAGTTTGGATTTGCCAATGATGGTGCCCTAGTACAAGGTTCTAGGATATGTGTGCCCGATGTAGACAACCTCAGGAATGAAATCATGCGAGAGGCACACTACACACTGTACAGTGTCCACCCAGGTTCCACCAAGATGTACCATGATGTGAAGGATAGCTATTGGTGGAATGGCATGAAGAGAGACATAGCAGACTTTGTGTCCAAGTGCTTGACTTGTCAGAAGGTGAAGTTTGAACACCAGAGACCGTCAGGGAAGCTGCAAGAGCTCCCTATCCCAGAATGGAAGTGGGAAATGATCACTATGGATTTTGTGGATCAAGGTTGCCTCGTACCACGCGAGGATATGATTCGATATGGGTAATTGTAGACCGCTTGACCAAATCAGCTCACTTCTTACCTGTAAAGACTACATACTCTGTGGTACAGTATGCCCGGCTCTACATTCGAGAAATAGTCAGATTGCATGGAGTTCCGGCTTCCATAATATCTGACAGAGGGCCCCAGTTCACTTCTCGATTTTGGAGAAAGTTGCAGGAGGCACTTGGCACACAGTTGAACTTCAGTACAGCCTTCCACCCTCAGACAGACGGACAGTCCGAAAGGACAATCCAAACACTGGAAGACATGCTTCGCATGAGTGTTTTGGATTTTGGAGGTCAATGGGATGAGCAGTTAGCTTTGGTGGAGTTTGCCTACAACAACAGTTATCACTCCAGCATAGGGATGGCACCCTATGAGGCACTATATGGAAGAAAGTGTAGGTCTCCTCTGTGTTTGTAACACCCTCCCGGTATCAACTCCGTACATTCTACTGTTCCGGTGACCGGTGTCGGTCCGGACAGCTAGAACGTCCGGAAAAATATTTAAATTAAAGTCAGGAACCATAATTAACTCAAATATTAGTAAGAAAAATTTAGTAAAAATTTTAGAAATAAAATACAACTAAATCAAATGAGCTGGTACCCTAGCGAGGGGTAACCAGAGGGAAGTTGTGGTTCTCGCAACGAGGAGCCCTAGACCCGAGGGAAAAATTATAAAATAATTTTTGGGACTTCAGAGAAGGGTTATTGAGGTTCCCATGGCATTAGAATGCCAAGAAAATACCTAGAAAAATTTTTCAATCGGTACAGACGATTTAGACCCGTTAACCCAAACGGAGGGCATTTTGGTCATTTCGCCTTCAGAGGTGATTTCTGGCCGACTTGTCCAGTTAAGTAAATAATTAATATGACATAAAATATGAAGAAATATTGCTAAAAATTAAATTGAAATGTGGTAGAAAAGAAAAGAAAAGAAAAATGAAGGAAATTAGGGATAATGACATCACATGATGTCATTTACATACCCTCCACCAATCACCATTCAATAAGTCTTTTTTTTAAACAATTAAAAGAGACAAATGGAGTCAAAATTCTGCTGTTTCCTTCTTCTTCTTCAGCCAAAACGTGAATCTCTCCCTCTTCTCCCTCCATTGATTTTCAAACAAAAGCTTCATTTCTCATGCTTCCTCACCATATTTCCTCAAGACCCCAACACTAAAATGAATCCTTGGACCTAGAGGAAGTGTTTGGCAGCCAAGAGAGTACAAGAAAATGAAGATTTAACTTGGAAAAATCTGCCCTACAAGAGGTTAAAGTGAGGTTAGTGCCTACTTATATATATACTTCTTTGATTCTATGTTAGAAGCTTGAAATAAGTGAGAAATTGTAAATTAAATGAATAAAAGTTAAGTGTATGCATCCCTTGAATTTTTGGCAGCCCTAAGGAAGGATGAGTTTGATTGTTTTAATGAATTTAGAGTGGATAGAAATGATGTGTAAGGTATGAATATGCATGGATGTTGAACTAGTGTGCTAATTGAGGTTTATGGGCAAATTGAATTGGACATTAGGGTTTTGAGAAGTGAAAAATTGATTTGGCTTATGAAATTGTTAGAGCACATTTTAATGGTCAATTAGTGACCATTTTAGGTAAGTTGACCATATTATGGACTGAAAAATAGGATTGCAAAGTGAAGTTGTAGGCTGCCCTAGGACAGCAGCAGAGGGACTAAAAATTCAGTCCACTTGCACTGCCATAACTTTGGCTGTGTAGGTCCAATTGATGTTTGGCTAATTGGACATGAAACTAGGCTTATAATGGCACATTTTTGCTGAAGAAACCATGCCCAAAAGACTAAAGCAAGAGGACCAAAACTTGGCCCCAATCCGGATACCACAAACAGCCTGCAAAAATGACCATTTGTACAGTAACTGTTCATTTGGCCATAACTCACTGTAGAGTGGTCAAATTGACCTGAAATTTTTACAGCAACAAGATAGGATATAGAAAAACAACTTTCATGAAGAAACCTATCCCAAATTATGCCATTAACCCATTCAAATTATTGAACAAAATTGAGTTATCAAACCTGCAACTCTGCAGATTTACATTTGAACAGTAATGTTTGGATGGCTATAACTCTCTCTAAAAAACTCGGATTTAGGCGATTCTTGAACCGATGGAAACCTAAGGCATGGTAGAACATTTCATATGAAGAAAGTTAGACCAAATTATGAACCTAACTTGGTCAAATTACTGACCAAAGTTGGACCAAAATCTGCCAAAACACAAAATTTCAGCAGAACGATGCAGTGAGCGAGAAACTTATTTTGGCCATAACTTGAGCTACAAAACTCCAAATGGAGTGATTCAAAAAAAGAAATTCAACTAGACAAAATAAGGAACATATTCTATGAAGGAAGTTTTGTCTAATTCCAACAGTAAATCGACCAATGAAACAGTGCAACTTCGGAGCACCAAAACCGAAAATTGGCAATTTTGCCAAAATGACCTAAGCTTTGAGAAAGTTACCAAAACCAACAAGTTTTAAATGAAAAATGTAGTATGTTTGAAGTGCCAAAGTCGATGTACATATTTTCTATGCAAAAGTCAACATTTTAGTTGACTAATGAAGTGAATAGTGACATGAAAACTTGAAATAAGCTTGGAAATGGATTTGGTAATTGATTCCAACAAGTTTTAAATGCAAAATGTGGTACATCGGGAGTGTTAAAACCAATGTACCTATTGTCTATGCAAAAGTCAACATTTTTGTTGACCAATGAGGTGAATAGTGACACCAAAACTTGAAATTCAAAATTTGAAATTAGAAATGCATCTAGGGGACATTAAATTGCAATTGGCAATTAATACTAGTAAATGTAAAACTCAAAATGTGGGATCTTGGTGTAATTAGAATTAATATATCCATTAAGTATAAAAAGGTCAACATTTTGGTTGACTAGTATGGTGAATAGTAATCAAAATGATTAATGAATTAAGATGAAGACCTAGAACCAATTCTAAGCTTAAATGCTTAGAATTGTATGACAAATATGGACTATACATCCTAGTCAAAATTGTTAAAAAGAAATTTAGGCCATAAATTTGAAATCCATGAAATATTCATGGATTACTTGAAACATGAAAAATAAGTCACCTAATTGATGTGAATAGATAGTTAGGGCATATATGCCCATCATAAATGGAATTCATAAAATATTAGTAACTCAACTTGAAATATAAAATTTGTAATTACATAAATAGATTCTTGAATGTATAAATGAGAAAAGAAAAATGTTTTGAATACAATGGTACATGTGAACCATTGCTTAGAATTGTGATCAATATGAATAACATAATGAATGAATAAATGAACCATATTAATGTATGAATGAGACATTAGTTCTCATTATTGTAGAGAGGAGAAATATTTTGAGTACAATGGTATATGAATACCATTATTGTGAATTGTGATCAATAGAAATGATGTAAGGAATGTATGAATATTATGATCAATGTACAAATTATGAAATTTATCGTGAAATAATAAAGACATAAAACACAACATATTAATATTTGATGATAGTATATGCCCTTGTATTGCCTAGACATGTGTGTCAGATTGGATAGTTTGGCATGCCAATAGGGTATTGTTTTAGCAGTACTGCGAAAGGCTTTATGCCTGTATTCATGGCTTTATGCCCGTATTCATGGCTTTTATGCCCGTATTCATGGCTTTTATGCCCGATTATGTGATATCATGGCTTTTTAGCCATACCGATCGCATACATGGTTGGCGTTCTGCGTCCCATGGTATGACGCCCGAGGCAATCATGGTGTCGGTGCCAACGACTTCGTTATCCGATTTAGTCACTGTCAGAGGTCACTTGGGCAGTGTAATTTATTGAAATAAATTAAGACTATTAGTAATTAAAAACATTAGAGATCAAATAAATGAGTTAATAAGACTTCAAAAGAATTAGTTACAATTATGAAATGATCCAAACCACATAAAAATTGTTAAGTAAAATGATAAGAGAGTTGCAAAAATAGGTATAACTTAACTAAATATTTTAAATGTACCTTCTATTGCCATATGAATATAAATTGAGTATTTTTATTAATTCTGTATATCGTACATTATCACTGTGAATTTCGGAATTAAACGCTTCCAAAGCGAAACAAATGAGAACAAAAGATAATTAACATTAGACACATTGTATTAAATTAAATTGATTCTTAATCAAATTATGCTCTGTTCTTTCTTTATTTGTATATATTATTTCTTGTTATATTATTGCACCACTAAGCAGAAATGCTTAGCGCGATGGAATTGCTTCCTCGCGCAGGTACTGAAGGTAAAAACCAGTAGACTGTCGACTGAGATTTTTGGAGTCCAGATCTGCAGAAGTGTCAGAAGAGTTCAAGATTGTCACCTCCTCAGCAATGCATGTAGATAGGGCTCATTTTATACATGTTATGTATATTGTTCATTCCTAGCACATTGTAAATTATTTGTATATCTTGTACAAAATAAACTCATGTAATTAACCTATGAATTATGGAAGCTATTCAAAGTAAGTATTTTAGTATGTGAATTGAATTTGAGTTATAATGAGATTATACTTGTGAATATTGAGATATTGAAAATCTAATGAGATTTCTGAGAAATCTGGATACTGTATTGAGATACATTATGTTTGAAAATTTTTGAGACTATTAAGTTTGAGAAATTGAGTATATATTGAAATTGTCTTTGGCAGGTTCAGAAGAACTGTTAGTCCAAATTACAGCCGACACTTTGTCGGATTATCGTTAAAATTTTTGAAATTTCCAATTTAGTTAGATTTTGATAAAAGTAAAAATAGCCTAAATCTTCAATAAAGTTTTTGAATAAATAAATCAAGGACTGTAATGAAATCAGATAAAAAAGAGTGCTCCGGCACACTGAGTGGCATAACTTGCACGGCTACACTGTAGTCGGGTAAGGGGTGTCACAGTGTTGGACAGAAATGAGGGAAGCGAAGGTGCATGATGTAGACCTAGTGCAGTATACTTCAGAGGTAGTTCCTTTAATCAGGGAACGACTGAAGACAGCTTTCAGTAGACAGAAGAGTTATGCAGACCCTAGACGGAGGGATGTGGAGTTTGCAGTGGGCGACTATGTATTCCTGAAGGTTTCTCCAATGAAGGGAGTCATGAGATTTGGAAAGAAGGGCAAGTTGGCACCTCGGTATATCGGACCTTTTGAGGTTACTGATAGAGTTGGAGCAGTTGCCTACCGGTTGGAGCTACCACCCAACCTTTCTCACGTTCATCCCGTGTTTCACATCTCCATGCTCTCAGGAAATACATTCCAGATCCTTCTCATGTACTGTAGCCGGATGTGATAGAGCTAAAGGAGAACTTGACATTTGAGGAGCAGCCTGTAGCCATAGTGGACTACCAAGTGAGACAGCTGAGATCCAAACAGATCCCTATGGTTAAGGTTTTGTGGAGGAGTCAGTCAGTGGAAGAGTGCACCTGGGAGTCAGAACGGGACATGCGTAGCAAGTACCCTTATCTGTTCAATGTATAATCATGTGCTTTATTCTGCCTTGTGTAAAATTCGAGGACGAATTTTCTGTAAGGGGGGAAGAATGTAACACCCCAAAATTTTAAATTTTATGAGCATTTTTTGTATTTTAATTTTATTTAAATTTTAGGAATTTTTTTGAGATTTTTCGGATTTTAAAAATCGGGTTCGATTTTCCAAAAATATAAACTTTGAGGATTTTTAAAAAATTTATTTAAAGACCACGTGGCAAAACTAAAAATATATTTGGAGTCTACGTATTTTTCTGAGTTTTCTGGAATTTTTTCGGAATTTTTGGACCTCGTTTTTGGTCCCGAGACAGAGTAAAAATTCAAAATTCTGTATTTCGAATTGAACCGGCCGAATCGAACCGGACCGGATCGGACCGGTTGAATCGGACCGTTCTTCTTCCCTTTTTCTTCCTCCCGCGCGCGACGTTCCCTCTCCCTTTTCTCTCTCTTTTCTCTCTCCTCCCCTCCCCACGGCCGCCTCCCTCGTCCCCACCTCGCGGGCCTCCCACTGCTCTCGGCCGCGCCCCAAACGGCCGGAAACGCGCGCGAACGCCTCCCTCAGCGGCGTTTAGCTTCCAGCCGATCCGGCCACCAATTGGACCGGGTCTTGTGTCTAAAATCATCTACTCGGCGAGAACTTTCCATTGACACCAAGAACGCCGAAATCCATCGAGCGGTTTGTCCAATTTTTGCTCGGGAAGTTTTTAGCCCATTTCGACTTTTGGGCTAGATTTCTCGAAAACCGTGAATCCCACGAGAAAACCGAGGCTACCAGCACGCTCCACTCGTCGAGAGCTTCGCAACGACATAAATTTCGAATTTTTCCGACACCGTTTTTCGATGGGTCCCACGGAACTTCGCAGTGTTTTTCCGAGCATTAAATGAGCTTAGAAAATTCTGAAAAATTTATGTACTAACCCCCGTGTTATGGGCTTCGTGTAGGTATCCTCAATTCGCGGAAATTCGACAGTTGACCAGGTCTGTGAATTTCCGGCGAATGCACTTCATCGAAAAGTCTCCGAATTGGACCGAGGTTTTGGCTACCCCCCCATTGTCAGACGTCCCGAGTGCGTCCCCAAAGTCGGAATCAGCAAAGGTAAACCTGAACCTTGCTTTTTCGTAATTTTCTAGTGCTTAAATAGGATTAAAAATCCATAAAATATTCGTGGTAGCTTAGAAAATTACGATTTTTTTTGCAATAACTTAGTAATATTGCTAAGGACCGCAGGGCAAAGTTTTATAATTTTTAGAGCTTGTTTGGGCAGTTTTTGCAAAAATGATCAATAATAAGGACTAAATTGAAATTTTACATGTTGTGATGGATGATTGAATTGGTGGGCCCAGGAGGGGCTGTGTGATGTGATTGAGTTGTGGACATATGGATTGTGAATATAGAAGTGTGTTTTGAGCCCTTTTGCAGGTTGGGTAGGTCCTAGGTATAGGGGAGACTCACTGGGATTTTCGCACGACTTAGGACGTATTGGACTTTATCTTTTTTTGTATTGATTAAAAATTATAAAATTATTGTAATAAAATTGTCAGTGAGCAGCCTTCTTCCTCCGCCCAGCCGCCACAGTGATTGTCGTCAAGTCTGTGAGTAGAATATTAATTTTAATTGTAATTTCGATATTATTATATGTTCAAGCATGCCCATGAATCACTTATATGCATATATTTATGTAGTTAAACTCTAGGCACGATTTATGTTGCATTCATAACTGTTGATGTGCCATGGATGTTGTTGTGGTAATTTGGAGCAGTGTGCGTGCGTTGGCGTGCGTGTGATGTGGTGTGGACTATGGATAGGACGGGGTAGTCACGGCTTGAGTAATTCGCTGGGACCCGATCCTTCGAGGGGTAGTCACGGCTTGAGTAATTCGCTGGGACCCTCGATTTGGTTATTAAGTGGAAGTCCGAGCTGAGTAATTCGCTGGCACTAGGTTGGATTTAAGAGAGCTGTATAGGGGATCAGCTCCCATATGTTATGATTGATACTACAGGGTGTGTGAGTGCTCCAAATTACCTTTTTGATGTTATGATGTGAAAATGTTGTTGATGTTGCATTTCACTCTACAGGGTGCATTAGTTTTAGATAGTTATAGGGATTATGGTTAAAATTGATATTTTACTCTCTGAGTCGAACGCTCACTCCTATTCAAAAATTTTTACAGGCCACAGGAGGATATTTTTTTGAGGTTAACCTGCTTTCTCCCTTGCAGGTCAATTATTACTGTTTGTATAAACTTGTTAAATCTTAGAATTTCCGCATGTGTTAGAAATGTTTATTTGATTTAGGTCTGTAAACTAAATTATTATTTTGGGACCTGTAAACTTAATATGCTATGCATGTTTGATGGATTGGATGAGGGAGCTGAGCTCCCATTTATTTTTATGTTGATGAGTATGTGGAGGGTGAGCTGAGCTCCCCAAATGACTATATATTGTGTTTATAGGTCGGGTGAGTCAAAAATTCCCCGTTGGAAAGTCCATTTTATGGCCGGACTCTGTCCGTTTGTTTTCTTGAAATTGGGCCCAAATGGGCCTTAGAATTGGGTAAATGAACAGTTAGGCTTACTACGGGCCTCGGGGGCTTTAGCGCCCAGGTCCTAGTGCCGGTCCGGCCCATAGGTTGGGTCGTGACATTTTGTGAATATTATTTGAATGTGGTTGAATATGTTGATATTTGTTGCATTTCATTTTTAGGAATGCATCAGTTTTAAATAGTTATAGAAATTATATTTAAAATTAATATCTTACCCTATGAGTTAATACCCACTCTTGTTCACCTTATTTTTCAAGAAAATAATTATAGAATCTTCTTGTGATTAATCTGTTTTCTTTCTCACACGTCTTTGTTAGCAGCAATTATCAATATTTCATAATATTAATTAAAAATTTAGAGCTCCGTATTTGCTACAAGTATTTTATTTAGCTTGAGACTATAATAATTTATTTATTTTGAAATTGTAAAACTATTATTTATACATGTGTGGATATATTGGATGAGTATTTATCTTTGATGAGGGAGCTGAGCTCCCATTTGATTAAATTACTATATTGATGATTATAAGAATGAGCTAAGCTCACAAAATTGATATATTTTATGATTATAGGTTGATTGAGCTAAAAATTATATGTTAAATAGTATAATTTATGATCATACTCTGTTTGTTTATCTTCTTAAATTATTGTTATAGGCGTTATGTTTAAATTTGAAATAGCTAGACTTACTACGAATTACATAAATTTTAGTGTTCATCCGGCTCATAATCTGGGTAGTAATTCCAAGTATAATTTTTCATTGCAGTAATTATATAAAATTAAGTTAAAAATTAAATTAAACTAAAACTAAAATATCAAAAATCATATCCAACGAGACTAGTGTCATCTGCGGGCTAGAGCTCTGTGTCTAGTGGAAAGGCTGAGATTTGAGAGTTGTTGCGATGAAGCGCTTTTTCAAGCCAATAGAGAAAGATGGGTCTGCAAAGAAGCCTGCGCTCTCTGCGAAACAAGAAGATGGTGAAAAGAGAGAGTTATCTGCATCAGAAGGGAACTGTGAGAACAAGAAAGAGCCGTTGAAGTTTATAACATGGAACGCCAATAGCTTTCTTCTTCGAGTCAAGACCAACTGGCCTGAGTTCTCCAAGTTCATCTCTAGCTTGGACCCTGATGTCATTGCCATACAGGTACTTATCTCTCTCTCTGTTGCATCTCTATTTTATAACTATTTGATGTATAGGAATTTGATCCAATTTGTTAAATGTGCGTAATGGGAACTGGGTATTTGATGATTGGGTCTATGAACATTGATTTTGTGTGCAATGGCAACTGTGTGTTGGGTATTTAATGGGGAAGTGTGTTTTGAGATGCGGGTGTTAGATGGGTACTATTTTGGTTGTATGCTGAGGTGCTAAATGTTTGTTTCTGTATTTGAATTTGCGATATTACTTCTTTTTTTTTTTCCCTTCAAATTTACCTCTATTTGCTTGCATTTGAAGAAGTAATGTGCTTTTGTTTGAAGGAGAAAGAAGGAATTGAAACCAGGTCGATTGAGTAGTAAAACACTAACCAGAGAATGCACGTCCGGTCTGCAGCCTCTAATTTTATAATATTTAGTTCCCCTTTTGTCCTCAATATCAAGCTCAGAGGAAGGAGTACAATTGTGTCAATTGAACTGTCTATGATATATGTTTATGCACTCTTACAGTTTGGTTGTTTGAGTTTCATGAAACTGAGTTGCTCTTAGATAAAATCTGGGCAGCGGACATATTGGACATAGTCTATTGTTGGCCTAACGAGGTTTGCAATGTATGGCATTCTGATACCCTAATTCCTTACTCTTTAAAGGTGAAATTTGTTGTTTTAATCTTCCTCTTTATCACTTGGTTTGAAGGGTTGGACATTTTGCATATTGCTGTTAACTGGATCTGTATCCAAGGGAATTAAGGAAGTTTTGGTGTTATTTTGAGTGCAGAGACAAATAAATATCAATCAATGTGTGTGCGTGTGTGTGTGTGTGTGTGTATTCCAACTGAATTAATGGAAACAACCTTACATTGCTAGACTTTATTTTGCTATATTCTCTGTTGGGTCATCGGTTTCCTTCCTTGATGCAGCTCATGATTAATTTGTCATCTTAAAACTCTTTATTATGCAATGTTATTCATATTTCTGAACATATATGAGGTCTTATCAGTTTTTTTTAGTTGCATACTAATCCTTGATAACTGAGTGAACTCTATCTAATAGCACAATAATTTTAGGAAGTAAGGATGCCTGCTGCAGGCTCAAAGGGTGCGCCTAAAAACCCAGGAGAGTTGAAAGATGACACAAGCTCTTCCCGTGAGGAAAAGCAGGTGACATTTGTTCTTATTACTATACATGAGATAATTTTGTGAAGATCATGCCCTATTATGTAAACTAGAAATTTTTTACACTAAGCTTGGAAAACTGGAACGTAGGAAAAAAGAAAATATTGAGGGAAAATAAATAGAAGAATGTATATTTTCCTCCATTGTTTGGATGGAAAGAAAATCAGGAGAGAATAAGTGGTAGAAAGGTTCTGAAATTACAATTTTTACCTTTACTTTTTTGATAAAATATTTTTAATAAGGGGTATTTAATAGTGAAATTAAAGTTTCATTCAATTGGCATATTTAAAGATCAAGTTTCTGATGTTAACTGATAACCTATTATATTTTTATCAAATGATGCAGATATTGATGCGTGCTCTTTCCAGTCCACCATTTGGAAATTATCGCATTTGGTGGTCCCTTGCAGATTCAAAGTATGCAGGGACTGCATTGTTAGTAAAGAAGTGTTATCAACCAATAAAGGTTTCTTTCTCTCTTGACAGAACAGGTAGTTTGGTTCAATTTTTCTATGGTTCATGCATGTGGTATGAAATATTTCTCATTTAGGGACAAGAAAGTTCTTTCATCATAATTTGGACATAACTGCTTTACTTGATGGAAAATGCATCATGTTTCTCCTCCCATCAGATTTGCATATGAAGTGATAGTCACTTGTACATTTTTTTTTTTTTGCCATTAGCTTCAAAACATGAACCAGATGGCCGTGTTATTTTAGCTGAATTTGAGACATTTCGTTTATTGAATACATATGCACCAAACAATGGCTGGAAAGAAGAGAATTCATTTCAAAGGAGAAGAAAATGGGACAAAAGGATGCTAGAGTTTGTCGTGCAATTATCAGACAAGCCTCTTATATGGTGTGGTGATCTGAATGTTAGGTTAGTATTTCTGTATTTCTTTGTCTTTCTGAATTTGTCTTGCTTCATTTTTACTATTTAGTGTAGTCCAAGCTATTCAAGGTATATGGAATAAGTTGAGGACCCTACTATTCATACATGCATGCATGCAAATTTGTTTTGTTTTGTTTCTTTTTTTTCCTCCTCTTGAATTCTATGAAGATTGTAATGCTTTGTGCTCAGTATTTTCTCCAGTAGTTGATTGATGCCAACAACATGATTAGATGGACTGATTTTGGCACCATGTGCAATTTATCCTCCACTTCTTTCAGTCCAAGAAACTGAAGATAATCATTCATATTTATTTTTTAGAAAAAAAAAAGAAAAGAAAAGGTGGCATATTGACTTGCACACAATTGGTTCTTCAAAGGGTGATGAATCAAATTCAATTGTTTTCTAGTGTTATATTTAGATTACCGTACTGTTGGAGAACTGTTCTTGACTTTGTAAGAAACTGTTCTGGCAATAAGATCTGCTTTGTGTCTAATTCTTGGAATGAACTTAGTGTTCTTACCTATGATCTTCTACTTAAAAAGTTGATCTCTAATTTGCAGCCATGAAGAGATTGATGTGAGTCACCCTGAATTTTTCAGCGCAGCAAAGCAAAATGGTTATATTCCTCCAGACAAAGAGGTGTTAGTATTTTTGTTTGAACATATTCTGGCACGTTTTGGTTTCATCTCAACTTTGATACATGCAGGATATTGTTAAAGTTGCCTTTCGGGCACCAAAATTATTGGGAAAAGATAAGCTACTGAAATGAAAGAAGACTTTTACTGTCAAAACTTGTACATTTTATATGTCAAGCAGAAATTATTTGCCCTTGTAAACGGAAATGCTTCTTTGTATTGAGCATTGAAAGTCTGAATTATAAATCATGTAGTCTGGAAGGAGCCATTATAATTTCAAAATACTAGTGCAATAATGGATGTTTTGGATCAATTCCTTTAGCAATGAGTTGCTTTTGAGTTAAGGGGTTACCTTTGTATGTGTGCATGCAAGCATGCAGCCATATGTGCTTGTGGCTGTTATTTTTCTCAAAGTCCATTTTATGTTAGCATTCTTTCTATTACAATGGTAAAGTTACTCCATTTGTGACCTGAAGGTCACAGCTTTGAGCTACGGAAATAGCCTCTCTGCAAAATAGGGGGGAGGCTGTGTGCATCAACCCTCTCCAAAGCCCACAAGTGTGGGATGCTTCCTATACTAGGTCACCCTTTTTTGTATTCTTTCTATTGCAACTGTTTAGTATGATCCTCCTTATCTAAGCTAATGCTTTGACTTTTGCATTTTGTTGTTGCAGGATTGTGGGCAGCCTGGCTTTACCTTGAATGAGAGAAAGCGCTTTGGTGCCATTCTGAGAGAGTGAGTGCTTCCACTGAACATGTACTACTATAATTTTAATTAGCAATTAGTGCTGAAACCATAAATTGTACCTTTACTGATTTTTGCCCTTGAAGATTGAGGTCAGTTAATAGTTCCTTATGGTAAATCATGTTACAATATCTTTCACTATAAGCGTCGGGATTAAAGATCATTATTTCATTTCTTTCACTCTCTCTTCTCATGACCTTCTTACCTTGCAGATTCATTTTGCTTTTCAGATATAAAGATTTCTCTTTTTATTTCCTAATTTGTCCTGTTAATGAAGTTTGGAACTGTTTGGATTATGCTTTAGGGGAAAGCTGATAGATGCATATAGATTTTTGCACAAGGAGAAGGACATGGAGTGTGGCTTCTCATGGTCTGGGAACCCCATTGGAAAGTATGAAATCATATGGATTATCTATTTAGCATACATACGAAATATATGCTATGAATAACTATGTTATAATATGACCAATTGATGTCTTTTAATAACGAAAATTTATGCTGCCATTACGGTGTTCCAGATAGTCGCATACTTGTAGCAGCAAGTGATATACTTCCTGATGGATGGCTTTGTTGTAGGTATCGAGGGAAAAGGATGAGAATTGATTATTTCATAGTTTCAGAGAAATTCAAAGATAGGATTATTTTGTGCGAGATGCATGGGAAAGGAATTGAATTACAAGGTGCTCTTTTTTTGTTTTTTGTCCTTTTCTCTTATGCTATGCAAATCCTTTACACTAGTGAATACTGGTTAGAAAATCTTTTTATCATCCATTTAATGAATTGAGCCAATGAGGCCTTGATCTAGTGGCAGAAGACTTGTCTATGGCCGTAGAAACAATATGTATACTTTTGGCCTCAAACTCCTCTCTTGCTACATGGAAAGTCCATTTTTACATTTTAGTGAGTTGAAAACAGCAAGCAACCTGTACTGCTAATCACTGCACACCAGCACACTGGAGGACTTGCCTTGGCTGTCTCAGATGGCACAGCCTAAGGGAATGTTGCTTTATTCTCCAATGTTCTTAAACTTTGTAAATGATCTGTGGCTGACGGTTTACATATTATTTTCCTCACTTGGAAGGATATATCGGATATATCTTTCTAGGTTTTCTATCTTTTGAGGCTTGCAAATGATTTTGTTATATGTACATTTGGAATGGGTGGTAGTTTATGTTTAGTTCTCTTGCCAATTGAAATGGTTCAACTATCTGCACAACATTGATCAACTTCAAACAAATTTGGAATTTGCATTGTTCTAGTCTTCAGTCCATTGACTGCTGTCAATTCTTAATTATCATCATCTGCTAAAGCTCTTTATAGAGATCACATATTCACATTGCAGACAGTAAATGCTATTTAAATTAATAATGCTTACATTCAAATGCCTAAACAAAAATGAAAAGATATCCATTTTTTTTGTGGAAGCTTGCGTTGTTTCTTGCCCTTTTCTCTATCATTTCTCACTGCATAGAAGTTCAGCTATCTTAGTTGACCTTGGATTCTTGGCAGGTTTCTACGGAAGCGACCACTGTCCAGTATCTCTTGAGCTTTCACCAGCTAGTTGTGATTCCAATGAGAGTTAACTTTCGTATGTTTTTATTCTGTGATGATACTGTTATCTAATTTCTTAGTGTATTAAATAGAATCTCCTTTAGTCTCAAAACTTTAAGACATAAATTTATTTATCAAGAAATTATTTTGGATTACCAATACCCCATATGCTAGTGTTATGTAATTTAATTAAATAGTAAATGGCCAAGCTAAGATCAATCATGAGGGTGTGTGGGGACAATAATGTGAAGGAAATGGGATCAATGATGTAAGGGGAGTTAAAGCATGCTCGGTAAAAATTATTCAATTCAAATTAGAGCAGCAAACGAAGCTTTGCTTTGTAATGTACGACTCTGTTTTCCCCAATTACATTGTAAGCTTTAGCTAGTTGGCTTATTTGCTAGTTGCCTGGACGACTCTATGGCCCGCCATGGATGCTCAACCACTCAATCACATTACCATACATTATCCTCTTTAAGATTTATTTATTTTTCTCAGCGCATGTTGACATTAATTTGTAGTGATTTGACTTGTCAAGCTCTGATTTGGTTTCCTCGCGGACTCCGTTTGACCGTCGTCGAAGTCAAACCCAAGGTAAAAATGATGAAAACTGAAAACAAGAAAATGTTGGGGCAAAAAATATAAGCCGGGAAAAGATAAGGGCCACAACTGCGAAATGTTTATTATTATTTTAAATTTCTTCCCATATCCTAAAATTCATTGCCCCTTATCCAGAAAATGAAAATCCATGCCGATGACAGCTTGGCCAAGCAGTGGATATACTGTATTTTAGGCCAATGTAATTAAATTAAATTGTATTTAAGCAATAATTGCTCTACTTGTTTACTTAAAAAAGGTAAATTATCCGCATCCCAATTTTAAAATTCTATAATATAATATATATTTATAAACGAATTCAATCTTAAAAAAAATCAGATTGGTGGAAACTGTAAATAAGAACAAAAGCGGGGTCATTTACAAAAATTAAGCCAATCCCCCACTCGATGGAAATACGTTGGCTACTCTGTGAGGTTCCGCACTGGGCAGTCTCTTCATCTCTGCCTCTCTATTTTCACCGCTCTGTAATAAGCAGGGCAAAAACAAAATCTCATATAAAAAAAACCCCAACCGCAAAGACAATAAGCCCCAAACCCATTTACGTTATACTATAAAAAAAGTAAGAGAGCAAAGAATCTGATCAGCTTGCTTCCCTTCTTCTTTCCTGTCTCTCTCCTCTCAGTGCACAATGGACTTTGTATGAGAAACAAACCCACGAATCCAAAACCGCCCTTTTCAACAATTTTTCATCTTCTCTCTGTTTTTTCATGGCAGCTTCTGGTGGGTTGGTCTCTGAGCCAACATCACAGCAAGAGGTCTTTCAATGGCTGAAAAACCTACCACTGGCACCAGAGTACCATCCTACTCCAGCTGAGTTCCAAGATCCAATTGCCTACATTTTCAAAATCGAGAAGGAAGCTGCCAAGTATGGTATCTGCAAAATCGTGCCCCCTGTCCTTGCGGCTCCCAAGAAAGCTGCAATTTCTAATCTCAACCGCTCCCTTGCCGCCCGTGCTGACTCCTCTAGTTCGAAATCCCCACCTACATTCACTACCCGCCAGCAGCAGATCGGATTCTGCCCGCGGAAGCCCCGTCCGGTGCAAAAGCCCGTGTGGCAGAGTGGAGAGAACTATACTTTTCAAGAATTCGAAACTAAAGCTAAATCCTTTGAGAGAAGCTACCTCAAGAAATGCTCGAAGAAGGGAGCTCTTTCTCCTCTAGAGATCGAAACCCTATACTGGAAAGCTACTGTCGATAAGCCTTTCTCTGTTGAGTATGCCAACGACATGCCAGGCTCTGCTTTCTCACCGAAGAAGACTGGAGGGAAGGAGGTGGCAGAGGGGGCAACTGTGGGGGAAACGGAGTGGAATATGAGAGGAGTGTCGAGGGCAAAAGGGTCATTGTTGAGGTTTATGAAGGAGGAGATACCTGGGGTTACTTCACCGATGGTGTACGTAGCTATGATGTTTAGTTGGTTCGCTTGGCATGTAGAGGATCACGACTTGCATAGCTTGAATTACTTGCATATGGGGGCAGGAAAGACTTGGTACGGTGTGCCGAGAGAGGCTGCGGTTGCTTTTGAGGAGGTTGTTCGGGTTCATGGGTATGGAGAAGAGATGAATCCTCTTGGTGAGTTTTTATTGTACTACATTAAGCGAGAGAACTAACATGTAGTTTGACTCCCCTGTTTCTAGGTGTATTCATGTTATTTCGAAAGAATTTATTTATGTGAAGGACATTGTCAAATGCATCATTTAGTAGCATTACTCAATTAATATGGTGGAGGAGATGATGATATAATTCCAAAAATGGTGAGACTTGATAATGTTTTGAGTAACCAGTATCACTTATTAAGATGGGCTATTGAACAATGCAAGTAAATCACAGTGAAGACCTGGGATTCACCTTTTTTTACCAAAAGGCACTTTTGGGTGGTTGCTGATTACTTGTTGAGACTATTTATGTGCTATTGGTGTTTGATTGTCCTTCTGGGACCTGGGTTACCCTTTTTCTTAAAACATCATGAATAGAGTTTTTATGGAGTGATGCTGTTCTGGTTCATCTGAAAAGATATGTAATTTTGGAAAGTAAGAGAATGATAGTTGACTTCACGCTTATATATACATCTGAATATACTCAATGTTACTTTGATTTGCCTTCTACCAGTTACATTTGCAATTCTTGGTGAGAAGACCACAGTTATGTCACCTGAAGTATTTGTTAATGCTGGTGTACCATGCTGCAGGTGCGCCTTCACTTCCTTCCTATTCTGCTCCTCATTGTTCTCATTTTGCTTTGTAATAACTTGCTAATGTTTTACTTTATTGGGAAACCAATTACGATAACCCTTGGGGTGTATGAAACCATTTGCTTAGAAACTGCATTGATGTCATTTCTATTGATAGCAGTTCAACCTGTTTAATGATAGATGTGCGATTATATACTTGTAGACTTAGTCATCTGAAGGAACTTTTCTCAAAATATAATCACGCCTTATCTCTTTCTGTACACTGATGGAAACTTTGGGCATAATCTTAGTCATAACTTGTATAAGCCAATGTTTTTCAATCTGGCTTGACTGCATTTTTTTTTCTAAACTTTTTAGTTTCTGTGAACCAGATTAGTGCAAAATGCTGGGGAGTTTGTTGTCACTTTCCCAAGAGCCTATCATTCAGGTTTCAGTCATGGTAAGACACCTTTGTACTTGAGTTTAGTCTTCTCGAATTGGGAAGTGATTGCTGATGTTTCTTTAATTTTCATTATTGTGCTGTTTGTGATTTTTGATATCTAGGATTTAATTGTGGGGAGGCAGCTAATATAGCAACTCCTGAATGGTTGAGGGTTGCTAAAGATGCTGCTATTCGAAGAGCTTCAATTAATTATCCTCCTATGGTGTCTCATTTCCAGTTGCTTTATGATCTTGCACTAGAACTATGCACAAGGTATGCTTTATCAACTATTGCAACTTTACTTGGCAGCTGAACTAGTAATCTTTCTCTTCAGTAGTTTCCTTGTCAGCTTTCCAAGGGATTCTTCATTTACAAATTGGATTATTTCAGACAATAACTTACAAGATGAAAAACTCTTCCATACATGATTTGTTGATTATATATCTAATATTGGTGAAATTTAATTGAGTTTGAAGTAGTCAATCACGTGCTGCTGGGAAGACTCATAGGGAATCTGACTCAATTCTGTGTTTACAGAAAATTTTGTGTTAGTAGATAGATAATTGTCACCATCATGTTTCCGTGTTGCCAAACCCCCATATGCTGCTCTCTTTTCTTGTTATTCATCCAGTTAAATCTAAATTTGTGTGTGTAACCTGAAAAATAGAACTTCCTTTCTGAGAAGTTTGTCTCACATGTGAACTATGCTTCTGGATGTCTATGTTAGGATGGTATGAGTATGATGTAGTTTACATAGAATTTCTTTTGTAATTATAAGCCATCTCGTATTTCTTATTCTTTCTTCTTCCAGAATGCCTGTGAGCATCACTGCTAAACCGCGTAGTTCTAGACTAAAAGATAAGCAAAAGGGTGAAGGAGAAACACTGGTTAAAGAACTATTTGTAAAGAACGTAATTCACAATAATGGCCTGCTTCATATTCTTGGAAAAGGATCTTCGGTTGTGCTTCTTCCTCGAAGTTCTTCAGACATTTCTGTTTGTTCGAATTTACGTGTTGGATCTCAGTTAAGAGCGAGCCCCTCCCTTGGGCTATGCAGTAACAAGGTTATCATGAAATCCTCAAAGGATTCAGTTCCTGATGAAATCATGCCAGAAAGGAACAACAAAATCAATCAAGCAAAAGGCCTCTTTTCGGTGAAAGAAAAGTTTGCTTCTTTGTGTGAAAGAAATAGGTTTTCCTCATTGAATGGAAATGACAGTATGCATACTATGGACACAGGCATTGCAAACGGGGAAACTGTTCATGGTGATAAGTTATCTGATCAGAGATTATTTTCATGTGTTACATGTGGAATTTTGAGCTTTGATTGCATTGCTGTCATTCAACCAAGAGAAGCTGCTGCTAGATACCTCATGTCTGCTGATTGTAGCTTTTTTAATGATTGGATTGTTGGTTCTGGAGTAACTAATGATAGGTTCACCATTGCCCTTGGAGACTCAAACACTGCTGAGCAGAATTCCTCCACCAGTAAGTTTTAAATGGTCTTCTTATGATGTTGGCTTGCCTTTATTACATGATAATAATGTTACATATAGGTCAAAAGTCTTGTATCTTTTTAGTTTATATTATGTCAATAGTCATATTGAGCTCCATCATGTGTACTGAATTTGTCTTGCATATGTCTGATTTGATGGTAATGCATTTCTAGGATTGATTGATAGAGACCCTTAAAAGTAGTGTGCTAAGGTTGAACCCTACTGGTTAAACTGATCTAGAAGGTTGGGGGTTGGGAGTGAGGGTAGGTGTGTTTTATGTTCTCATCCCTTTGTAAAACAATGTGCTGCATTTGGAATTACATTTTATTTTTTATGTATTTATTTTTTTCTAATCAGGCATTATCAAGTAGTAGGTTTGTAAAACCAATAATGAGAACACATGGGGATAATGCAGAAGAATTATAGTGCTTTAAAGTGAAAACAATTTTCTTAATTATCTGTAGGCTTATGAGTGTGAAAAAGAGGTTGTATTTTGTAGGTACCCTTTAAGAATGGTGTATTAATGTGAGATTCAGAATTAATCGTTTCTATCCGGCTTGAAATGGATTATGAGAACTTGATGATCTTTAAAATCTTCAAGGGATGATAAATGGATAAGAAATGCCTTTTTGTTTGTCATAATAATGTTGGCTGGGCTTTTATTCTGTGTCAATCCTTTATTTATTTATGTGATGGTCCAATGATGATGCATGGCTCCTGTTTTGAACTAAACCACTTATTAGCACAACATAAAATGCATTCTTCAATTAACATGGCTCTTCGAGCGGCTAAATTTTCAATTGACCTGCACATTTTATGGTCCTCAAAAAGGCCAAAGGCTTTTTCTATTTATTATCTTTTATCTTATGATTCTGTAGATTCTCTGTTTACTTGCTGATTTCCTTATTCCAGAAACCGATCTTGATCTCATTTTTTTTTTCCTCCAAAATTATAGAATGGTTGAAGAAGAATACTGTGGATGGTTTATATGATGTCCCTATTCAGTCTGCTAATCACCAAATTCAGATGACAGATCAAAATAAAGTTGCTTCAAATGCCGAAACACAGAGAGCCACTTCTGCTCTTGGCTTACTAGCTTTGAATTATGGAAATTCATCAGACTCTGAGGAAGATCAGTGTGAACCAGATGTTTCGCACGATCCTGCTGAAATTAACATGACAAACTGCTCATTGGAAAGAAAATATCAGCATCAAATTTCTGCTTTGCCTTCTTTCAAGCAAGAGTGCCATCATGATGAAACTGGCAGTCATACTATATCTTTATCAAGGCCTGATCATAGAGATGAAGTTACTCTTCAGACTCTTGATGGGCATGCAGAACAGGGACATGGGCATGGACCAGCCAATTTGAAGGATGGAAGTGACCAAACTCTTGATTCCTCTGTTGAGTTTGAAATTGATAATCTTGCTTCTATGGAATCAAATGGTTTGGAAGATACATTTAGAGATCCAATGTCAATGTCACTTACAACTTCAAGTTGTTCCCCAGTTGTCCATGATACTGAAAAAGCAAAGTTTAGTAGAGTTGGTGTACCAAGAGAGGATACGGAGACATCATTTGCCCAAAGATCTGATGAAGATTCTTCTCGCATGCATATCTTCTGTCTTGAGCATGCTGTAGAAGTGGAACAGCAATTCCGTCCAATTGGAGGTGTGAATATATTGCTTCTCTGTCATCCAGGTATGTTGTGATATAATTTACCCACATAGATTTTTCATTGATAGTATAGGCACCGCCTTTCCCTATTTTTTCATTATTCTCTTTTCCAATGCTCTTTACTCATCAAATCAAGTTTTATCCAGAATTTTTTGTGCATTGATATTGGAGTATGACCTTAATAATATATTGATTTAATAGGATAATTGGGTATGGCCAATGCCAGCACACACTATATGATGATTCAAGTGGATGAAGTGATCCCACTTACATAGGGGATATTTGTATTTGTCTTGTTTCCTATTTTCAATTGAATCCATTTGTTGACTTGAATATTATAGTTAGACATGTATTGAATTGTACAAGAGGAATATAATTTCCACTCAGTTTCCTGGCTTCACATTTTGTTTGCATTGAAATTTGTGATTTCATTGAAGGGAAAATGGCACGTAATGGAGACTTTAAGAAATGGGCCAGTGTGCCTTGGAGGAAAGGGATTTTCTTCTTAATGTTAATGTTTAGTTCTTGTAGTGGTGGCAAGAAAGTTTGAGTTTATGCTCCTTTTCATTATAAGAAAAGAGCTGCATGAGCTGGCTCTTTTTCAGTAAAATCTCCATTTAATTTGCTGAAGAAAGTGTAGTACACATAAACCATAATCGATATTTGGTAATCAATCTGTTAACTCTGCTGAATTCCAACCAAATGCTTTTTCTGGCCTTATATTGATGCTTGTGTTCTAGCTTGTATAGGTAAATTATGGTTTATCTCCTTCCTTTTTAATTTTTATGAAAACATTTGCAGAGTATCCCAGGATAGAAGCTGAGGCAAAGTTAGTGACAGAAGAACTGGGAATTGATTGTCTCTGGAATGATATTACTTTCAGGGATGCCACCAAAGAGGATGAGGAGAATATCCAGTCAGCTTTGGATAGTGAGGAAGCCATACCAGGGAATGGGGACTGGGCTGTAAAGTTGGGAATCAATCTCTTTTACAGTGCCAATCTTAGCAGATCTTCTCTTTATAGTAAGCAGATGCCATACAATTCTGTTATATACAATGCTTTTGGTCGTGTTTCTCCAGCTAGCTCGCCCACAAAGTTTAATGTTTATGGAAGGAAGTCTAGCAAGCAGAAAAAAGTGGTGGCTGGGAGATGGTGTGGGAAAGTTTGGATGTCAAATCAAGTTCATCCTTTCCTAACAAAACGGGATTCTGAGGATCAAGATCAAGAACAAGATCAAGACATTAGCTTCCATGGTTGGACAAGGCGAGATGAGAAACTCGAGAGAAAATCAGAAAATGTCTATAGGACTGAAACCACCTTAGTTACCAGAAAATCTGGGAGGAAGAGGAAAATGATGGTGGCGAGTGGACCAGGTAAGAAAGTCAAATCTCTGGATGCAGGAGATGCAGCTTCAGAAGATTCAGAAGAGGATGTTTCTCATAAGCAGCATACAAGAGTTTATAGTAGGAAGCAAACTAAACGTATCGAGAGAGAAGTTTCATATGATTCATTGGAGGATAATTCTCATCCGCATTATGGAAGAACTCACAGAAGCAAGCAGGCTAAATCTGTCGAGAGAGAAGATGCAATTTCAGATGATTCATTGAGATGTAACTCTCATCAACATAGAAGAATTCCTAGAAGCAAACAGGCTAGATCTACTGAGAGTGAAAATGATATTTCTTATGCTTACGCAGACAACAACTCTCAAAAGCAACATAGGAGAATTCATAGAACTAGAAGTAATCAAGCCAAATATGTTGAGAGGAAAAGTGAAATTTCAGATGATTCACTGGAAGGTGATATTCATGACTGGAATGGAAGGCTTTCTAAAAGCACACAAGCAAAGTTTAGGAGGGAAGATGCAGTTTCAGATGATTCACTGGAGGAGAGTTCTCATCGGCCTCTAAGGAGGGTTCACAGAACCAAACCGGCCAAATATTTTGAAAAGGAAGATGCAATTTCAGATGATTCACTGGAGAATAGTTCTCTGCAGCAGAATAGGAGGATTTCTGGAGGCAGCCAAGCCAAATCTATTGAGAGGGATGATGAAGTTTCAGATGATATGCTGGAAGCAAGCGCTTACCAGCAGCACACAGGATCTCATAGGAGCAGGGCATCCAAATTTTTTGACAGGGAGGGTGCTGTTTGTGATGACCTACTGGAGGACAATACTTATCAGCAACGTATGAGGATATTCAGAACCAAGCAAGCCAAAATTTTCAAGATGGAAAATGCAATTTCAGATGATTCATTGGAAGAAAATATTCAGCAGCAACGGCGAGGGATTCATAGAAGCAAAAGGGCAAAATTTGTTGAGAGTGAAGATGCAGTTTCAGATGATTTGCTGGCAGATGATACTCGTCTAGAGCACAGGAGGATGCCTAGAAGAAAGAAAGCCAAATTTGTAGAGAGGGAAGATGTTTCAGATGATCTGCTGGAGGACAATGGTCAATGGCAGCTAAGGAAGACTCCTAGGGGCAAGCAAGCAAAATTTATTGAGAGTGAGGATGTATCGGATGATCTGCAGGAGGATACTCATTGGCATCCAAGGAAGAGCTCTAGGCGCAAGCAAGCTGCATCTATCGAGAGGGAAGATGTTTCAGATGATCTAGAGGAGGGGAACACTCATTGGCAGCCAAAGAAGACTCCTAGAGGCAAGCAAGCCAAGTTTATTGACAGGGAAGATGTTTCAGATGATCTGCAGGAGGATGATACTCATTGGCAGCCAAGGAAGACTCCTAGAGGCAAGCAAGCCAAACTTATTGAGAGGGAAGATGCAGTTTCAGATGATTTGGTGGAGGATAATTCTAATCAGCAGCACCAGAGGATTCTTAGAAGCAAGCAGAAGAAACCAGTGACGCTTGGCAAAATGAAACGAGGGGCTGTTCAGCATGTGAAACAAGGGACCTTTAGACTAAGAAAGAAAGAGAATCTCCGGTCAGTCAAACAAGAAAAGCAAATGAAGCCAGAGACTCCTCGGCTTAGAAATGCTAAAGGTGAGCATAATGCAAGACAGTTCGAATCACATGTTGAAGAGGAACTAGAAGGTGGACCTAGTACACGCCTTAGGAAAAGGCCCTCAAAACCTTCAAAAGAGTCAGAAATAAAGCTTAAAGAGAAGCTGCAAAGCAATAGGAAGAAAGTTAAGAGTGGCTCAGCGGGTGGGCAGAAGAATGTGAAAAATAAGTTTGAGGATGCAGAATATCAATGTGACATTGAGGGATGCACCATGAGCTTTGGCACAAAACAAGAGCTAGCAATGCACAAAAAAAATATTTGTCCGGTGAAGGGGTGTGGAAAGACGTTTTTCTCACACAAATATCTGGTGCAGCACCGTCGAGTCCACCTGGATGACCGCCCACTCAAGTGCCCCTGGAAAGGTTGCAAGATGACATTCAAATGGGCATGGGCTCGAACTGAACACATAAGGGTTCACACAGGAGCTCGTCCTTATGTGTGTGCGGAGGAAGGTTGTGGACAGACGTTCAGATTCGTGTCAGATTTCAGCCGTCACAAGCGGAAGACTGGTCATTCAGTGAAGAAAAGCAGGGGTTAATTTAATTAATTAGAGAAATGTAATTTAACATTGCTAATGGAAGGTAGGTTTGAAGATGATAGGGGCAGGTTATCCCTGTAATTGTCATTCAGATTAACATTAATTCTCTTTTTTGTCATGTCATTGTCATTGGTCTTAATTAGTCCCATTTATTCACTGCAATCTGACCAATTACTTGGATCTTGAAAGAGATTAATCTCCAATGAATGTCACTGGTTGTATCTCCTGTTTTTGAACTTTCCTTGTGCTGCATCCCACCATCTCTTTCTAACAACTTACTTCTCAGAGATGGTTTATTTTTTAAGGGGAATTCATAACTACACAACCCCCCACCCCCCCTCTTCTTCCTTTTTTTTTTTTAACTGAAAAGGAATAATCCAAATTATAGACACCTGCATTGCATTCTCTTCTTTATTTATTTTGGGGTAATTTATAATTTAATTGTAATTTAATTTTTATGTTTCTATGAAAAATAAGTCAGTCTTTAAAATATGCTTTTGTTTTTATTAAAATTTATCGTTACTGTGAATTATTTCCTAAAATAGTTCGTGAATTGAACAAGTAAAATTTCTAAAAGAGCAAAATTTAATTAGTCTAATTAATATGTCATAGTTATGGTAATTCTTCATGTAATAAGCTATTAACTTTTAATTTTTATTTTTGTTGCTTGATTATAATTAAAACATCCATAAATATAGAAAGGGTTATTTCATTTTGTAATTTATAATAAAAAAAATTTTCAAACAATTTATTTAGAGAAAATATTAACAGATTTCAAATCAAAATAAAAATCAAACACTCTAATTTTTGTTAAATTATAAAATATATTTAGTATCTTAAAAAAATAATAAAAATAATCTTAAGCGTGACGATGTACATTCAGCAAGAGCACATAAGTATGTCTCTACCATTTTATTTAGATTTCCCAATGTACTATTTTGTACTTTCCAATTCCACCATCTCCCCTACATCTGCAATTTAGGGTTTTCACAAATTGAAATGTGCAGGCCTAATGGAATACTCTGAAGCCTCCAATTTCCTCACAAATGCTGCCGATACAAACCCTAAATTAGGGTTTCAATCCTCTTTCAATGCTGATTCAGATTCTGATCAGACTTTGGAACTAGGCAAAAAGCTAGAGCGGAAGCCTCTTTATTTGACAGAGGCCGGGGTAGTGTTTGAGGAGGCTGCACCTGATATAGCAGTGGTGGAGAAAGTATATGAAAAACTGGAGAAGCAGCTTCATTTGAAAGAGGATGAGGAGGACAAACATTCGATTGAAAGGAACCAAGATGACTACTTTAACAGTGTAGAGAGCATTGATGGAGAAGAACACAACAGTTATGATAAAGAGGATAATGATAATAATGATGAGAAGTTAGATGATGAAGCTGAGGAGAAGAATGAGAGTATTAATGGTAACAGAAGGCATCAGTATCCAGTAAGACCTGAAGCTGAAGATTGTGCCTTCTATATGAAAACTGGTACTTGCAAATTTGGATCCAATTGCAAGTTCAATCACCCTGTAAGAAGGAAAAGCCAGGTACCATATATGTATTCTGTATATGTGCGTGTGTATTATGACATGGGTGTCAAACATGGTACTTTGAATGAACGGCTATGTGTTTTTGTTGTGTATGCGATTGCTTATTGCATCTTATTTAGGTAGATGTGAGACTTTTTTTTCTTTTAATGGGAGATTTTTTTTTTTGGTATTACGATTTTGCGAGGGGATTTACTGGCTTTGAAAGAAATAAAATTATAAAAGAGAGGGGTTTTGTGTTTTTCAAAATGGTAAAAGTGGCTTGTGCTGTTATTATCAGAATATCACTTGCAGTTGTTTGTGTTGATGGAAATTGGTTCTACTTTCTCTATTCGCAAGGCAATTGGCAGTGTATCAAGCAAAGGAAATTGTTTTTTTTTTTTTTTTTTTTTTTTTTTTTTTTTTTTTGGCTTTATTAAGCATCTGACAATTTTGGATGTCTATCATTCAGAGATCTATTGATGAAATATATGATTCAATATGTCACAATAACTGTTAAGTTTTGTGTCTTGAAATTTTGCTTCTATAAGGCTACCAAGGAGAAGGTGAAGGAAAGGGAGGAAGCAGCAGAGAGATCTGACCAGACAGAATGCAAGGTTCTCTAATATATTTGTGCCCTTTTACTCTGCATTAAGAAAAATTGTTGTTTAAAAGTTCATTTTATTTTTACTCCCATTTTAGCGTTCTTTTTTGTTGTGAGAGTTTGATCTCTTTTGCTTTCTGTTTCTACTTTGATTGATTGTTGTGAGCTGGATCATTAATGGTTGTTTTCCGATAGGATTTATTTGTTTATTAAATTGTGACTTTGAGATACTGTTAAAAGCATGTTACACAGCATTACTTTTGAAGGAAAAGATTTCCATTTATTAGCATGTTGAGTGTTCTCGACTGGTGTTCTTGTTCAGTTTCGCTTTGCACACGCATAGTTTTAACTCTCAAACCTACAATTGCTTTTGGTTTATAGCCTTTCTTTAAGGCATTATGGCCTAGTGCAAGTTGTGGTTTGGACAGGATTTCTTTGAACTTAATTTGCCTCATAGGAATTAAGATTTGTTAAAATGATAAATTTTGTGCAACTCATTTATTAGTTTATTAATCAAGTTGTTTTCAGTTCTTTATCTTTTTTGTTCATTGAAACTTAAATATCTAGTAAGCTGGTTTTAGAAGATGTTCATGTTCATAGCTTCATGCAATATGCATGGCTAGTGAATAACAGTTTCTGCTCTTCTATAATTTTTCTCGAGTTTGTTGCAGTATTACTTGAGGACAGGGGGTTGTAAGTATGGAAAAGCTTGTAGATATAATCACTCAAGAGCAAAAACTCCAGTGCTCCCTGCAAAAACAACAGTATTCCCTGTTTTAGAACTTAACTTTCTGGGTCTGCCAATCCGACTGGTATCTCTTTTATTTATATAGAAAAACATTTTGCATGTCTTTGCAAATTCTTTCAAGAACTTATCTTTGTTTTAACAATGCATACTGGAAATGTTAACATATTTCACTAATCATAGGGAGAGAGAGAGTGCCCGTATTATATGCGTAATGGTTCCTGCAAGTATGGAGTGAACTGCCGGTTTAATCATCCAGATCCTACAGCTGCTGGAGGAAGTGACCCTCCTTCAGCATTCAGTAATGGTGGGGCTGCTGCTTTACAGAGTTCCTCACAATCAAGTGTAGCATCTTGGTCTTCACCAAGAGGACTAAATGAGGCTGCCCCCTTTCCAATTATGTTTTCACCAACTCAAGGGGTTCCTTCACAAAATCCTGAATGGAATGGATATCAGGTGTGTTATTGTCCTCTGCATGGTAGTGTTCCTTTGTTTTGTTGTTTTGACATGTAAATGAAGCTGTCTAAAGTATGTGTTTTTTCTTTAAAATTGAACTTAAAAGAGGTGACATTGAATATTGAATGTTAGTGGGCAAAGAAGAATGTGTAGGATATCTTCCTAAATTGCCCTTTATTCCTTTTTTGATTGGATTTTGACTTTTATGTGGATACTTTTTAAGGAAAAAAAAATTGAGTGGGTTTTTTATTTTTTACTACTAATTTTTAGTGGTGTCATAATTAATTTTGCAATGGGGTCAAAATATAATTTCCTTCTAATATATTTGTCTTTTTTAATTATACATAGAATCAGTGGGATCAATTGACTACTTTATACGAGGTAAATATGTCCCTGCAAGGGGCCTTAGTTCTTTGGGCTTAGTCTCACTCTATTTTGTGTCATTAACTTTTTGTGGAGTTGCTTGTGTTGTGCATGGAGAACACTGGAATATATTAGCACTTAAAGAGTTGCATTAAGTAAAATATAATGATAATTGATAAATGTCTATATGGTTAACAGAAAACAAAGTAGCTTATTTTTCTCATTGTTTATCCATTTAAGGCTATGCAATCAGTCAGTTCGGTGTTCAAACGAAATACTGGAAAACCAAATTGGTAAATATTGAGAACCAAACAAAATTGGGGGTTATAACCAAATTGAACAAAAAGATTTTTAATTTTGATTTGTTGGTTTGGGATTATAGATAGAATTAACGCAAACAGAATTACGCACGGAATTAACAAAAACATAAATGGCCAAAATCAATACAAACATAACGGGAATGCAGAATCAACATAAACATAATTGCCAAAAATGCACAGAAGCAACACAATCACAAATGCAAAAAATCAACACAAGATATTTCTTAGCCAAGAGCATACAGCAGAATATATGCAATTATAGCTCCCATCTTAATAAATGCTAATCTTAGTTTGGAAAATAAGAACACAAGATATTTCTGAACCAAGAGGAGATGACATAATATATATAAGTTTTTTTATTACTTATCCCCGGCAAGCAGAAATGTTACTTCTCTAGTAGTGGATTTTTAGTGGCAATGGAGAGAGGATTTGCAGCGGCCAGAGGCAAGGCAAGATAGAGAAGGAGGAACACAGAGCAAAGAGAGAACTAGAAAGTAGAAATGCACTTTGAAGAGTTGAGAAATGAGGACTGAATTCTGAAGGAGAAAGTAGAAACTAGAAATGCAGAAATGGGCAATGGCTCGAGGTTGTAGGGACGCAGAGGAGTTGCAGACGGCACCCATATATAGGAGAAAAGAAAGGGTTAATTAGGTTTAGGTGTTGGGGATTTTGACATTTTGTAATGGACATGGGCTGGACAGAGGGGCTAAATGACAACCCCGAAATGCAAAATGGCAGCCCCGTAAATGTGGGAAAAAAATGTCGGTTCATTTTTTTTTCTTTTTTTTGGGAGAAAATAACTGAACCAAAATGAAAATAACCTAATCAAACTGAAAATAGAAGTTTCTAAAAAAAAAAAAAATACTAACCAAATAGAAAACCGAATGAAAATGGATCAGTTTGATTTTTCGGATATAACTGATTTTTGCTCAGCCCTACATCCAATGCTTAGTTTTTACAAGTTCTCTGCACAACCTGTATTTTCTTTTAATCCTTCTTTCCCCTTCTGATGCAGTTGATGTTTAAAATTAATTTTGATGTCAATAGAAGTTGCATTTAAAATTTCTATGCCTATTTTTTTAGAGCTTACTTTATATTAATCACTCTTAAAATCACTTACAAAATTTATTACCAAATAACTTTCCCATCAATTATATTCCTTTTTTGCTTGTCAAGGGTCCTGCATTTCCACCAGAGAGGAGGAGTATACACCCAGGTTCAGCGTATGTCATAAGCAATCCAGCTACAGATACCAACGTCTATGCGCATCAGCAGCAGATGACATTCGATGAATATCCAGAACGACCTGGACAACCAGAGTGCAGTTATTATTTGAAAACTGGAGGCTGTAAATTCAAGTCTAATTGCAAATATCATCATCCAAAGAATCAGATCCCGAAGTCACCTCCATGTGCTCTTAGTGACAAGGGCCTGCCATTGAGACCTGTAAGTTTATTTTTCCTCATGAGCTGCTTCTTATGAAGGATAATAGGCTTAGAAAATAATTTTATAACTCTTTTCATTTATGGAACAAAATGTAATTAACAGCCTATCAAGTAGTAGTCCATGGTTTTCCAAAATGACCAAGAAGATGTTTTTCTGTTTATTTTTAACTCATTTATTGGATGTGGCGGTAATGTCAGAAGTAACATATGCTCCAATACGAGTACTCACCTCATTTTTATATTTATTTTTTGAGGCTTCTCTTCATACTTGGAGAAGGCTGTTTTAATCAGATAGAAGGTTAAGCATCTCTTTAGCCATATATTTTAGTAGAAATGGTAGTTATTTAAATTAGATAGAATTGATGTGCTAGTATTTGCAAGCAAATAAAACTTACTGAAACTTAGCCTCTAGGCAATAATGATTCATTTGCTGCTGTACAGGTCTCAGTTTGTACAACAATGCTTGCAATTGAGATAGTCCTTTTTAGTAGTTTTATGTTTAAGCCACAAGCACTGAACTGGATTTACATCTTCATGTTTCTCTTCCATGACTAATTTTTTGTCTACCAAATCCAGGGTCAGCATATCTGTTCTTACTACAGCCGGTATGGTATTTGCAAGTTTGGGCCTGCTTGTAAATTTGACCATTCAATACAACCAGCTTCAATGACAGGGTCTGCTGAAGATCAGGGTACCCCCTTCAGTGACTCTCTGGCTAAAGACGAGTCTAGGATGTCTGAAACTGGAAATCAAAGTGACACTGCTATTCAGCAGCCTGAGTAAAATTTTTGCATCAATGGACCTAGCTCTTCAGGGTCAACAACACAGAGGATTTGTAATTTAATCCGTGAATTTGGATCTTTTATTTGACCTTTACTCTGGTTCATCTGCCACAAGCTTTTGAAACCGTGGCGTTAAATATTTATAATGGGTTGTGTTACTGCAGCCAAAAGTGTAATCTGGATATGTAAATTCTCTATTTTATGTTCTTTACCAGCCTTGTTTATCTATTTAAGTTGTCATTTACCAACTCATACACAAGCAGCTTGAATTATTCTTTTTTAACATCAATTTTTGACACGTTGTCCTTATTATCCTAGCCAGGCAGCCACTTGCTGCTGAATTAGATGACAACGCTACTACCTCAGCATATTTCAAGCTAAGAAATTAAATGCCAGATCAAGAATACAGTATTTGATGATTATAATAATATTCTGTTCTCTCTCAGACCCAAAAAGAGAAAGCACTGGTAGTCCCTATGAAGCAACAAATTCTACGGAATTTTTATATGCAATTCTCTCTCTTTCACATTTTATCAAAAGCATAAGAAACATAAAATGAAACTTGAAAGCCCAAAACAGCAGGAGGGAGAAGGATATAATCAGAATCAACTCGATGCTCCACTAGGACGCCAGGCACATTCACTTGAAGGAATTACACTATGGTTCAACCACAGCAAAGCCATTTCCACTGCGTGGAGAATAAAGCTCTAAGAGATTAAAGGGGTACAAGATACAATCAACTAGCTAAAACTTTTAAAATTGTACCAAATCCAGCTGAAGTTGCTAAAACCAGAAGAATTGCCAAAATTAAGAATGTCCATAAAGGTTCCTTTTTTTTTTTTTTTCATTTTACAAAAAAGATGGTCATAAAAGAATCTAGTAACAGGGAGACTCAACGAGTACTCGTACAAAACATTTACCTTTGGAGAATTCTGATAAGAATCATTGTTCTTGTGCACAGCATCATTTCTTCTTGGGGACATTACTTTTGCTGGAGCATTTTTTGTTTTCTTCTTATCTCTGGCCTTGTTAAATATGACAGTAAATCCTTCAGCCGAGGCAGGATTACTTACATCCCACTCACCAAACTTGGGCAAGGGCAGACCTTTATCCTGCCAAAGAGGAAAATTTTGTCTTAAGAAGATCAGTCGACCTCATTGTGACATTCCAATGGCTTGAATGCTTTAAAGCCATTTAATTTCATTATAACGTTTGGTCATCCATTCATGAAGAAATTAAATTGGATTAATTCATTTGCTTTTTCGTCTTTTTATCCTTCTATATGTTAAACACCATTAAGAGTAATTTTCCATCGAAAACTGATCGCGAATCTAAGCCCATCACCCATAAAACACACCAAACATTGCCAGCTCCAGCTCTCCCTCCTGCCAGTTTTATGAAAAGACAAGAAATTGGCCAATAAAAGATAGCATTTTCAAACGCAAAAGCAGCAAAATTTTGGTCCTGAAACCTGAAAATTTGACCATAACAGTAAAGATACGCAAGCAAGAAATTTCTATCAACGTCATCTCTGAACAAAAAACAGATTCTGGAGGGGAAAAGCAGTCACAATTTCTTCACCCAAATCTCACCATGTCAATGATTCAACACAAATCCTATCACCTTTGGAAGGCTAAAAAGATTTGTATCCAATTACCGACGCCATGAAAAACGAATTGATGAGAAAAAGAAGAAGGGGGAATCTTACCGAGGCCATGAAAGGAAGATTACAGGAACTTCCACTTCAAAGGATCGGATTTTGGTGTGTGTGTGAGAGAGAGAAGGGTGGAGGCTAGTGGCGATTCAGGAAACCAGAGAGAAACTTTTATAGATAAAGAGACTCGTGAGCGCATCGTGTGGCAATTAGCGGGTTGTTTCGTTTTCATTTCTGTTTTGTTAGTTAACGCTTTTCAGGAACGCTCGTCGTTCACGCGCGCCAACCCATTGGCACTTACTAATTTCATTTCCGTTAATTAATTATCCACGTCAGCTCCGTTTGTTTTCTAAAAAAAATTATTTTCAAAAAATATTTTATTAATAATACATGGAAAATATTGAAAATTTAATTTATAATATTAAACATATATAAAAATATTAAATTATAACGGTCATCTCTAATTATCAATGATGGTAAACTGTTATAAAAATTTTAACTACTACTTAGAAGATTGTCAATGATGGCAAACTGTTAACTGAAGCTCGGCATACATGTAAGAATTGGACAACGGCATACTTGGGCAATGCCAACGGTCTAACTTCCAAGCAAGAAGAACTTCCAAAACGTTGCCACTTGCCAAACCATCTGCTCATGTAATGGAAAAAGCCGTTTTCTTACAACTAGTATTCTCCCTGAATAAAAGTTCTTGCGCTCTAGAAGGCTCAATCCCCTGTATCACTCACAGCGAGTCCAGAATAGTAAACAACCAATTATGGTCCATATAACACATCAAGTCGTTAGCTTCAATCTCATCGTACGTTCCCAATGAAAGATCACCCAACACTTAAATACATACATCCCTACTCTATCAATTTTAAGGGCACAACCGTCTAGTCATCCTCCTCTCTTTCCCGCTTTGTTCTACTCGTAAAAGCCTCTTCCTTCCTCGTTAAACCTCTCATTTTTTAAAACCCCTGTTTCCTTTCTCTATCCGCGGAATTACAGATCGAGCTTACCATTACCGAGTCGAAATTATCCAACTCGGGCCAATTCAAAGCCCAGACATTTGTTGTTGCACGATAAACCTAGGATTTGGATTGTTTCTGATTTGCCGCCGGAATAATGCCTAGTGTTTACGATAACTGGGAGAGGCTGGTGAGAGCCACCTTGAACAGTGAACAACTGAGAACTGCTTTCCAAGGCTATGAGAGAAGTCCCAGCGGCATTGCCGGAACTGTGCCACCTTCGCTCCGAACAACCAACATTGATGCCATCTTACAGGCTGCCGATGAGATTCAGTATGAGAACCCCATCGTCGCCAGAATAAGTGAGTTTTATTTTTTTTTCTTTTTTAGGTAACTAGGATTTTTTTTTTTTAAATCAACTTTAAAAATTTTTGGTGCTTCACTTTGGCATCAAATGATGATCAACCATCAACAAGTTCATGGTGTGATGTTAATTGAAGTTATGCTGCTACTTATTTAATTGAGCTTGAGTTTGAGTTAGAGCTATTTATTATTATTTTTCCCCTTTTCTTCGGGTTAAGAGTTTCGACAATGGATTCGTTTCCAAAAAGAAAAAGAATTCGTCAATTTACTGTCAAGGGCGGGGAGGGGGGGGGGGGGGAGAAGCGGGGGTGTGGGGGGGGGGGGGGGGGTGGGGTGGGTGGGAACCCTCCTGCTCACAAGGGGTGTGCGAAAGCACTCATAAATTTTTTAACTTACAATTTATTTCATCAACGAAGTAGCCAAGAGAGTGAAGCTATATAGTTAGTGCTATGCTCGTTCCAACCATGAAGAATCTTTGACAAAATATCCCTCTTAGTCTTATCTATAAATAGAAGTTTTTGCTTCATTTATATGTACTGATCTCAGAACGTCTGATGTGGAGTCGTTTATGTGAATGAATTTGATTTTCTTGCCTGACTTTAGTCTTTTTTGTTTTGTTTTAGGTGTCTTTATTAACTGATTACAGATGGCATGATATTACTTACCCACCAGAATCTTGAACGTTTGCGAACATTCTGTGATGGTCAATGTGTAGTCGGGGATATGCACATTGTTTTGCTGGAACATATATGGTTCAAAGATTGTAATGCTTCCTTTGTTAATTGATTTTAATGCTTCCTTTTTTAATTGAAGTCATCTGGTAAAATATTTCATAAATTTTTTACTGTTTCAATTTCAGTGTGTGAGCAGGCGTTTTTCATGGCACAAAACTTGGACCCAAAGAGTGACGGTCGTGGTGTTCTCCTATTCAAGACTGGTTTGATGTCTGCGATTAAGGTATACCTGAGCTTTGAATCTTTACTAGTACATATTATTATTTTCAATTTGAATGCAATAATCTGGGACTTACAACTCGTTAATGCAAATGTTAATTTCTGCTTTATTCATTTTCAGTCTTGATTTGAGTTTTGATGAGATCCTGGTTTGCTACAGCAAAAACTTGCCAAAAGGGATGGTGCCCAAATAGATCACAGTCATGACATTGAACACCTGTGGGAATTTTACCAAAGTTACAAGAGAAGGCATAAAGTGGATGATATCCAAAGAGGGAATCAAAAGTGGTGAGAATCTGGAACTTTTTCCTCTGCTAATCTTGAAGAGTACACCTAAATTTTCTTTGCATTTAGTTTCCTTTCATTTGATTGGTTTCTTCATAATAGCCTTTTTTTCTGGATATTCCTTCTCCCTGTGGCAAACCTTTGCATTTGAAACTAATGCTCATTAATTATTTTGGTTAAGCATGTGTCCCTTGCAATGATATATCTAATGAAAATAAATTAGTCCTATAGTTTCTCTGTGCTAGTGATAGCCATTGGTGAATGAAACCTGCATGCCTGTAGGGAGTCTCTAAGTTTAAGGTACGACTGACTGGAATCTTTAGTTTAGAATGTTAAAACTTTTGGATACGATCCACAATTGTTACTTTTGCTTCATTGACAAAATCAAGTTGACTTGTCTTGTCATTATTAGATTATGAAATCTGCAAAATTTTTCTGTTTTGTATTTTGAATATTCTATTCACTTGATTTTTCATCAATGTCCATGTTGCCTTTTATTCTGTGCCATTTATATTTTTTATTTCTTGCGTCTTTTGATGCCTTTTTGGTGATTGACTATACCAAAGACGAGTTAGAATTACATCATTTGATTAAAAATTTTTATATGTGAGACTGTTCATATTTAAAAATATGAATACACTACACCAATTTGTTATGCACGGAATACTTGATATAAAGCTAATCACAATTTATTGGAGGTTCTACAGGCGCACATCCAAGTGGGAATTGAACCTACATATTTGCCAATTATGAATTGAGTGATTTAACCATTCAAACAAGGATGCTTATCAGGGATCCTCAAGTGCTGCTGCATTAATTAATATATCTTTAAATACTGAACTGGAAGTAAAGTAGTTTTATTTAGTTAGTAGCAAATATCAATATATGCGTGCATCACTTGTAAATATACTTCAGTTGTTTTTGTTTTTTTTAGGGTGGAATTAAGATCTCTGGAGATGAAAAAAGTATTTGCTACCTTGAGGGCCTTAGTGGAGGTCATGGAGGCACTTAGCAAAGATGAAAATTCTGATGGTGTTGGATGACTTATTAGGGAGGAGGTAGTTATCTATACCTGCCTTAGATATGAAATATTAAGTTCTACAGTAGTTTTCACATCTTTGAACATGTTAGATAGAAGATTAGGTTTCTTTCCTTTATATTTGTACATCTGTTGCTAATGATATAGGTTTGGTGTAAGAGTTTGGTTGGCCACTTTCTTGCTATATGCAAAACAAAAATGTTACCATGTCTTGTGATCGTATTATCTCTATTTTGATCTAAATTCTGAGTTGATCATTTGCAACCAAAAAATCTTCTCTTTATCTATTATTTTTATCTTTTACTGATTTCATTACATATCTGTCTCTATATTAAAAAAAAAAGAAAGATCAAACATGAAGAAAATGACTGTTGTTCCTGAACAAATTGAAGATTAGAGTATTGTTGTTTAATAGTTCCAAGGTTTTAGATTAACATAACTTTTGGTCTGTGATTTTCCAGTGGCAAAGAATTAAAAAAGTTGGGGAGCTCATCCCATATAATATTGTCCCTTTGGAAGCACCATCATTAAACAATTCTACTGAAGTTTTCCCTGAAGTAAGTTGGTCTCTAATGTATTGCATCCTTTGTTTCTGGTTTCTTTTATGAGTGATTACATACCTCCAGCTTATATTCACCTCTACTTCATATTCTGTCTTTACTCTTTAGATCGACAATCTAAAATATTTTACTTTTGCTTATTTATAGATGTATCAAATCAAGTACATTGAATGTTAGCATTCAAAGAAAAATCTCATATTTTTCTGTATTGGGATTGGGTAATTTTTCCAGGTTAGAGGTGCCATATCTGCCATTAAATATACTGAGCATTTCCCCAGACTTCCTGCTGATTTTGAGATTTCTGGAGTATGTGATGCAGACATGCTTGATCTTCTGGAATATGTGTTTGGCTTTCAGGTTTGTCCAGTTGCTTTGTATTAATCTGCTCTCAGATATGTTGATGACGAAGCTTATTGTTGGTGAAAATTGTGAATTTGGCATTTCATTTTGCATCACAACTGAATTTCTCTTGTAATTTATGTTTTGTTTAATTTTCTAGTGATTTCTCTCTTTCCTTATTTCACCTCTCTGCACTCACTCTAACATATATAGCTGTTCATTGTGAATGCTTAAAAAAGGATTCTTGCTAATTAGCAATTATTATGAAAACATTACTTCTTGTTAGATGTTACAAAAATGATACTTATATTTGGAGGGATAATTGTTATTAAACCCAGCCTAGGGGTTGACCTGGCAGAGGGATGGGGTCGATGGGTCAGAGCAGATCATTAAAAATTAATTAATTAATAATTAATTATATGTATATATATATATATATAAATTAAAAAAAATTAATTAAATATTACACATATTAATATAAATAAATAAATAAATCTAAGGTACAACATGTCTACAAGATGAGTGGTAGAGATGCAAGTGTTAAGATGGATGTTAAGATGGATGCCTAGCTTGTTAAAGAAATCACAACAAAATTATCTTGGGAGTCTGGAGAGGGACTGTTGGTAACCAGAACAGCTGCTCTTCTCATCTGTTCCTATCTCCCAATTTGCTAGATTTATCAGTCTTTGCTAGTAGCAATTTTTTTAATGCTTCTGTCCTCTTTAAGTTAGCTATATTTCTTATGCATTGTTTACTTCTAGGAGTTTCTTTATGATCACAGAAATAATGCAGACTTCTACTGATGGTTTATTTATTCTTTTCAGCTAGCTTTTGAGAAATTTTTTGTCCAGAAAACCAACGGACTATTGGGCTTATTGGCAAAAGTGAGTGGAATATAATTTTTAATTAGTGCCATAGATGATGTATCTTGTAGTGGTTGACTATTTTGGTTCATAATGCAATATTAAATTGCCTTTGAATTTGATGCATTTAAGTGTTTTTATTGAGAGTGTCATGGATATATATAGTTGAATTTGAATATTTAATCCATGTAAATGTTTTGGTTGATAGTGTCATGGATATATATAGTTGAATTTGAATATTTGATCCATGTAAATGTTTTATTGTAATTGGTATTTAGAAAGGGGGAAAGAACGGGGATAGTAAAGGTGTGACCAAAGGGCAAAGGTACAAATCACGAAGTAAGGAAGTTATAAGTTATGTGTCTGATCCATATTCTATAGAAGCATGCATGGATTTATTGGAGGAGATGGAAGGTGTTTCTGATGCTGCGTACAACAAATCACTTGAAATATTTGTGAATCAAGATTGGAGAAAGATGTTTGTCTTGATGCGTGCGAATAGAAGGAAAGCTTGGGTGGAAAGTTTGATATGATTGTGTGTTCTTTTTTGAGAATTATGACTGCATTTCATTTCTGAACTACTGTATTTCATTTCTTGTAACACCCCTAATTTTTAAATTTATTATTTTATGGGTAATTATTTATATTTTATTTTATTTAAATTTTAGGAAATTATTTAAAATTTTTCGGATTTTAGAAATCGGGTTCAATTTTTCGAAAACATAAAACTTTGATGATTTTTAAAAATTAATTTAAAGACCACGTGGCAAAACTAAAAATATATTTGGACTATACGAATTTTTCTGAGTTTTTTAGAATTTTTTTCGGAATTTTTGGTCCTCATTTTTGGTCCAAAGACAGAGTAAAAATTCAATTTTTGTGTCCTGAATTAGACCGGCTGAATCGAACCAGACCGGATCGGACTGGTTGAATCGGACTGGCCTTCTTCCTCTTTTCTTTCCTCTTTGCGCGTCCCCGACCTCCTCTCTCTCTCTCCTGTTTTTTCTCTCCTCCCTCAACCCCTTGCTGGCCAGCCACTACCCAGCCCTCCCCCACACTCCGGCGCACCTCCCCTGCAGCCGGCAAGCCTCCATGCCGCCGGAAAAGTCGCACGAAACACACCCAGCTTGTGCGCGCGCGCCATTTCGCATTCCCGGCCGATCCGGCCACCGATTGGATCAGGTCTTGTGCTAAAACCCATTTACACCTCAAGAGCTTTCCATAAACACCAAGAACACCAAAATCCATAGAGCGGTTTATCCAATTTTTGTTCAGGAAGTTTTAGCCCATTTTGACTTTTGAGCTAAATTTCTCGCAAATCGTGAACCCCACGAGAAAACCGAGAGTACCGGCTCCACTTGTCGAGAGTTTCGCGGCAATACTAATTTCAAAATTTTTTGACACCATTTTTCGGTAGGTCCCACGAAATTTCGTAGTGTTTTTCCGAGCACTAAATGAGTTTAGAAAATTCCTTAAAAATTATGTACTAACTCTCGTATTGTGGGCTTCGTGTAGGTACCTTCAATTCGCGGAAATTCAACGGTTGCCCGAATCTGTAAATTTCGGGCCAGGCAGACAGGCTACCGAAAAAGCCTCTGAATTGGGTCGAGATTTTAGCTACCTCACCATTGTCAGACGTCCTGAACGCGATCCCGGGGTCGGAATCGGCATAAGTAAACCTGAACTTTATTTTTTCTTAATTATCTAGTGCTTGAATTCGATTAAAAATCTATAAAATATTCGTGGTATCTTAAAAAATTATAATTCCTTTTGCATTAACTTAGTAATATTGCTGAGGACCGCGGGGCAAAGTTTTATGATTTTTAGAGCTCATATGAGTAGTTTTTGTAAAAGGGGTTAATTATAAGGACTAAACTTTAATTTTTCACATTATGATTGTAGATTGTTTGGATGGGCCCAGGAGTGGTCATGTGATGTGATTGAGTTGTGGATGTTTGATTTGTGATATAGAAGTGTATTTTGAACCCTTTTGTAGGTTGGGTAGGTATAGGGGAGACTGTGCCGGATTTTTGGCACGACCTAGGGTGTCTTTGGTCTTTTCCAAACTTGTATCGAGTCAAATATATTAAATAATTGCTATGAAATTGTCAGGTGAACCGGCACAGCCTTCCTCCTTCGCCTAGCCGCCGTAATGACTTCGGTTAAGTCTGTGAGTAAAATATTAATTTTAATTGTAATTTCGATATTATTTTATGTTTAAGCATGCCCATGCATCGCTTATAAATATATATCTATGTAGTTAAATATTAGGCATGATTTATGTTGTATTTTAAATTGATGAAGTGTTATGGATATTGTTTGTGGTAATTTAGAGCAGTGTGTGTGTGCGTTGGCGTGCATGTGGTATGGTAATGGGTATGGACAGAACGGGTAGACACGGCTTGAGAGACACTTGCTGGGACCCCGCACTTGGTTTATTAAGCGAAAATCCGACCTGAGAGATAATTGCTGGCAGAGGTTGGATTAAGAAGGTTGTATAGGGAATCAGCTCCTATATATGTATTGCTTGATAGTGTTGGGTGTGTGAGTGCTCCAAATTGCCTTTTTGCTATTATGATATGAATTGTATGAAAATTATGAGGATGTTGCATATCACTCTACAGGGTATATTAGCTTTAGATAGCTATAGAGATTATGATTAAAATTGGTATTTTACTCTCTGAGTCGAACGCTCACTCTTGTTCATTTATTTTTTCCAGGAGGATTATTTGTTGTGGCTAATCTACTCTTCTTCTTCGCAGGTCCATTAATAGCACTTAATGTATTTTATACAATTGAGTTAAATTTTAGACTCCGCATGTGTTAGAAGCACTTATTTTTATTTTGGGCTTGTATTATAAAAGTTATGTTGGACCTGTAAAATTATTAACTGTATGCATGATGGAATTGGATCAGGGAGCTGAGCTCCCATTTGAGTTATGACATTTTGATTATGTGGAGGGTGAGCTGAACTCCCCAATTTATTATATATTGTGTTTACAAGTCGGACGAGTCAAAAACTACTTGTTGAATGGTCCATTTTATGGTCGGATTCTGTCCGGTTGAATTCTTGAAATTGTACCCAAATGGGCCTTAGAGTTGGGTTGAGTAATAGTTAGACTTACTACTGGTCTCGGAGGCTTTAGGCCAGCTCAGGTCCTAGTGCAGGTCCGGCCCATAGGTTGGGTCGTGACATTTCTGAACTTTGTTTAAGATTATGATTTGTTTCTAAATTTAACATGTTAATGGTATGTCTTTAACTTTATTGTAAGAGCATTTTACCATATGTACATTATAAGAATGTAGGAATGGATTTTTCATACTTATTTTTTGTTGTTTTATTTTCAAGTAGGATCCATTGAACAAAATCTCTATCATAATCAAGTGATAATATATTCAACAAATAGTGGTAGTTCTAGCAGTGACCCATCTCTTTAGAGGTCTTATACTCTTATTTTTCATTTAACTGAGTGAGCGAGACCCTTGTCTCCCAACCTTATCTTTTAGAAAAATAGCCAAGAAAAGTTGAAGTCGGACTTGCATTGCCTCATTTAAGGCTCCAACTAATCTTGTGGTGCCACCTACTTGACCCATGTTTACCTTCAGAATTAAATATTCTCGACCTTCAGATTCACAGTTCATTTATTCTATGATTTTCGTATATTGAATGGTTTGATTTTGTTTATAAATTTCTTGAAGTTCCACGCAATTGTTCTGATTTGGAACGCCATCATCAATTGTTTGAAGATATGCTAATTAATGTTCAAATCTCTGGCAGCAAAATAACCACATAATGATATAGTTTTATTTAACCATTCAAAAATAATGCAGGAGAATCAATGAAAGTTCTCAGTGATATGTTGTTTCAACTGCATTTGGCAACTTTCAGGAGAGTAAATTTCTGTCATTGCAAAAAGAGAAGAGGAAGGAGCTGCAAAACTGGAAAGCCTTGTCTAATGGCTGCTTTTACATATTCCTGTGTCCCAAGTCACGCTCATTGCTATATTCATCCTCCCCCTTTCACGTTCATTCAAGAAGATCTATGCTTTTCGGTTATTCATTCACCGACTCTGGAAACACCAGGCCTGTGTCAGGACTCAGGTCCTACTGTTTTTGGCCATGTCTCTAACTCTCCATATGGCAGCACCTTCTTTCACCATTCCACAAACAGATAATCCAATACCTCAACCGCAATGCAACTTATGGGATGAACTTTGCTGTCGCTGGCTCCATAGCTATAAATCATGCCTTCTCTTCTAAGAACAATCTTACCCTTGACATTACTCCTGAGTCTATCTGAAGATCATTTGGTTCAACGAGTTCTTGGAGAAGCAGGAATGCAAGGGGTCAGTGACTTCAGGGCCTGAGTGCAGAGCAACACCAAAAGATGCATTGATCTGGGTTGGTAAATTTGAGTTAACGACCACGCTTATATTACTGGATCTTCTGTATTTGATGATACAATTCGAAAAGTTGCAATCAGTATCGTCAATGCATTTCCACAGGTGATAATCCAATTTCAATTGCCATATATGTTTCTCTTGCTTTCTCATAATCTGGAACTCAATTTATTTAATAAATTTTGCAGGCACTGCCGAGCAAAGCTGTGAAATTCGTTGTTGTCCAAGGTTTGCCTTCCACATGATGCTTGCCCCTGGACATCACTAGCCCCTGAAGATGACATAGACGACATGGGCTGTGTGAAGAGTGCACACGATCAAACCAGCACCCACAATGCCGTTTACTTGGCCAAATTACAAGATCTCAGGAGGAAGTTTCCCAATGCCATAATTTCCTATCTTGATAACTCATCCCTTATAGGTAAATCCCCCTCTAAGCCCAGCTAGACTTGCATGAGACCCAATAGATCTCCTGTAAAACAAGCCTCACAATCTTAACAATGAAATATCTCTATTCATACACCGAATTCTCTAAAAACATATAAGAGATATCTTTTTTCTAGTCCATTTCTCATTCACTTGCCAACTGAACAGTGGACTGGTTTCCAACTTGTACACTTATTCAATTCAGCAAAATAACAAAGAATGAACTATCCTGCTGGTATTAGTTTCAGAAAAATATATTCCACTTTTTATCCGGATAAAAAATGCAGAATGCATGTTTGTATGCTGAAACCAAATAAGTGAATTGAAAATTTGGGAGATTAAGAATGCCTTTTTTTCCAAAATCTTCTTAAAATTCAGGAACTATAAAATCATTTTAATGGAAACAGCTTTTCATGAGTAAACAGAATGTACGTGTCATGCTAAAGAGGCTGGTCATCAGTTATGAGCGAAGGCAGTAGTATGTCCAAATATTAGAACATCTAAAGTGCTGTTGGGAATGATAATTCAATGAATATCCTTGAGACATTGCTTTATTGTTCCAACCCAAAAATGCTCAAAACCCATTCAACAACTTGCCAGTATTCAACTTGCGATGCTACAGTTCAAGACTAATTAGCTTCTCACAAGAATGCAAGATGCATTCATTCCAAGAAAATTACTTATTGTAAAAATGTTCTAGATATAATATTGAAAATAGGTCTATTACACTGATAGAGCGTATTCTTAACAATGACGTGGAAAGCTCACCAGACTTTGTAAATGCACGGTCAGCATTTTTCCTCTGTACATCAATCTTCTAGTATGTGAGGTTTAGATTAGGTACTCGTAGTACACCAAGAACAAAGCATCAGGGATATCCTTTGGCAAGCTGTTTATATAAAGATAGAATCGCAACAAATCCTCTCTTAACACAGTTTCAGTGTCAACCACATCCTTACTGCATGTGAGAACCCACAAGTCACCTGAGTTCACTCTTTTCAGACTTCCCCGGCAAAATGGGCAAGATTCTGATCTTGTGTTCCTGTAACATTTGAAGAGGAAAGAATGAGCATCAAGTGTTAATGAATAGTTGACCAAATTAGAGAGAGAGAGAGAGAGAGAGAGAGAGAGAGTGATGTCTTATACCAGTCATGGTAGCAGTTGACGCACATAGTGTGGCAACAGCTTGGCACAACCATTTTTGTGCAAGGCTCCAAGCAGATCCCACATTCATCTTCCCTCTCTAAGTCCATATCCAAAACTTTCCTCCTATCCTCTAGTCTCTTATTGACAACCACCTCCACACAACCTTCTTCCCGAGTTATGTCCAACTCCATTGAATCACAGTGAAGACGTTGAAGTGATGGTAATATAACAGCTGCAATTTTAAGTCAGAGCATGAGCAAATAAAATAATGTGCAAAACCATAATATTCAGGCAAATATTATATGTCTTTTTCAAAATTTCTTGAATGCCTACAGAATGGAATAATTTTTGAATGTTGCATTAAAGAATGGATGAATCATTTGCATCTCCGACCAAGTATCATGTACCTGTTCTATTAACAAGCAATTCATTAGATAACAAAAAAGAACAGTTAATTTACACACCATAGAATTCCCTAATGGTTGCTTTTCTTCTGCATGAAGAGATCTTTGGCTTCCCATCTGAGCATACCTAAAGATAAAAGCCAACATAACAAACTTTAAGAACTCTAGTTTCATCTGATAGAAAAAAGAGGAAACACAGAAAAACAAGACCATCCAATTCACATCAGTAACGCAAGACCAGGCAAGTAAGGACCAACCTGATATAAAACTATGTGGAAAAGATTTAAATAACATGTACACGAACAATCCATCCATTGGATTAATAGCAGACAAATGGATGCCAAGTGATTGTAAACCAGTTTCATTTGCAGACAAGAACCACTCTTGCCTCTTGCTATAGAAGCTGCCCTGCAAATGTAATTCAAATAAGCTTAACGAACTCATAGCAGGGTTTGCTTTACACAGCTCCTAAGTCCTAAGAAACTAAATTTAGCATAAAAGGGGTTAACTATGCAAAATAGGGAAGAGAAAATCAAAATATAGAATAGGAGTGAAGAGGAAATTGCATTATTTCTTTGATACAGGGTTATTATTAGACAAAAATTACATTTTGGAAATAAATGGGAAAAATACTGGAATTCATCAAGAATAATTTAACAAGTATTATTATAGAACAATCACAGATGCACACGTTCTATAATTGCCCAAATGACTAGTATAGTAAAGAAATACCTAAACTGAAAGAATTACAGATAAAATTCTAACAAAATAAAAATCTATGAAAAGCATACTTCTACAAAATCCCAATTGGTCAGGTAAATTTCTCCGGCGAGCCCCCATAGCAACACTTACAGGTTTACAAAACGTAAAGCAACCCAAATTCCCCAAATGTTCAGAATTTCAACAGCAGCAGAGCATCGAACAGACCCAGTTCTATATAAATGATCATAAACAGCAAAAGCAACAGAGAGGGAGTAAAACTCACAACACATTAGCGTGGTGGATATCAGCCTCAAGAACCTTGAGGGACTCCTGGTAAGAAGACCTAGCAGCAAGCTCATAATAATCCATCATCTCTATCCCCTTGCCAATGTAATCTAAACTTATTTGAACTAATATTTTGTGCAAGAAAAAGAAGAACAGGAAGAGATGATCAAAGAGGAAAAAGAAAAAAAGAGACAAGGACTGAATTTGGAAAGAGTTAGTGAACTCTATCCTCAAAGTTTCTTGATTGATGAACAAAGATACAGACCAGAGAAGGAAAGTTCTGTAGATTCTGGAAGGAGGCTCTGCTTGTGTATGAGGCAACTTGGTCATGACAATTAGCCCATTATTTAAAAAAAAAAAAATGAGAGGAGAGATATAAATCATATAAAATGGGTTTTGAATTTTGATTAATTATTATTTTTCTATCAGTCGAATTTTACTTGGTGGCAGTTAGGATTCAAAATTTGACCTTTTGACTATGTTCTTGGACTGTGTTCATTAATTTGGCTGTGCAGCTATAAAGTAGGTGCTTACTTCTTCCAATCAAAATCCATCTTTTTGGGTCAAAGGATTTGGGAATCTTTACTCATTCATTTCTTAATCATTCACAATTAAAATTTATAACCCTAATTTATTATACAATATTAGAAAATAGATATTTCATCACTGAATTTAATTTAAACCATGAAGTGATTCATCAGTGATTTATACATTACAGCCCCTCACTGAATATTTTATGAGAATTGAGAAGAATTATAAAGAAAACACTTTGTACTTATCAATAATTTAACGACAAACCTGCCTGTAATCACAACTAGTTTTCTAAAAGACCATTGGGTAGGAGATGTACAGCAGCAATGCAACAACAGAGCAGGAATCCATTATAAAACATGACAAGAAATGATTTAGGGTGCAGAACCAGGAAAAATAAAATCAAGATAAGGAAAGCATTGAAAGGCATTTTCCAAGCCAAGCCTACAAAACCCCTGAGATCTTAGGCAATTATATAGATCATCAACAAGGCAGCACGCAAGCTAGGCAACTTAAATTCTTAAAGAGTTGGCCTACCTTGCAAGTCTTAATTAGCTTGTTAATTTATATCCAAAAAGTTGTTTAGAGTTGGTTGCCTTAGGTGGCAACTGCTAAACTAACCTAGATAATGTTTGCATAGTTTTCAATTTCATGAATAAAACTGTAAGAACTTGATTTCAAGGAAAAAAAAAAAAAAAAAAAAGGAAAATGTCAAAGACAAGTTCACTATCATATATATTTTTTTAAGGTTTGAACTAAATCATCAATCTATTAATCGAAGCTAGAAAAAAAAAAGCTTATTATTGGTTAATAAGCTTTAATTTTATATCTGTTTTTATCAAAATAAGCCTTAATTCAATGCTATTAAAATTGTTTATAAGGTTGTGAAATTTTGAACTTAAGTCTAAATTAAAATTAAGGGAAAATTATTATTTACATTCTGTATTTAATAAAATTAACTATTTAATCTAATTATTTTAAAAAATATATTATTTAGTTTATATGAACTGTTCACTTCTTTCTAATAACTGTTCTGTTAGTCATGTTAATCAAAGGAGAAAGACTAGTTATATTATTCAAATTATAAAAACTTAATAATTGATAAATTTAAAATTATAGAAACTAAATAATTATATTATTCAAATTAAAACAATTAAATAATTGAGTTAAGAAAAAATATTTTCTTTAAAATAATTTCACTATTAGAAAAGTTAATAAAAGGGACTCAACAATCAATGAACTAAAAATAAAAGGTTAAATAATATATTTTTTTCAAATAAAAACTAAATAGTTATTTTTATTAAATTATATCATACTCCCCCTCTAAAGTTAAATCCTAATTCTCCATCACCACTGTAGTAGGCTTCTATCCTACCATCGAAAGTTGATAGAATAGAAATTTGAATGATGCATCGCTAACATAATGATTATGTGATCCGTTGAATTATCATAAATTATCAAAGCAACGGGACAGAGTTCACATTGACTTTTTATTTAATAATTGTATCTCTTTCAAAAGTCAAAATTTATTGCATTAATTAACTCTACGGTAAATATTATCAAACAAACTATAACTGATTTAATGAGTTATTCGCAACTTAACAGTATGAATTAATTCATACTTGTAGAAAAGAGAACACATTGTTGAAGTGGGCCACCAAACCCGCGACAGAATGAGAAATGTGCAGCCCAAATTTAAATGGGCTGGCTCATCAGGATGAAGGACATCCTAGCCCCAGGTTGGAATAGGAAAAATGCTTATCATCAAATAGGATACGAACCTACTAGTAGCCAAACAAGCTGAAGCAATTTCCTGGAAAATTTTTGCAGAATTCGCTGATTCTCCTAACTGAAGGGTGAGATGGAGAAAACCATAGCAACGACTCTAATTTTTCTGTTGATTTCATTTTTCTCGCAACAAACACTATCCTAGGTATTAATATCACAAGCTAATCCCATAAGTTTCCAATTTATCCTGGCGTTTCTGAAGATTTTGATCTCAAGACAGCATCAGTTAATTGTTTTGGGAGATTGTTTTTCTTTTAATAATGATTTCATATAATTCGAATGGCGTTTATTTATTTATTTATTTATTTATAAGTTAAGGTTTCTAGCTAAACCCATTTGGCTTATAAATTGCTTGATTTTTAAGCTAATTATAGTTGATTCTGTATAAGCTTAGTTTTTTTTTTTCATTGATTATAGGATCAAGAAGGCACTGGCTTATACTTGGATTTATTGATTTGTCCTAGTAATTTGAAGAAGATGCAGCTGATAGGTTGGGATTCCAGTGCAAAGTTTAAATTAGTATATATTTACTTTGCTGGTCATTTTGACAAGCAATATTGATACCTTTCTTGAATTTGGGAGATGGTGTTATTAATTTTGTTTTGAAGGTTACCCTTTTAATATTTGTCATCATACTGATGTTTAGAACGGCTAAGCCAGGAAAAGAGCACGCACGTGAAGTACATTGCTCTAGAGAAAGTAGGGCCGCCTGGAAAATTATACAGGAGGCAAAGAGAAATTGCTACTTCTCAAGAAAATTCTTTGGGAACAAACTGTGATAATAAATTTTTGTGTATATTTGTACAGTATCTGATGCCATTTGTTGAACGGGAAAATTACCAGATTTCTAGTAAATGTAGACTTCATCCTGACAATGATCTCTTCGGGGATCAAGAGCAGCACAAAATTCACGTGGACATAAATGAATGGAAGTGTGGATATTGTAAGAAGAGCTTCCGAGCTGAAAAATATCTTGATCAGCATTTTGACAACAGGCACTACAATGTTCTGAATGTTGTATGTGGATTCTGGTTCTTTTGTGTGGTGGGTGTGTGTGTGCGCGCGCGCGCGCGTGTCTATGCATTGTTCTGGCAGTTGGAACAAACTGATCTGAGACTTGAGTTAATGTCACATGGTAAAAATTTCACTTGATTTCAGAATGAGGGAAAGTGCTTGGCTGATTTATGTGGTGCGTTTCATTGTGATTTTGTGATGAATTCCAAATCACCAAAGACAAAATGCAATCCTGCAGCCGTTGCAAAAAAATCACCACCTTTGCGAGGTTGCTGTACTCCAATGGCTGGCACTAATGTTTATTCTTTCTTGTACAGAGTCTTGCAGATAGCTGTTTTCCTCTTAATCAAGGTCGTTCAGCCAGCCAACTGCAGGTACTTCTATTTTGTAAATCTGCAAGATTAACTGTGCCTTTTTTTCTTTTCCTTCTTTACTTTTGGTGGTTAGGCTGATGCTATTTATACTGACTGAATCATTGATTTAAAAAGCACATTTGTTGTATTCACTAATTTTTCTTGCTTATGCTTTTTTAGGGTTCAACCCTAATTCAACCTCTGAATGCAAGATTGAAAACAGATCTAGAGAATAGAAGTAGATGAGAAGAGAATTAGACTTAGATGAGAAAAGGAAAGAGTAGAATCAGAGAGAGAAAAGTCTATTATTGATTCATTAATGGAATGAATAAATACAGATGAGGATCTTTCCTTTTATACAGCAGTTACACAACTAACTGTGACCAATTAACAAATTCAGTTCTTCCTTCTAACTTCCTCAATAACATTTCCCTCCAAAACATTCTCTACTTGGTTATTCTGCCTAACAATATTGTTTCTCTTCTTCCTTCTATGATATGTAACAATAACACCCTCTCCCCCCCCCCCCCCCCCCACCAAGACAATCTTCTTGTCCCCAAGAAGATTTGAAGTCAAGAAATTGGCTCTGGATAAAAGACTGATCCTCCCATGTAGCTTCCTCCTCAAGCAAATGAAGCCATTTAATGAGGCCTTGAAGGACTTGCTGCTGTTGCCTGGTTACAGATCTTGTCTTCAACACCCTCTCAGGAGCTACCACAATAATGTCATCCTGAAAAGTGGGAAGATCTTGGACTACAACAGGACCTTCACCTACTTTTCTCTTTAAGAGTGACACGTGAAAAACAGGATGAATGGATGCTGTGGGAGGTAACTTCAATTTATAAGCAACAGAACCCACTTTAGTCGTCACCTGGAATGGACCATAGAACCTAGCTACTAGTTTGAAGTTCTTTCTTAGACCCACTGATGTTTGTCTGTAGGGCTGCAACTTAAGGTAAACCCAGTCCCCCACTTCAAAAGTCCTCTCAGACCTCTTTTTATCAGCATACTGTTTCATCCTATTCTGAGCCATTAGTAGATTCTCCCTAATTAGTTGATACATGTGCTACCTATCCTTCACAAAGTCAACAACAGCACCTACAACAATATTATCCAAAGGCAGAAATGTCAAGGGAGGTGGTTTGTAACCATAGAGAGCCTCAAATGGAGTCATTTTCAAGGAAGAATGATGGCTAGTATTATACCACCACTAGGCCAATGGTAACCACTTGGCCCAAGAATGTGGTTGTTGATAACAAATACACCTCAAGTACCCTTCCAAACTTTGGTTTAGCCTTTCGGACTGACCATTTGATTGGGGATGGTATACTGAAGTATAAGCCAATTTGGTCCCCAACAACCTGAATAGTTCTTTCCAAAAAGAACTAGTAAAAATCTTATCTCTATCAGAGATAATAGTAATGGGACAGCCATGTAATTTGAAGACAAAATCCAAGAATAATTTGGCAACATCAAAAGCAGAAAAAGGATGCTGAAATGGCAAAAAGTGAGCATACTTAGTAAATTTGCAAATGACCACAAGAATGGTGTCTTTGCTTTGGGACTTTGGCAACTGCTCCACAAAGTCCATAGTGATGTGCTACCAAGCTTGATGAGGAACAGGCAAGGGCTATAATAGCCCAGGGGTGGCACAAGTCTCAACCTTACACCTAGCACAAACATCACAACTTCTGACCCACTCCACTACTGCCTTAAGCATCCCAGGCCAAAAGAAATGCCTGCTAAGTCTCACTGAAGTAACATTAATTCCTGAGTGTCTTCCTAAGTGTGAGTTATGATAGAGAGCCAATAAATGCTCCCTCAAATGCCCTGTTCTGTCCACATAAAGTCTGTCTTTGTAAAACAACAGTCCATCTTTCAAAGAGTACCCAGGATGTGCATTTGCATCAATAGAGAGGTGAGAAATTAAATCAATAGCTTGCTTATCAGTAGCATAGCTATGAATTAATTGTGACATCCAAGTAGGCTGCAGAGAAGAAGAATGCAAGGCCAATAAAGTAGCTTCCAAAGGTGCAGGTCTCCTAGACAGGGCATTTGCCACCTTATTATCCACCCCTCTTTTGTATAGGATTCTGTATTGCAGACCCAGCAATTTAGAAACCCCTCTAAGTTGCAAGTTAGTATGCAACCTCTACTCTAACAAGTGTTTGATACTGTCATGATCAGTCTTTATGAAAAAGGGTCTCTGTTCCAAGTAATGTCTACATTTTGACATAGCAAATGTTATAGCCAATAATTCCCTTTCATAAACTGATAAAGACTCTACCCTAGGACTAAATGCCTCAGAAATAAAGGCAAGTGGATGCCCATCTTACTGCAGCACAGCTCCCATACCCATACCACTAGCATCAGTCTCCACTATGAAAGGTTTTGTAAAATTTGGCAAGGCTAACACAGGAGCTTGCGACATAGCAGCCCTAAGTTGCTCAAAAGCCTATTGTGCTTTTTCATCCCACTGAAATGCATCTTTTTTGAGTAAATCAATAAGGGGCTTGCTAATTATTCCATAATGAGGAACAAATTTGCTATAGTAGCCAGTTAATCCCAAGAAACTCCTAAGTTCTTTTATTGATTTGGGAGTAGGCCAAGATACCATGGCTTGTATCTTAGTAGGATCAGTTGCTACACCTTTGCCAGAAATAATGTGTCTCAAATAATCATTCTCATGCTTCCCAAAAGAACACTTGCTAAGCTTAGCATATAGCTTTTGTTGTTGCAGGACTTTAAACACTTCTTCTAGGTGCTACAAATGCTCTTTCCATGAAGAACTATATATCAAAATGTCATCAAAGAATACCAAAACAAACTTCCTCAAAAAAGGCTGAAATATGTGGTTCATAAGATCTTGAAATGTAGCTGGAGCATTTGTCAACCCAAAAAGCATGACAGTAAACTCATAGTGCTCATGATGTATTCTAAAGGCTATTTTATGAACATCTGAGGGATTCATTCTGATTTGATGTTAGAAAGGATTGAAACACCATGACACTCATCTAGAAGATCATCTATAATAGGAATTCAGTCTTTTGGAAGTGTGGATACCTATATGGCCTGATATTAACAGGCTAAGCAGATGGCAGTAAAGGAATTGAGTGATTATGGCTTCTAAAAGGTGGCAACACTTTAGGATCCTCAAATATGCAATGGAATTTATCCAATAATAGTTCCAAATCCACAGGATAAGTACTAGAGGATTAATTAGTTGCCATGGCAACACTTTCAGTAATAGGCCCCTGCAGTGGAGAAATCTGTAGATAGAATATTGGGGTTTGAAAGTCTCCTCCCTTCTTATGAACTAGCTTACCACAGCTCATACAATTCAAAAGTGTTTGCTGTGAAGTAGCATCTGTGATTCCTTGCAATGTAATTATTGTACCAACCCTATGGAAATTGATTGAGGAACTCTCAAAGTCAAATAAAATTGAATTAAAAGTTTTCAGCCAATCAACTCCAAGTATCATATCAAAGCTCCCCATATCCAGCAACCTGAAGTCAAAACAGAAAGAATAATAATGAATTTTCCAGTTAAAATTAGGATTGATACAAGTACTGGAAATTCTTCTGCCATCAGCTACTGTTACTGCAAAAGTAGTCACATCTACCACAGGCACCTTCAAATCCCTTGGTACTTTAACATCTAAGAAGCTATGAGTGCTGCCAGAGTCAATTAAAATCAATAACTCTCTGTTCTTATGCTTCCCTAACACCCTTATAGTTTTTATCCCCTGTCTACCCTCAATAGCATGTACAGAAAGGGTTATCTCATCTGCAACTCCACTTCCCTCCCCTTCCAAAGCATCATGCCACACTTCTTCCCCATCTTCCATTTCCTGCCCTTGCATTTGGAATGCAGATTCCTCATATTCACAAGATTGAATAGCCATCACAGATTTCTGTTGCTTACAATGATGACCAGGAAAGTACTTATCTCCACATTTAAAGCAGGGCCTCGGTTGTCTAATATTGTTGGAATTAGGTGCAGCATTAGTATTTGGTTTAGTAGCAGTTTGGTTGACAGAAGCTTGACTGGTTGCAAGTTTTGGTTTTTGGGTGGAGATGGACTATTTCAGGTTATCATTTTGATCAGAATTGGGTGGTTTGGGTGCATAAGGAAAATTTTGATGAGTTGGGGCATGTTTGTAAGGAAAAGAGGATGATGATGGAACAAAGGAAGTTCTGGTGCTGTTCTGGTTTCTTACCACAATTAAGTAGCTGTTCTTGAAATTTGGCAATTTCAAAAGCATGGGCAAGGCTAGTAGGTCTAATCATTCTCACCATGGGCCTAATGTCATTTGTCAATCCTCCAATGAAACCAGAAAGGAAATAGGCTTCTCCCAAACTAGACATCTCCCTTTCCAATCTTATTCTAATATCCTCAAACTTATCCAAGTTTTCTTCAATAGATCTCTCGTCTCATCTTCATAAATTCTTCCACAATATCCTCTAGCCCGTCCTCTCCAAACCTTCCACTCAATTCCCTTTCAAAATCATCCCAAGCATGAGATCCATCCCCCTTCATCCAATTGTGATACCAGGCATCAGCCCTATCTATTAAAAACAGGCTAGCAATTCCTACCATTTGATCTTTAGGTACTCTATACACCTCAAAGTATTTGATACATTCCCTAATCCAAGCCCTAGGTTCCTTCCCATCAAATGTCACTAATTTGACTTTAGGCTAGATCTTTGACATACCTTCATTGTCTGCTGTAGATCCAGCACTATTATCTTCTTTCTGTAGCTGATTCCCATTCTTGTTTGGTTTGGGAAGAATTCCCTTCCCTCCGAGAGCAGCAGTAACAGATCCAGCTACTTCATTTTCTCCAGAATTATTTCCCTTACTTTTATTCATCATAACAATTGCAAACAAGGATCGCATCTCCTCCAAGATCTTGCCTGCATTTTGCTTAATTTCTCCCCTCAATTCTTCCTTATCCTTCTTCGACACCTCTTGCATGACCCTAATCTGTTCCTCCAATTCAGCTATTTTAGCTAAATTAATTGAATCCTGGGTAACTACTCCAGATCTGGTCATCATGCTACTGCCGGAATCACAATTGCAGATCTGATCCCTTCGTAACCTGGCTCTGATACCAAATTGTTAGGGTTCAACCCTAATTCAACCTCAGAATGTAAGATTGAAAACAGATCTAGAGAATAGAAGTAGATGAGAAGAGAATTAGACTTTATGAGAAAATAAAAGAGTAGAATCAGAGAGAGAAAAGTCTGTTATTGATTCATTAATGGATTGAATGAATACAGATGAGGATCTTTCCTTTTATACAGCAGTTACACAACTACAGCAATTACACAACTAACTGTGACCAATTAACAAATTCAGTTCTTCCTTCTAAATTCCTCAACAACATTTCCCTCCAAAACATTCTCTACTTGATTATTCTACCTAACAATATTATTTATCTTCTTCCTTCTATAATATGTAACATGTTCTTACTTGTAGAATTGCCATTCTGTGATGCTCACACTTGTTCAGGGAAAAAAAAGCATTTTCCTAAAGGTGGCAAGGTAAGACTTTTCTCTAAGTACAGCAGTTGCACGAGAGATCAAATCTGCAGTCAAGCCTTAACGCTACTACTGTAATTGTCAGAATTCCCAGTGTCCTGTTTGCATAATTATTATACCCATATCAGGTTTTACCAGATTTGCCATACACAAAACTCTTAAAAGGGGGAAAAAAGAAAGATAGAAATATTCTAAAATTTGCACGACCTTTCTCAATTATTGTTTCTTTGGGACAGTCCAATGAACTCCAAGAATATTACCATGTTAAGGGAACTCACTTAACAATAACCTTTACATTTCTATTTGGATGCTTGAAAATTCACAATTCTCCAGCTTTTGCTTTCTTTCTTTAATCTATGAAACCACTAAGATAATCCTAGATGTCTGTTGGTTTGTCTCACATTTTTCTTTCTCTTCTTTCCATTCACACCGAAGCAAACAAGTATTATCTACCTGGCTATGTCAATACTGACTTTGATGCTTCTGCCTCTCTTCTATCTTATTGTTTATTTATATCAAAGGTACCATTTATAGTTTTTGAAATGCCAAATTGACAGAGGTTTAGAGACATTTTAATGAAATTTCTTTGTCCATATGCAGAGAAATGAGGCAGGGAACACAAGAGTTGAGACGAATTGCTCGAGTTGGGCGGAAGACAAAGCCATCATGGTGAACTGGTAAATCTTTTATGTGTTCTGACTAGGAAACTACCTGAATCAATTGCCAAGGTTGAAATTATATATATGGTCTTAAATTGAGACTCAAGTATTTAGATTATGAACTTTCGGTCAGGAGCAGTAAGTATTGGTTATTAATTTTCATTATAATGGTTCAAACACACTGAACATTTTAGGGAATATTAATTTTCATTATAATGGTTCAAACACACTGAACATTTTAGGGAACTTGTAATGTTTCGATCTTTGCTGATGTATATTTTGGATTAATGCAAACTTTTACTCGCATTCTTCTAAGTAAAAGGATTGCATGCATTTCATGTTCTTATTGACTAGTTCCTCTGCCAAACGAAGTAGATATGCACAAGGCATTTAATGGAAATTGAGCTAGTTCAGGCTTCTTGCAGGTATCCTTACACGTCCTTCTCCAGACCACAACAAGTCCGGTAAATTCAAAGAGGGCTCTGTTAACGGTATCAAGTTGACAAATTGCCCTTGGCCAAGTTGACCAAGAGATGATTTGTGATCAACCCTGCATTGGCACTAGTTCTTTCTTGTGGATGGCATCTGGCTCCTCTTTATGTTCCCATCATATAGAAACCTGAATATATTCACATCCAGTTTTGTAATAATTTTAGTGGTTACTTTTTAAACACTTGTCAGACTGGATGCTGATTTATGATTCATTTCTCCAAAAATGTCTGCCTATACGATTGTCTTTCCAAATTCAGGTACTTTTAACTGATTATCACATTTATTGCAATTGTCTTGATGCATGCCTCAATTGTTTTTCTTCTACTCAGCAATACGTGTGTATATCTTATGCTCTCTGTTTAACACCTTAGGTGGATCTATTATCCTTAAATGTTACAATACAAAACATTTCAGAAATTAATTTGGATCAGAGTAGCTTTATCTAAAGCCAAACTTGCTTTGTCAAAAAATATCATGCATTTTAAATGCTTAAACCACTGTCAAATCTGTGCCACAGTGAATTTTAGCTGGCCTTCTCCCGGGCAATTCTTTCACAGATGCATCAACTCCCAGCCAATATTGTCAGGTTCCTCAAACCAGTATTTTCCATTTTTGCTTTTCTGGCGTCTTTAGCCCAAATAACCAGTTTGTCAATACGCTTAGTTGGTCTAATTGTTAGTTCTCCAGCTATCTCCATTACAGTTTGCTTCTGATTTCTATTGACCATAGTGTTGTATATTGTCCAATTCCCATTGCTTATGCCGTAGTGTGCTCCGAAGTCAGTTACAAAGCACCTTGCTCTGACTGGGCTTATAAAACAAACTGTATTTTTTAACTTGCTTAAATAAGATGACCTTGGAATAAATAATTGAGTAAATCAATTTCAGAAAATACTTTTCAGCCATTAGGATCATCTGTCAGATCCGCTTTCAATAAGTCCCAGGTTCCTGAAGGATTGCAGCTCTAGGGAGCTATGACCCCAAATGCAAGGGATATCAACTCATTTGATAACAGGAAACCATCTGGATCACTGAGCCGGATATAAGCCAGTCTGCTTGAAATCTCATCTTCATGTGTAAACAAGTTATTGAATTCATCTGCAGTCATGGCTCTTCGTTCCTCATCTAAGCAAACCACATGTCCAGTTTCTATATAAGGTTTATAGACCTTGCAGAGAGAATAAACAACCGAGCCACCAAATACATCTGTAAAAGACCTTATATCGAGACCTCTTGCAGTTCTAAGCGAGAGCATTAGAACATCCATGGCCATGTCCTTCGCATCAAGATGATTATTCCCACAACAATCCACTGCCCCATTATTCATATTCTTCACATAACCCATGTACTCTCTCATCTTCCTTGGCCTTGAAAACCTCTCTCCATTAACATAACTAGCAGAGCCAAGGCCAAAACCATAGAAAGGCTTGTTCCTCCAGTATGTAAAATTGTGCTTGCATTCAAACCCATCTTTGCAATAACTGCTAATTTCATAATGGCTGTAACCAGCATCAGAAAGCATCTGCGAAGCCATTCGATAAAAATCAGCAGATTGTGTTTCAGATGGCAGAGGAAACTCCCCTGGTGTATACCTGCAGACACGAAATTGAATCTGAAAATCATTACACTGCTGAAATCCAATGTTTTTGACAAAGGATGTTATCACCTGACTTACAAGATTCCAAATTTTGTGCCTTGTTCAACCTGCAAATCATATACAGAAACATGCTTAGGCTGTGCTTGAACTGTCAACCTCAAGCTCTCCTCCCACATTTGTGGAGTCTGGTGAGGGAGAGAAGAGATAAGATCCATGCTCCAATTCTCAATACCACATGATCCCATAATCTCAATTGCTTCATAGACCTCCTTAACTCCATGTGCTCTCCCACAAGCTTTCAACAACTCCCCTTGAAACGCCTGCACTCCCAATGACACTCTATTCACGCCCAAGCCCATCAACTCGTCCATTTTATGAGCATCGAAAGTCCCAGGATCCATTTCCATTGATATCTCAGTATCCTCAGAGAGCCCAAACTTCCTCCTCAACGTATCCAAAATCGACGCAACTAGCCTTGGAGCCACTAAAGAAGGCGTGCCACCACCAAAGAAGACGGTTTCAAGAGGTGGGTGAGTATTGAATTTTGACACTGTTGAAACTATTTCCAGCTGAAGCAATTCTACGTAGTTAGATATTCGAGGGTCGGTGTCGGTTGGGTTGGCAGAGCCGAGAGCAACGATTGGGAAGTCACAGTAGTGGCAGCGTTTGCGACAGAAAGGGAGGTGGACGTAAGCTGATGTTGGAGGGTGGTGTTGGAGAGGTGGGATTAAGGTGGGTGCGGTGACTGAGGACTTCTGGCGAATAGGTGGTGGGGATCCAGTGAATGCGTTGGTAATGACCAAGCAGGGTGGGAATTTCTGAAGAGTAGTGGTTTTGGAGGGGAAGTTTGAGAAAATGGGAGTGAAGGTTGATTTCAGCATCACTGGATTGTGATTCCTAGCAGGGATTAGTGGTGGCGAAGAAGGGGTATGCGTGTCTAAATTCCGTTTTGCTGGAGGACCACCAGCTGTTGATAATGAAGAGGATAAATTAGATTCCGTTTTGAATACCGACCTATATTATTATTATTATTATTATGTATAAATACGAATATTAGTTTTTTTTTTTTGAGAAAATAATATTTATAATATATTTAAATTTATTATTAAATAAATTTTGTAGTATTGTAATATAACTTTTTTTCATATTTTTTTTTACAATTAGTAATGATATTAAGACCTCTAATAAGACACAAAAAAATTACAAAGTTCATCTGCTTAAGAGGATTACAAACAAAAAAAATTCCTCATGAAATATTTTGGAAGCTATAATATGAACTGCAGCATTAGCCATCCTAGGAACAAAATAAGATTGAATAGAGGTAAAATCTCTAAAAAGATAAGATAAATCATTAATTAAACCATAAAAAATATGAAGAGATAGAACTTCCTTGCATAGTTGCAATTAACTCCTATTAAAATTGATGAGAAGGGTTTATTTTTTGCTAAAAGAATAGCATTTTGATAAGCTAAAGTTTTGAGGGTAAGAGGGTCCATTATACAAAGAATCCATTTGCAAAACCAACCAAGCAAATATCTTTAAGAGTTCCTGGCAATAACAGCAATAGAGCCACACATACTTCTAAGAAAACTAGCAGTTACATCAAAATTTACTTTGATAATGAATGGAATGGGAGATATCCAGTGAGGACGAGATAAAGAGAGCACCCTCGAACGTGTAAGAGTGAAAGAAGCTTGAAAATCATCAAGAAAATTAGTTGTTTTCGTAATAACCTCTTGAGAAGACCATTCCTTATTGTCAAAGACCCAGGTATTTCTACTCTTTCAAACATACCACAAAAGGAAGACAAGTAATTGAGTGAAATACTTGAGATTTTTATGAGATGCAACATCGTCTAAGAGTTCCAATCCAATGGAGTGGCAAGAGTGCGAATTCTAAACGGAAAGCGTAACCATATTTTTATTGCTCTAGGAAAACCATATGACGTCTTTTCATAGAATTGACATAATGCTTAAACTACATCTTTTGCAACAATATATTTACTTTTTTATTCAATTGATTAAATTTATAATGTAAACAATTAAATATTATACATATTTTGTGAAGTTCAAATGATATCACAATTTTTCTTTACGTCATTCATTTAATATTTTTATTTGAATAATTTTAAATTAATTAAATATCATTTTAATAAGTCAAAATAAACAAAAATCAACTTAACAAATTTCTTCATAAAGAAATTCATTATATGTATATATATAAATTAAATAGTTTTGGATTTTATTATTAGTTTTTACTAATAATAAAAATTATTATTAAATTTTTTCGCTAGTACAAAATACTTTTTAAGTTGCAATTTCACTTTATCTAGTCGAGGGAGACGTTTTTCAAAAAGGCAAAACGGACAACATGAAACTGAAATTATGCAAAAAAATAATTAACTAAAAGTTAACATTTTCTATTAAAACAATGGTATAAATTACAAAATTTTGTTGCATCACATATTGGCTAGCCGTGTCAATGTAGAGCAAGACATTTAACCATATAGGGGCCTTCAAGCTCATAGCCAAGTTTCCTATAATAGTGACGGGTTCCCACCCCCGAAATCACTGCTATTTTAGTTGATCTATGCTCCCTGCGAGCAATCCGCTCTGCCTCTTCCATTAATAGTGTACCGTAACCCTGCCATCACAAACATGAGTGAGAAAGCGGAAAGAAAGATGTAGTTAAATCCCCTGAGAAATTGAAGAATTAGTTTCCCTAAATATAGACAATTAGCTGCCTACAGACTCTCATGTTCCAACATTAGTATGAAAAATTATCATAATGTGAACTGTGGTTACTGATAAGGAATAAATTTTGTGATGTCCTCAACCAGGAACAATGAAGGAAAAGAGAACAACTCTTAACCACCACTAAATCCATTTCCGTCCACAAATTACATTAATTTAAAAAAAAAAAAATTATTGTATGTTACCTGGTGTTGCAACTTGTCTGCATCACGCCCATGAACAGGAACAGCAGTTCCATAAACATGGAGCTCACGAACAATAGAGCAATTTCCCATGAGCTCTGGGCAAGTAACATTTCGACCACATTTTCGCAATCGCAATAAACCAACGAGGATATCCTGCAACCAAACAGAATTTTGGAAAGGTTCATTTATGTTCAGATTCAGCAAACAAAAAGCTTCTCTAATGAGCATTAAGAAGCAACCACACCGAAGCAAGTCAGTACTCCTCAACTGATAGCAAGGATCCTAAAGCATGTTTGGTACATTGTATGAAATGTAATGAACTGAAAATGCAATGGGTGATGAAAAAGAAATTCTCCAGTGTACCAAAAAATGCAGGGTCCCCAGCAGTCTACAACCACATTTTCATGTGATAACTATCACTGTAACTTAGAGTATTTGCAAATAATTAGGTGCAATCATACTATATATCCCTTCCCTTCCAAACGCGTACACACACATGCGCATGCCATGCATGCAGGAAAGGTGTCCCACTTACCTGTCTTGTATCCTCGTATGAAAGAAATGTTTCCCAACCTTCATTTGCTGTATAATCTCGGCGAATGAGCTCAACTTCTTCTGGTTTAATTTTGTGATGAATGTCCTATGTTTATTACAGAAACATTTGTCAGGATCTCAACTTTTTCCAAGCAGTAGTATAATACCTCATAAAATGGTGCAACGACCCCTTTTGCTTACCTGGATTCCAGCCTCACGCGTACGGACATCACGGCATTTCAAACCCAAGTCATCCATTCGAGCTAAAGCTAGCTCCCTAAGATTTCCCTTATCAACCCCAGATGTAACCAAAGGCATAGGAATATCCCGTTGAACTCTATAGACACGTGTCCAAGGCGGTACCATGGCTAGGATTCTCGCTACAATATCTACAAGTTGCTCAGGTGGGTAATTTCTGTACCTGCAAGCAGGAATAAAAATGATTAATGCTTTTACATTCAATCACACAACCTTCATCTTCAAAACCAGAGATCAGTCTTTTCATATAAAATTTGCATTAGGAACAAGATTAAGCAGTAATCAAGAACAATCAGGACCTGCCAGTTTTCCAGAGCTCATAAAGCCCAGTTCCACGAATTACGAGTGTGGGATAAATTTTCAGCCCATCTGCTCTAAATGAAGGACTCTCAAAGAACTCTCGAAAACTTTCCAAGTCTCGCTCAACCCCAACATTTGGAAGATCAGGCATCATATGAGCAACAACCTAAGATAAAGCATTAAATATTAATAAACAGATACAGGTAAACATAAACAACTAGAATAGTAATTAAGAGTACACAAACCATCTGTTATGTAGAGCATCATTTTGAGGGGTAACAATATGATATAAAGTGGCCTCATCATTAATTGAAAAGCCATAATTTTTCTTTTTTAGCGAAAGCATGAACATTTAGAAAACACCAATGCAATTGGGGGAAAAAAATCAGTCTTGTAAACATGAAACCATAATGAGGTGAATACCACTATTCCCAACTTTTATTAAAGACAAGTGTATATATAATAGAACACTACCACACCTTGAAACCAGCATCCTTTGCCAAGCAAAAACAATCAGCAACAGCAGCTACTGTGTGTCCTCTATTAGTATCCCGAGCAACATCCTCATATGTGCTTTGAACTCCAATCTCCAATCGCGTACAACCATAAGAAAGCATTTGACGCAAATGAGGTCCAAGGCAGTAATCTGGCCTCCTATATATATATATTTTTTTAAAGCGAGGAAAAACTTATTTTAATAATTGTGAAATAAGCATTGCAAGCATGTAAAATAAAATGAATTAATTTGTGAAAGTGGATGGACTATTTCTCTAAATCCTGGCACTCATTGACCTAAAAAGATAAAAATAATTAATCCAGTGTAGAACATCCCAATTCAGTATTGATTTTACTCTTGTTACTGTTTTATGCAACCCACCACTTCAAGCAACAAAAATACACAATAATGAGTCATTAATTGGTATCTTCTATGTTTCAAAAAAAAAAAAGGGTTATCTTCTAAAACAAAGAATACACTAACACACATACCTCATGAATCATCATGTGCTTATATGAAATCTGAAAATTTGTGGGAAACATTTGATGTTACAAAAAAAAAAAAAAGTCAGATGGTTAGATCACATAGGCTTTTCTTTTCCTCAGTATATCCCTTGGATAATTAATGGTTACCCAAAAATAACAAGAAGCATATTCATCAGGGGATTAGCAAATTAGGATCTCCATCTCATGCAATTCATATTATAATTAATAGCTTTTGTTTTTGAGGGGACAATTAATATAATAACTTACGTTTCAATTGTCATGCCAATACACTTTGTTGCACTATGCTCAGAGTAGGCAACTGCCTCTTCAACATTGGCAGAAGTGTGTCCTGACAAAGCATCATGAAGATTCCTTATAAAGTAATCACGGTAGTCTGCTGGCAATGACATGAACGTACCACCCATCAATATGAACTCGACCTGAAAACACATACCCATGTCAACCTCGTGACATGAGAATTTAGACAGCTATAGTAAAAGAGGAGAATAAACAAAACCTTATCTACACTGTGGCCCAACCGCTTAAGTTGATCAATCCTGCTTCTAGCCTGAACATATGGGTTATATCTGGAACCACAAAGCAAGCAGGTAAACAAAATAAATGATTATTATAGGAAAAATCAACTCAAATACTACTCTTCCAGCATAGTAAAACAAAAGGCACAATTCAATAGAAAAAAAAAAAGTTAAACCTAATGGTTGGTGAAGATAGAGGTTAATGAGTTAATGGATGGTGTAAAGTGAGTCAATATTTATAATAAAGCCATCCTCACACATATCATATGACACTGCAATGTGTAACCCCTTTCAAGCATCGCATTTTCAAAGAAAAGATGGTCTTACATTCTCATCTCTTCAAATTTCAAACTTAACAAATGAATAGTATGTCATATCCCATGGTTCTCTACTAGCCATTACCTGAAGCCTCAACTAGCCTATTAGCAAACAAGCATGACTAACTAATAACTATATGCAAGTAACTCCTTTTATTTTTCCACTTTTTAACTTTTATGCATATATTTGAGAAGAATGATTAAGGGGGCAAAATTTTGGTCGAAACCAGGGCCCAAATCAAAGCCCACCAACAGAGGCATCAGAGAGAGCAGACATGTTGACCATCAATTCAATTTCTGTGCGCACTACCATGCTACCTTCATTCTGTAATAAATCCAAAGAATCGACTTAATGAACACAGACGATGAAGTTAAATTCTTTTTATTTTCTCATATAAATGCAATGACACAAAAAAGCTGAAAAAACCGAAGGGAACTGGAAAAGATAACAAGAACATTCACTTGGCGATTGCATGATAGATGATGACATGTTGGAAGGAACACAAAAGCAAAAAATCTTCAGGGACATATGAAGGTGGAAATTGGAAAATGCAATGACAAGCTAGAGACTAATAAAAATCAACAGATAATAAAGTTCACTGAAAATGCAAATCCAATGGATTTTTAATAATATAATATAAATGTAAATTGATATAATCCAATGGATTCATGTCAAAATGTAAATTGATATAAATGCATCACCAAGAACAAGAATTTTTAGAATTTGATGTGTTCGATAATTTGTAGTTATAGCTCAAGTAAACGCAATTCGCTACAATTTTCAGAAAGCTAAACACACTACAACCGATCATATAATGTAGCCAATAACCAATATTCGAATCATTTACGGTTCATAACGGGAAGCATAAGACTATTGATAGTTCAATAGCAATTAAGATAATCAATTCTTACGCCACTTCATCACTCATCTCCTCTTGTCACCAAAAGGTAAAAGCTTAATTTCTAAAACCAGATATACTCATATACATTGATCAGTCTTAAATTAAATTCCTAGTCCTACATAACCCGCAACAACTTAATTATTGATTTATACTAGTTTAGCACTTTATCTGACACTAAACCTTACCTGGCTCGAATTGCACGCATGCTAGTAGGTTCATAACCAGTGTAGGACTGCGTGCTGTACTCAAAATCTGAATCCGGCCCACCAGGACAATAAACGCAAATATTTCCCGTTGTTGCAATATGCGGGCACCGATGCGGTTTCGACATGACGGCGACGACAGCAATTCCAGAGGCGGTGCGAACCGGCTTGGCGCGGAGCTTCGGAAGTAGCGATTCGCGGTCGGACTCGGGAAGAGCCGCGATCATCTCCACGAGTTTTGGGGCTCGCGCAAGGCCGTACTTGCGGCAGGCGGCGGATTTAATAGCGTTGAGGTCCACAGTTAGGTTCTTTCGCGAGAGTTCCACCATGGAGTTGACGATTTCTGCTATGGCTCGTACCCGGGCTTCCTCTTCACTCAGGCCGTGGGCTTGGTATCCACCCCGACCCGGCCGCGGCGCCTTTTTGGACTCGGAGATTACTGCTGTTGCCATCTGGAGGAGAAAGAGAGACACAGAGAAGCTAAACACACGCACGGAGAAGAAAAGGGAAAGATAAATCGAGCGCTCGAGCTCATTGATGGTGTTCTGTGCTATTAACGTCGTCGTTTTAAAATAATTGAATTCCCTTTTTTAAGAAAGTTCTTTTTTTAAAAAATATTTTAATTTATTTTTTATAAATTATATTTTAATTTATTTAATTATATTAATTTAATTTAATTTTAATATAATTAGAAATGGAAATTTTTATTAAAGATAGAAAAGTGAAAAATGGAAAAACTTTTTGGCAGTTGTCTAACCATGTCAAAATTCAGTAGACAAAAACCGAACCTTGAAAATAACCAAGCTTGCTACTTGCCAGAACTAAACCCGCATGGAACAATCGGCCATGGCGATCTCCTCTCTCTCCAGTTTCTTCTCTTCCCTCCAGCCCTCGAGATCATCGGCTCCTACTATTCTCTCTATTTCCTCTCAACAACTTCGGCTCCCTAGAATCACACTTTCTGAATGGACCCCACTAGTGGCCGCATCCAACCCGGCACCATCTTTTATTTCTTTGACTACCGCTGGTGACAGTGATATCTTGTCCGTGGTGTGTCCTTCACTGGCATATGCAAAAACTCTTCACTTCAAATCGGGGTTTAATGTGCAGATTAACGTGGAGGAGAACGAGCCTGAGGATAGAATACTCCTTAGGTTCAGGAGAGCTGTCATGAAGGCTGGTATTCTACAGGAATGCAAGAGAAGAAGGTTCTTTGAGAGCTCCCATGACAAGAAGAAGAGAAAAGCTAGAGATGCTGCTCGCAGGAACCGTAAGAGGTTTGTTTGGGATTCTTCTCTTTTGGGTCTGTTCTTGTTGGTGAGAATATGCAGGACAGACGAAACGGTTGATATTTCGGGAATTACTTGTTTTGGTTCTTGCAATGTGGTGGAACCCAGTAGCTCAAGTTGATTTTTTGTCTTGTGATCTCTTTGGTTGATATTATTTTCCTCCAAGTTTTAGCTATTTCATTGTGCACTTCGATTTAACTTTTTGGGTTTTAATTGCTGCGAGGAAACTCAGAAATTTTTTATTGGATATTAGGTTTTCCAAATATGTCTTTCTACACTGATGGATCTCTTTGATTCTCATGACATCTCTATCTGGGTTTAATATACACAAGACACCCGTTTTTTATATGTTTGTTGTTTGTTGTCTACTGCTAATATTTTTTTCATGTGAAAAATGAAGATCGTTATACTTCAAACCTAAGAACAAGGTCAAGTTTTCCTTTTCCTCAGTGATTATTATTTTTAATCTCATATCAGTAATTCACTTGAAACTGTGAAATCCCCATAATATATTCTGTGCAGTAGGGCCTGCAGTTTTAGTTAGTTTTATAATTTATCAGCATTTAGTTGAATTTGAAATTCAACTTTAATTTCCTCAACGAAAGTGTATATTCAGAGAATGCAAATTGTGAATTAGATGCCTTAAACAGACATGAAAAAACCTGAAATACCATTTAATATTAATTTCATTCACATAAATTGCAGTGTCAACATAAACTAATTTAGCTGCAGTAGATAATAAAATGCTAGTAATAATCCTGTATTGATGTTTGAGGTATAAATTTTTGAACCATAGAATGCTGAAGTTTCTGTCAAAAATGTACTGGTGGAGGTTAGAAATGTAATGCAATCTTAGGGACTCAGATTTGTCTTACGCTCAGATGAAGGGATGTCTTTTATTTTGGTCAGTCCTGGCCATGTTAATACTTCATAGTTTTATTATCTTTCCCCTGCTAACTCCCTTCAACGTCAGAATGGAGCATGGACCTTATATATATTTTTCCCCATTATCTTTCTTTGAGTGTTCTTGCCTTTGTTAGCATGGTGTTGATGTGTTTTTCTTTGCTATTTTCTGTCATTGAGTGCTGTGCTTTAGGTGAATCTTACTATTGTTTGGAATGCCTATCTCGTTGGTTGTGTATTAGTTGTTTGGAAGTTTTGGGTACAGATGCTTGAATTTTCAGCAGTATTGCTTGTATTGACGCTAATTATACCTTGTTAACTTGTATCCCCAGACATCCCGCGCATATCTTCTCTTCCCCCTTTGACAAATTCTATGATCTAAAGGAGCTGAGAAAATTTTGTTTGCACACTTACTTTATTGTTAATTTATTTCTATCAATGCCAGGCACCCGCGAAAGAAAGCGCAAGGCAAAAAGGAAGCACCAAAGAAGGAGGAGAAGTACAATGATGAGGATGATAACTGGGAACTTCCAGAAGGAGAACTTCCTTATTGCTAACTGCATGTTCAAAAACAGCCAAACTTCAACACCAGAACCGAGACTTTTTAACAGCTGTACTTTGGATTGTTGAATGATTTCGCTCATGTAATTAGATTGACTGAGCATAGACACAGCCATACGGGTACAGCCAAGCTTGTTAATATCAGAGATGCTTGGACTGGGTTAGCAGGTTTAGACTTCACACTCGTTAAATGCTGAAGTGTCGGTTTTTTTATTCTCAATATGTACAGATTTATTATATGAATGAGATGTAAAATGCTTCATACTGAGATCAATGTGCTTATTTCATTATTTGTTAAAGAAGAATATGCTGCTCAATGCTAATGCTCTTTGTCATTACTTTTTGGGAGAAGATTATCAATAGGCATCCTGCAGTTTCCTTGTCTTTAAAACATGACTATTTGTGGCATGGTATTTTGCGGTCGCCTGGACGATTACTCACCGAGGTGGAAAAAGTGAAGAGTCGCCACTTTAATTTCGAGGGAAATTAAAGAAAACCATCTGTGAAAATAAATTGAAAGAAACCATTTCGAAAACAGAGATTTCAGGTTCGGGGTCTATATATGGGCGGGGAAGTTGTTAGGCACCCCGCCTCGTCTCTCCATGAGGGTAAACAGATTTAATATTATGCTCTTTATAAATTAAAATCGATAATTAGGGGTTAGAATGATGATGTTAATCTTTTGGACAGATAAAAAGAAATATTTGATATTTCACTGGTTCGGGTTACCCAAATACATAAGTACATGAGATGACCCTTAGTGAGTCGGTGTTGTGTAGCGGATTTTTGTTTAGGGGGTTACTTTGTGTATTGTGATATTTTAGTTTGGATTTAAGAGAATTCGGGTACAAACCTCTCCCAATCTCTTAGAGTAATCTGTTTAAATTTTAAGTGAGTAATCTCGGATAAGAACTCTCATCCGATCTCCACATATTTAGTAAAGTTTTTTGTTGAGAATCGGATAAGAACTCTCCTCTGATCTCTTCGAGCATTTAAAGTTTAGCGTGAGGAATCTCGGATAAGAACTCTCCTCCGATCTCCACATACTTAATAAAATTTTTGGTTGACAATTGGATAAGAACTCTCCTTCGATCTCTTTAAGTATTTAATTTAGAGTTTAACGCAAGGAATCTCGGATAAGAACTCTCCTCCGATCTCCACATATTTAATAAAATTTTTTGTTGAGAATAGGATAAGAACTCTCCTCCGATCTTTAAGTATTTAATTTAGAGTTTAACGCGAGGAATCTCAGATAAAAACTCTCATCCAATCTCTTTAAATATTTAATTTAGAGTTTAGCGCGAGGAATCTCGGATAAAAACTCTCCTTCGATCTCCACATATTTAATAAAATCTTTGGTTGAGAATTGGATAAGAACTCTCCTCCGATCTTTTTAAATATTCAATTTAGAGTTTAGCGTGAGGAATCTCGGATAAGAACTCTCCTTCGATCTCCACATATTTAATAAAATTTTTTGTTGAGAATCGGATAAGAACTCTCCTTCGATCTCTTATTTATTAAAATTTCGTATTGTACAGTCTTATGAATTAAGGAATCTAGTGATCGAGGGCACAAAAGACCCACGTGTAGATTTTGAACCCACTGAGCCTTATCTGGAGGGTAGACACGACACCGAACTTCTTGCCGATCTCTTACGTGATCGCCTTATCAGAACTCCTTAATCCGATCTCTTTGGTTGCTCACTAGGAATCCAAACTTGTCGGATTCCCGATTTATTACATTATCCTCTGGGCTTGCTCCATAGCCCGACCTCTAGACTTATTTGGTTTAACCCACTATTTGACCTTTTGTTACAACTTTTCTTTTTTGTCATTTTTATTTGTTTTGAAAACTCTCATATCGAAATACCCATGCCTACGCTCTTTTGAATAGTTATAAGTTGCCTACAGGATGAACGTCTACTGTTGAAGAAAATAAAAACCAGATGATGATAAAAGGGATTTGCAAATAAAAATAAGAGAAGACACAGGAAATGACTACTAGCCTAGACAACTTGTTCTGAAACTGGATATGAAAGAAACCTTAAAAAATTGGAGAAAACCAACCAAGGGTATTCAACAAAATAACAGTTTACTACAACTATTTTGGGATTTTAATGTAACTGAACATAAAAGAAATTTTAAAAAGGAAAGCTGGAGAAGATAGACAAGGGCATTCAACAAAATGGCAGTTAAAACACTTACCTGTGGAAGATTGAGGCTATTGAACTAACTCTGGAGCCACAAATATTCCTGCGTTGAAGGCTGGTGGTACAAGGATCAATGCTTACTTTGAGATTGGGAGAGCCAAGTTGAAATGCGGTAGAACCAAAGCAACGGAAATCAGGTTAGAATAAGATCAAGCTGAAAGAAATAATGGGTTGAGATCGGGGGTTGATGCAGACGAGACCAAACGAAAACGGTAATAGCAGAGTGATGAACAAACTGAAAATGAAGAATTTCAAGGTTCGTAAACTCTGTCACTGGAGATACTCAAGAAAACTAGTTCCTGGAGTTCCTCGGTTTTATGTAAGCTCAAAGTAGCAAGACTGAATTGATTTTCAGAGTCTTTCCACTATAATCACCACCCTTTTTTTTTTGTCCGTTCCTCAACAGTATTGCATGCAGGTATTTATAGGGAACGAGTGCTCCTAATGAAAGGTCAGGATCTCTTCTGGGGAGATGGAAGGTTTGGATTTAAAAAGACATGATCTGATGCCCGAGAATTGAAGAGAATCAAAATGGACGGCTGAGATCCTATTCAGAATATTTGTCCTTTCTCCTTTCCAATCCAACGGCTTAGGATCTTCCTGTCAAGATGGATCCGAAGGCCGGGAACAAAAGGCGCTGGTCCTATCGTCCACTTTTTGATCCAAGGGCTACGGGTTTGTCCTTACGAGTAAGATCAACGGCGGAGATTCAGAAGCACAGGACTGTCATAACTGTCCTGGCGTCTGTCAGCATTGTGGGAGATTCTGCAAATGAAGCGTGCGGTGAAAATTTGATCTTGCCTGCAACGCTTTAACTACCTCGGCTCTGATTATGAAGGAGATTATTGGAAGTCTTTTGTCTTCTTTTCCGATCTCCATTCCTTCCGATCTCTCCATTATGACCCCTTTTCCGATCTCTCATATCGGGCCCTCTCCCGATCTTTCTCATTCTAGAACCTTCCCTTCTAATTGATCTGCCTCAGTCAAAGCATTTAATTCTTTAGTTACCGATGCATCCGCTTTGGCTTCCGTAAGTAATAAATGCTCAGGCCCCCTATATATACGTCTCAGCGAGGAATCTCTCCCACATTCCATTTCTCCTTTTTCCATTTCGCACTTCTCCTGTTCTAGTTTCTCCAGCAATATTCAGGCCATGACGACCGCTTTTGATCTTTTTTTGACTGTTCTCTTTGCTCCCCGACTGAAAATTTATGATCCCGATAATCGGAGAATCATGAGAACCACATTTAATGATAGTGAAAGAACCGGACTAATTTACAGATCCAGATCGAAAATATCGATCGTGCCGATCTTTAATCGATCTACCGATATAATCGATGAATTGATTTCGGGCGAGAGGACTGCTAATTTCCCTTTTAATATCGGTGACCGCCTCTTGAAGTTCATTTGGCTCCTCACCACATCGGGCATCCCGACTGCAGCTCGGTTCTGGTCGATGACATCGACGATGACTCTGCTTACCATCATGAGAGTCATAGTCACTCCATCTGAGCTGCACATCTATCCGGTGCCTATGGTTGGCTTTCTGATCAAACATATCTTTTGAGTCAGCTATAAGACTAGGCTTTGACATAGGTCCTTACTAGGTAGGATGTAGTGTCGATCTTTAGAGATCGCTCAAATGATGTAATCTAACCTTCAAAGGTTCCTAATGATGTAATCCGATCTCTTGAGATCACCCAAATGATGTAATCTGACCTTTTGACAATGAAATGAAATTTTATTTGATAGTTATCATTTAATTATTGCCTTGATTAATTTCTGATATCTTATGTGCATATCCAATCTGGTTCCTAACTAAATCACCCTTAGCCGATCTATGACTCTGAACATTTACCTTATTTCGACGACCTTAGTTAGCCGATCTCATTTTATTTTATTTATTGTGTTTCTGGAACCTTCCCGCGACGCATTAGAAAAGCGGGCAATTACACCAACCGATGCACCGCTTGGGACTCTGTGAGCATTGAATGCTCACACAGGTATAAATAGGAGGGGGGTTCCTCAGTTGCTCCCTTATGCCATTCTCAGCACTCTGCTCGCAATTTCAACTTTCTCTCATTTCTTCAAGTTTTTCCGACACCGATCACACTCTGGTAAGGACTTTAATCCTTCTCTTACTTAAGCTTTTCTATTTCTTTGAAAATGAGAGGCGCCGAGGGTCAGAGAGCGGCGAGCCCTCCTTCCGTCCATGTCTCGTGGTCATCGGATGAAATGAAAGTGGTCGAACCAAGTGGGCGATCTGAACCTCCTACGACTTCCGCTTTAGTTCGTGGTCGAGCAGCTCAATCAAGACAGACATCTTCCTCTAGTAGAGAAAATCTTCTGGTGGATGAGTTGCCGTCGGTCCTCCAGGAAACCAATCTGCAATCCATTAGTCAAGAATACAACCTTTGAACCGACTCCTTCGAGCTTATCAGATGCCATGGCGATCTCTGAGCCGATCACTTTTTCGATGAAAATGATGTAATCATGGTGTATGAAGAGCAATTAAAAGCCGAGCTTCGGTTTCCCCTTGATGACTTCTTCAAGGAAGTCCTGAAATTTCACCATGTCTCGGTAGCCCAAGTACATCCGAACTCGTGGCGAATTCTGGTAGCTTTCAGAGACTTATGCCGAGCCAAGAAGCTCGATCCTACCGCGAAGGTTTTTTCCGAGCTGCATAGGCTTACTCGCCGAAATGACGACGAGTACTGGTTCTTCCAGGCGAAACCGCACTGTGGGCTTTTTACCGATCTCCCCTCTTCACTGAAGAATTGGAAAAATCGCTTCTTCATGCTGAGAAGCAAAATTCCGAACGGTTTCGAGGGTTTTCCCCCGTAGCTGGCAATATCTGATTCCGCCAATTTCGAAGCATGTCGCCCTGAGTAGGGACGAGGGTGCCATTGTAATGGAACTTAAGGATCTGGAGGCCACCCAGAAGTTCTCTTGCTTATATGCGGTGATGGCCGAGCTGAAACATTGGATGATGCGGCTGATCACTGATGAAGAATACGGGCTCCAGCTCTCTGACCTCCGCCCTGGTACCTTCCCCATCTCTGATCTCTGAATCTTAGTGAACTCACTGACTTTTCTTTATGCAGGTATGGCGGGCGGCGAGGCTTCCAAGGAGAGTCGTAAGCGGAAGAGGGAGATCTCCAGAAAGGTACGGGAAATGAAGATCGTCGCGGCATCACAAACGCCAAGGCGGGATTCGAGAGAAGTGCCGGGAGACTTGTCTCGACCTTCGGTACAACCGGTCCCTGAAGTAGAGGTAGCTCCTTCTCCCCCTCGACAAGAAAAGCTACCACCTCCACCTGTTCCTTCGAGTGCGGAAGGGGGACCTTCCCAACCTACTGTGAGGACCCTTTCCCACGGCGCCCAGGTCCTCATTCACTCTCTGGAGAAGAACCGATCTATTCAGGAGAATCTAGGCTTGGCCAAAGTTCTGGGCGCTACCATATGCCGTCAGGACGATCGGAATAGGCTGACCCCGGGTAGCATTGACGATTTCCTGGCCTAGATGATGAGTTTGAGCGTAGAGAGCTTGGTGAACCAACATATAATCAGGGAAAAAGCCCATCTTCTGAGGCAGGAAATTCTAAAAGCGATCAAGGACGCATCCTCTGCCCAAGCTCAACTTTCATCCGCCCAAGATTATATTGCCGAACTCGAAGGTCAGATGAAGTCTTACGAGGATAAATTGGCCGAACAGGCTCATAAACTCGGAGAGGCTCGGGCGTTCTGAACTGCTGACGTCGCTTGCCTCACTGAAGAACTCAGAGTGAAAGAAGAAGAGGCTGTAATGAGGGAAGCTGGTGCTTATGTGAACGTCCACAGCAACCTCTTGGCTGAGCTTAGGAGGCGTTATCCTGAGGAAGACTTCTCTTGGATTGTGGACTTGGCTCCTCGAGACGAAGAGGAGAGCGAGGAGGAATCAGAGAGAGAGAGGGAGAATGAGCGAAATGTACCGAGAGATCAAGCTGGGGGAGATCCTCCAGCCGAATGACTTGTAAATGTTTACTTTGGAATGAAATGAAGTCTTTTTGCTCAATTTTTTGTTGAGATCGGAAAATGTCCAAATTGTATAAGTACTTAATTGTTTTGCACGCACTGGACGGTAAACTTTAAAAGCAACCATTAACCAAAGTATGAGAGATCGGAAAAATATTACGGATAAGCTTGAGATCGGGCTGAGCCCCGACCAAACACCCAGTAAATCTTTAGAACATTGGAAAGACTTGATTTGAATTTTAGGATCGGGATCATCAATAGACCGGACATAAACCTTTAGCTTTATTTTGAGAAATGGACCGGACATAAACCTTTTAACTTTATTTTAAGAAATATCTGGAACACACAAGTGTGGGACCCGATTCTAGCATTAGCTAAATGATTTTCCACTACATTTGTAAAGAGAGATCGGAGACGAGACCGAATGGCATGGGGACCGGGTGTTGGTTTGATTCCCTTCGACGAGAGATTGGAAATGAGATTGGATGGTATGAAGACTTGACATTTGTTTGACCTCCTTTGACGAGAGATCGGAAAGCCATCAACTAGATGGGAGATCGGTCAAGTCATTTGTAACCGAAAAATGTCGAGTGGGGATCCATTTCAAAGTCGATTGACTTCGGGGGTTCGGCCAAAATATGGTGTCGACACTATTCACAGTAACAAATTGAGCCAAGCTTACTGCAGTCTAAGACATCTCTTATTGTGAAATGTGGGCTTTACTTAATGTCTTTTAGGCCATTGAAGTTGCTTGAACAAGGTTTAAGCTACTCAATTAACAAGCACTTAATGATGTTACTGCAGAAGCTCATCAGTCAAGGATTGGCTAACTGATGGTACTTAGTTTCCAAAAGGAGAAAAAGCCTTGGCTGCGAAGAAAATCCGCTTAGCTAAATAGCTGAATTTTCTGAAAAGACCACTCTTCTGTTACATAAAGGAAAATGATAAATGACACATTAGCTAGGTGATGTGATAGATAAGTGATATCAATGACACATTAGCTCTTTCTGGGCTCTTTGTGGCGGTAACTCCTTAATATCTACATTAACAAATAAATAAGAATTTAATTCTGTATATAATTATAATATTAATTAAAATATATTATGAAATTAGTAAAATTAGCATAATTAGATATGATCATAAAGGGTAGCAAATCCAATGGATTTTTAATAATATAATATAAGAAGGAGAAAGAACAAGAGGAAGCAATGTGTGCTGATGCCTTAATGCTTATCATTTAGGAATCAAGGAACCTGAAAAAGATCAATGAGAAACACCATGTTTTTAGCAGCAATCCAGTAGTCAAACAACAGGTTTCCAGCATTTAAAAAAAAAAAAATCACATTATACATCAAATGGTAGAAACAGAAGGCAGAACTTTAAAAATGTTCCTCTCCATGAATGGTGATTGCTAAACCATGACAGAAACTGGCAAACCATTCATAGCTTATTGGAGAATGCCAATATTATGTATAGCAATCAGGATAATCACTTTCCAAACAAATCCAGTTCTGCAAAAAAGTTGTCCATGCATTGAGGACTGAACCAGTGTTGATTCATCTGCATTGCATCAGAAAAATAGTTTCATTCTATCAATAAAACTTTCTAATATATGAAGCAGTTGTCATTACTTACAAAATAGGGGTAGTCCTTGATGCTAAAATCCTCTGGAGCCTCTTTGACAAACAAATTTATGAAGTAGAGAACATAGATGCCACAGTCTTCACCATTGCTTTGCTGTGGTACCTACAAATATTTCAAAAAGGCATATGGAAGCAAATTTAAGTGAAATCCGCAGGTATGTGTACAATGACAAAGTGAGCATTGTGGTTACCTTAGGTACCAAGAATGGAATCTTATAAATCAGCTTTTTATTTTCATCCCTGCCCTCTGATCTATAAATGTCTAACACAAACCTGAAAAATAACAAACATGTTAATGTGCAATATGGCAACTATTGCTGACAAAATAACCCAATTCCAAAAAATGCTCTTACTTTCTTATATCTGGCTCAAGGCGCCTTGGGTTTGCCATTTCAAGTGAATCCAGTAACAACATGCAAGGTGTTCTGGCTTTTGACTCAAAGCTCTCACCAAGGTGGCAGAAGATCAATAGGCTCCAATGACCCCTAAAAAGATAACAATTTTGACTATTTAAAATCCTGTGCACCAACCAATAAGGAATAGATTGACTGCCAAGCCTATAAAGAATCTTACCAGCAAACAATGGGAACAAGCACATATTTCTTCAAAAAAATTTGCTTTCTCTTTATCCATGTAAGCACCTTCCCCTTAGAGGATGCCTTCATGTACCAGTAAAACCACAAGCTATCCAGGTAAGTGAAGGAAGTCCTCTTATCTTCTGAGAAGCTCCGCCACAAATTTCTACTAATTTCAAACATATTTTGGGAACATGATTAATAAATTAATTCACTAAAATGTACTCTTGCCATAGTATAGTAGTGTACTGAAGGCAATAGCTTACTGGAAGTATCTGTCAAATTCTCTACTATCTAGTCTTTTCTTTTCTTTAATTACTCTCGCAATTCTACACTCGTGCTTCCTCCTCTTTGATCTCTTACGAGAAGGGAAGGTACCTAAAAAACACTGGGGTATTGAATTGTATCTCCAAAACTCTGCAGCCTGTTGTTTATTTATCTTCTTGCCATTAGAATACAAGCTCGCTAGCATATGCTTCCAACATGAGCGATGTTTGGACAGTCGAGAATAAGCCTCTGTCAGAACACAACATACATCAGCATTTTTTAAATTCCCTATTCATCATCCATCAAGTATTTTTGACAGATCAGTTCAATCACACATAGAGATGCCTGTGTGCAGATTATCATGGCCTATAGAAAATGACAATCCAACACAATTTTACTCTACATTGCTAACTACAACACAAGTCACCTTTCTCAACTCAGTTGCTGGCAAGTATAAACCGATGCCCAAACAGAATTAATAATACAATTAATTGGGAGGGTCCGATCGTTATTGTTTTTGCAAATTGCATTGGTTTTGGCCCTGAAGGATCAAAAGCAGCATGGAATAACACATTAAAATCAAACGCAGATACCCCATTAAAAGTCATGCTTAAGTATGATACTCATAAACTTTTGATAGATGGAATTAAAATTTCTCCATATAGTCCCTCCACAATAAAATCCTCAAAACATAAAAATTGAAAAAAAAAAATGTATCTTCCTAAAGAACGACTAAGAGTAGAAGGGAAGGGCGCAGGAAGGGAGTGGGGGGGGGGGGGGGGGGGGGTGGGGTGTGTGGTGGGGGTGAGGGGGAGGTGTGGTGGGTAGAGATTTTGTTTGTGTTATTGATTTTGCTCAATTAAGACAACTTGGCTGCTGAGAAAATTCCCAACTGAAATCAAAAGCGACATCATGAAACATTACTTATGTTGCAAACAAATTAGCATGTACCGTACCAAAAGGTTCCAAATTTTCCTCACTTTTCCTTCGTTTTCTCAACAACCAAAAGGAGGAATATGAACAAACATACAACCTCATTGATCATTGCTAGCTAGGAATAAAAAATTTTTTAAAAAAATGAAGGGCCTGTGATATGGGTTACCTGCGAGTCGAGATTCAGTATCATGCAGAAGAGTTCCACCATCACACTTTCTCATCCCCATTGTTAATAACGAAATCAAGCAAAATTTCCCTCTCTTTTGAGAAAAAGAAAACGTATTGGTTTCGGTGTCTGATTAACGATGGATTATCCAATGATACCGGTTAGATATTATATATTTCGCATATATAAGATTTATTTTCTTTATTTAAAAAAATAATAATTAAAACACCAGAATAAAAAATATATTTTTTTTAATTTAATTCCAAATAGACTCATATTCAATGATTTTCGGATAAATATTAAACAGAGACTCAATTTTTCGAGTGTTTTATAGAGGTTATTAAATTTTATTTTTTTTTTCATAAAATTAATTAAATTTTATAAAAATTACAGATATTGAAAACTAAATTTAGTGATATAAATAAAAAATTATTAAATTCAACCCCATCTTTCCAAAATAAGGAATATATTCTTCCCATATAAAATATATCATTTTTTAAGTACATTGAAAATATAATATATTTTTCTTAATAAACCATATGATAATCGAGATTTTTTTTGGTAAATACAGAGTAGATCAGAAAAATTACTAACGGGGATGGCTAACCTCACATGGCAAAGCCAAGAAACAGTACCAAGAAGAGGGTCACATGGGAAAGCCAAGAAGCAGCTGAAGTAGCTAGCCCATCTGCAGCAAAATTACTCTCCATGTACACATGCAGAAGCTTCACAAAAGCAGCTGAATGGATTCAATCAAATTCAATTAAAAATTAAATTAAATAATAAATAATTTCAATATAAATTATCAATAAGATTCTATTAAATTTTATTAATAATATTATAAAATTTAATCAAATAATTTAATTTTCACGCATTGTCAAAGAATTATGATAAAACTAAAATTGCTTAGTTGATATTTTTTCATTAATTAAAATTTAATAATTTTATAATCATATATCTTTTAGTAAATATAAAATAAAATCTTTTTTTTATCAGTTTATATGTTAACCCGTTTTATTTGTATTTTTATAAAATAATAATTTTTAAAATCAAGCTCATCTAGTAAAAATGGGTTTCCTTCTCCTTCGGTGAAGTAAAAAAGATACTCGCCTTTGTGTCTTTCTTTTCAATATGCCAGCTTCCAGGGGTAAGCAATTGGTTCAAATCAAATCGAATCGAACTAAATCGAATTAAATTATAAAAATTGAATCATCAAATTTAGAAACTGAATCGAATCGAAATTGGTGAAAAATCGAATCGAATCGAATCGCTTTATTTCGATTCGGTTCGATTTAAATCAATCGGTTTGATTTTTTATTGACTTTTTAATTTAGACTTAATTTTCAAGTTATTTGGTCTAATTTTAACTTTGATTTGAACCTAATAATCATTAATCAATGAAATTAAATAATTAATATATATAAAATTAAATATAATTCATAAATTTTCTATAAAAATAAATTAATTCAAAAATCGATTTCGTTCGATTTGACTATATAAATCACTATTCGGTTCAATTCGGTTTAACTGATTTTTTTTCTCTTCAAAACCGAACCGAACCAAAATAACTGAAATTTTTATAAATTAAAATCAAACCGAACCAATTAAATTTTAAAACCAAACCAATTGAATCGAATTGACTTGATTCGATTCGATTTTTCGATTTGAACAGAATTCTGCTCAGCCCTACCAGCTTCCATCATCCAAATAAGGGTGTGAATGAGTCGACTTTATCGGATTTAACATATTTATTTCAATTAAATTCATCAGATTAATTTAGAAAATATTGAAATTAAAATTAATAAAATAAATTATAAAATTAATATCTTCAATTTTTATAATAAAATGGATTAAGTTCAATTTGATAATTTGAGTTATAGTTTTTTTAATTTTTTGAATTTATGCAATATTTTCTAAGGTTTTTATAACTCAACTCACACTTATGCACACATTAAATTGAATAATTTAAAATTATTATTTTTTATTAATTAAAAAATAATAATTTAATGCATTTAATGTCAAATTATTTTTTTCGATAATAAGTTTTTACAAATTTCTTTATAATCACCATAAAAATTTTTTTTATAATGAGGGTCTTTATTGTTTCATATTTTATTGTCTTTAATGAGTATCAAATTGGATTGTATCGATTTAATAATTTTTAAAATTAAAAATTAAATTAAAATATATTAATTTATATAATTTTTTGTAAATAGTTTATTTAATTAATTTAAACTTGAATTATTTTAATTATTTATCTGTTGACATAAATTTTTTATATATTTATTATTATATAAAATTTAAATACATAAAAATTTATTTTTATTGATATAAAATTTTTTATTATATAATGTTATTACCTAAAAAATTAAAATTTAAATAAAATTTAAATTATTTTTAGTAAACAAATAAAATATTAAAATTGAATTACTTTATTTTAATAATTTCACTAAAATATATCAAAATAGTAATTATTATTATTTACGAAGACTTTAATTTTATGATATTTATTTAATATTTTTTAATTGAGTTTTAGTAAAATTATGATTAAATTTTAAATTTTATTTTTATTAATTAAATAAGTGAATTGAGCTTAAAAACTCTTTGCACAAATTGTAAACAAATTGATTATGTGTTTAATTTATGGAGTCTATAATTTGAGAGGGTTATGTCTTAAATAACCCTCTACAGTCGTATAAAATAGCTCCGGCAAAGTCTTACATATTTAGCATCATTCGGTTTCTCCTTGCCTCCTTGCTCAAGCAAAACCCCCAGAAAAGGAAACTCGAGAATCTAAACTCACTGAGTCACCCTTAATGGAAGGGCAAGAAGGAATTCAGCAACCGCACCTCATACTCGCTCACAAGCGCTTCCTTCTAACCCACCCCGATGTCCCAGACATTGAGAAGGTCCACCTCAAGGAGGAGGTCTTTACGGCCGTCAAAGCTGACGGTAACTTGCCGATTCATATCTCACAGCTTAGTAATTGCCTAGTTGAATCTGTCCTTATTCGAATTTTATTGTGGTTTCTGTTTAGATATGGTTCCCTTGTACGAAACCCTAGTGGGCGAAGGGTTACTGGAGAAGGATCAGAACGTATTGGATTCGATGCGTGCGAAGAATGAGGAGGAGCTCAAGAGGCTCGATGAGAAGTGAGTTTTCTTTTGTGTTTTCGGATTTATCATTTTTTTTTTTTTAATTTGGGTTGGCTTTTCCTGTTTGGTTGATTAGGATATCAAATGTATGAGGTAATAACTTGACATGCTTTTTTCATTTTGGGCATGGCTAAGCTATACAGTCTGAGTATGCTCTATTATTTATTAGATTTGGCTCTACTGTTTAACATTTTTCCTTGATTGAATTGTTAGTTGATTGATGTGTGCTCAATTCAACTCAACTAACCTCTTTATTATTTATCTGATTTGGCTCAACATTGGTCATTGATAAAGTTATTAGTTGTTAATGGTTGCTCAACGCAACACAAAACTAAGCTCTAGTAGGAAACTAGCTGGTTGGCTGTGAATTTTTTATTGATATAGAAATTGAAACACAGTTTTGGTGATGCTACTAAGGCTCCATTTGGGATTGTGGTTTTGAGGCCAAAAAGTGCATTTTGGAAATGTATCATTCTAGATGTTGTTAAAAATAGTTCTTTTGAAGTTCTTATGACTAAATAAATTTAGATCAATTTTTAATTTCACAATTTCAGTGAATGAGAGATGAGTCCAATAAATGATATTCTATAGACAACTGGAGCTAGATGATTAAGTGGGATTTCTTAGGTTTGAGAGTTCCACATGCATTTATTTGAATAAATTTATCATGCAGTTCAAGTGGATTAAATTTGTAGAGGATGTAGGCATTTGGTTGAGTGGTGCATTGTTTCTATTACTTGTGCTAGGCGTTAAGTAGGTATACCAAAAATATGAAACAAGGACTTGGTTTTGAGATTTAGAATATGCTTTTGAAGGAGTCATTTTTTTAGAGAATCTATATTGTGATTGAGGTATGTTTTGAGCCATTCAGTCATATCTAAACTTGTTGAAGATGCACCACGTGGGCTCCCAGGTTGATTGTGCATGGCTATTGTGTTTTAGATTGAGGAGAGATGCCAAAAGTTGGTTTTGGAATTGAGAAATGATCTTGAGTAATTCATTGTCATGTGCTGATTCATCAGACAAAGAATAACAATCTTGAAATGATAAATGCTTTTCCATTCTTGGGCTCTCTCTCTCTCTCTCTCTCTCTCTCTCTCTCTCTCTCTCTCTCTCTCTCTCTCTCTATATATATATATATATATATATATCCCTTAAATATATTCTAGTCTGAACTGTGATTTGTCACCTTCTGTTGTTTTTGGTGAGATGAATGATTACTTTTGTGTATGTGAATGTTTTCATTACATAAAAATAATGCATTTGACAAGAAAACCCTTAATATGATACTGTGGATAAGTTTGTTACGAGAAAGTTAACCATAATTGGAACCATCGTTGATTTGGAAATTTGGAGTCAACTGAAATTTATAGTAGAGCTAATTAGTGTTTGAGGGAGATGAGCTTATTTGATGCATCACTACAATGATTGATCGGATTCAACCTAGCCTTTTTTCTTTTTATCTTTTATTACTTACCTTTTGTTTTCCTCTTATGATGTTAAGATAGGCATATGAGCGCAATAATCTCATTACAAACTTTTGTTTTTTTACCGGTAAGGTTTTAATCTTGTTTGTTCACTAGGATATCTTTGTGGATTTAAATTAATTTACCTACTATATTTTAAGGATAACATATTATCATAAATAATTGCTGAAGCACTGATGGTGAATGTTATGATAGAATGATGAGGATGTTTGAATTAGATTATTTCAAGGGATAATCCTTTAATGGTTTTATTTTTGGTCTGATTGAACAACTATTATTGAATAATTTGTAGTTTTGAAATGTTAATTGGGTTACCAGTTTTCTTCATGAGTAACTTTTGTTTATTTGGTTGTCTTCGTTAGGATTGCTGATGCTGAAGAAAACTTGGGTGAAAGTGAAGTTCGAGAAGCTCATTTGGCCAAATCTTTGTTCTACATTCGAACTGGTGACAAGGTGAATAAGATTTGTGATTAGCCGTGTTTATAGTCCTGTCTGTTTTTTCCTCTCTCCATATAGTTTCAGTAATATCTTTCTCGCACATCTGTTGCCCAGGAGAAAGCTTTGGAGCAACTAAAGGTGACAGAAAGCAAAACAGTTGCAGTTGGGCAAAAAATGGACTTGGTATTCTATACTTTACAGCTTGGCTTTTTCTACATGGATTTTGATCTCATTTCCAAGAGCATTGACAAAGCAAAAAAGTAAGTAGAACATTAATTTGTCAAGTGGCATTTTTGCTTTGGTTGTGTGTTTCCAGAAGCATGCAAGTAGTGTTTTGGCTTATGTGTTTATGTCCTGATGCCAGCTTGTTTGAAGAGGGAGGTGATTGGGAAAGGAAGAACCGGTTGAAGGTGTATGAAGGCTTGTATTGCATGTCCACTCGGAATTTCAAGAAGGCAGCAAAATTGTTTTTGGATTCCATTTCAACCTTCACTACCTATGAACTTTTCCCTTATGACACCTTCATATTTTATACTGTTCTTACAAGCATAATATCATTGGATAGAGTTTCCCTGAAGCAAAAGGTAATTTTGGTTGTCATTTGGCTTCTCATCTCACATTTTTCTGCACGCTTCCTATGAATATTAATTTTAACTAAACTTGGCAGGTAGTGGATGCTCCTGAGATCTTGACAGTGATTGGGAAAATCCCGTACCTTTCTGAGTTTTTAAATTCTCTATATGATTGTCAATACAAATCATTTTTCTCAGCATTTGGTGAGTAGAAGTCTAACTATAATTTCGTTTACTATGTCCTGATTCTTGTGCTTTGTCAACTCCTGCAGCAAACTGTCTTTATCATGTAGGCATTTGTAACGGTTGTTTTTTCTTTTATGATTTATTCACTGTTTATTAGGGCTGTATGTCTCATTGTTGGTTTCTTATTGGATTTCATCTTCAGCTGGCCTCACGGAGCAAATTAAACTTGACCGCTATCTGCATCCACACTTCCGATATTACATGAGGGAGGTCAGAACTGTTGTCTATTCTCAGTTTTTAGAATCCTACAAGAGCGTTACCATTGAAGCAATGGCAAAGGCTTTTGGTGTGACAGTGGAGTTCATTGATCTGTAAGTGGTTGAATTTCATGGGTTCTTCCCTGTAATTTTGGGTTCCCCTCACTATGGTTGTTCTTGATGGTGAAATGAGGAAATTGTATGTAAAGGCCAAATTTCCCTATGTTTTCAGGGAATTATCACATTTTATTGCGGCGGGGAAGCTTCATTGCAAGATTGATAAGGTTGCAGGTGTTCTTGAAACTAACCGGCCTGATGCAAAGAATGCTCTTTACCAAGCCACTATCAAGCAGGGAGACTTCTTATTAAACCGCATTCAGAAGCTATCTCGTGTGATTGATCTTTGAAGTTTATGGGTGTTTTTTGTGAATCTGCAATGGATGCCATAATCGGAGGTTTCCAAAGTAAAAGGGAGCATAGGGATTTCATATTTGATGTTTTTCATTGAATCAATCCGTACTAGTCGAGTTGTTCTTTATTTGTTTCTTCTCAAAATATATTAAGAATTTAAGCATTTTGCTGATTTCAGATGCGAGTTCGCCTTTTATCATACAAATGCTTGTGTTTACTTATTTTGAGCGCTACTATTGTATTGGGGCACGTGATATGGGCTTTAGATGCCAGAAGTTTCATCTGTTAAGCAGATGTTGGATTAGCTTAAGAATCATATGAACAACGCAGGATGCTCTTTCCCATATGATATTTGACTGGCAAGTGATGCGCAAACGAATTGCGCATGAATGAGGCAACCCATTATTCCAACTCTGATAATTGCAATAACGTGTAGTTCTTTCATCGTCGTTCTCCAACATGAAGCAACCGATTTCCTCGTCAGATAAACGGGGCAAAAAGTGAGGTTCACACTTCTCAATTCTTATAGGGTATCTCGGTCTCAGCATCATTTCATGGGAATGGTATGATGTAGTTTGTAGAAGTTCTTGCGCTTGGGACTAAAAGCCAATTATTGAGTTTAATTTGTGAGTTAATAGATGCCAAATCCCGCGTTTTTTATGATGAATGATGATCATACGATTTTATGGTAGCAAATGTCTTTTTGGTCAAGACAAGCATGATTTGCTAGATAGGCTTCTTTTCGATTGATCCCCGAGCAACGTCCTAATGATAAGACCTGTGTAGGTTTATGGCCTCCAATCAACGTCCCAGTGACGAGCTGTGGATGAAAATCGTCAAGGGTTCAGTTGGCTCATAATTGTTGTCCTACGACAACGATTGAGATTAAAAATAATAAATATTGGAGAAAATGAATTGTATTTAATTTTACTCTAAAAATTAATTTAAAAAGAGGAAAGTTGTCAAATCTTATATTTAGCATAATTTTTTTAATCTCAAAGTGGCACACTCTTTCATATTTAAGTATGAATATCCGAAATATAAAGTTTGCAAGTATAAATATTTATAGGTGGTCTAATATTAAAGTTATAGTAGACTCTGACACTATATAGATAAAATGTAGCGAGCTTAACTTTACTTTAAAAGTTAGCTCAAAAAGAAAAGATTTGCTGAAATTTTATATTTAACACAAAATTTTTTTTCCAAACTAATATGAATATAGATATAAATATTTAATCTAATAGTTAGTATATTTAATCTAATAGTTAGTAAATTCAATCTTATATCAGCTTAAACTTTTCATAGCTGATCCCCTTACAAGTCTAAAAAATAAGGGCATTGAGAGATAGCATCCCATAAGACACATCATTAGACAGCTCGTTCACACTCCTAAGTAGAAACAATATATACTAGTGTGGGAAGTTGAAATCGGGATAGAACAAAATATCACCAAATTTGTAACACCCCTATTTTTTAAAAATATACTTATTTTATGTGTAAATATTAATATTTTATTTTATTAAAATTCTGAAAATTTATTTGGAATTTTTCAAATTTTAGAAATCAAGTTTGATTTTTCAAAGTCAATAAACTTTGTTAATTTTTAAGAATTAATTTAAAGACCAAGTAGTAAAACTAAAAATATATTTGGACTCTACAAATTTTTCTGAATTTTCTAGAATTTTTTCAAAATTTTTGGGCCTCGATTTTATTCAAGAGCAAAGTAAAAATTCAATTTTGAGTTTTTTGAATTGAACTGGCCGAATCAAACAGAACCGAATCGAAACGTTAGAATCAGATCGGTCTTCTTTTTCTTTTCTCCTTCTTCTTCAGCGCGCGTGACGCCCTCCCTTCTTCCCTTCGATTCTCCCTCCTCCCGCCTCCCAGTAGGCCACGCCACCCGACCCTCTCCGGTTCTGGCGACCCACAGAACCCCTTCCCTTGCTGCGCCCCGAGCGTCGAAAAACTGGCTTGAAAACCTCCCCTATGCGCGCGCTATAATGCACTTTTCCTGCCAAAATCCGGCCGATCCGGCTACCAATCGAATTGGGTCTTATCCCAAATATCTTCTACTCATTGAAATCTTTTTATAGATACCAAAAACACAAATTTTCACTAGTAGATTGTCCAATTTTTGTCCGAAAAGTTTTAGTCCATTTTAATTTTTGGGCTAAATTTCTCTCAAACTAGAAACCCCACGAGAAATCTGAGAGTACCAGCGCGCTATACACGGTGAGAGCTTCCGAGGATATAAATTTCATAATTTGTCAACGCTGAAATTTCGGTGGGTTCCACGACCTTCACTGTGATTTTTTGAGCTTTAAATGAGTTTAATAATTTTCAAAAATATTTTTTTCTAACTTCTGGAATTGTGGGCTTCGTGTAGGTACCTTCATTTCGCGAAAATTTAACAGTTGCTCGAGTCTGCAATTTCGGGCCGGACAAGCAGGCTACCGGGAAAACTTCAAAACCGAGTTGAAATTATAGGCTACCCCACCGTTTTCAGACATCCCAGACGCGTCTCAAGTGTCAGAATTGGCATAGGTAAACCCAAACCCTAATTTTTCTTAATTATCTAGTGCCTGATTTAGATTAAAAATCTGAAAAATATTCGTGGTAGGTTAGAAAATTATAATTCCTTTTGCATTAGCTTAGTAATATTGCTAAGGATAGTAGAGCAAAATTTTAGAATTTTTAAAGCTTTTTTAAGTAGTTTTTGCTAAAAAGTTGGTTGGGGGGACTAAATTGTAATTTTATCAGCTTGTGAGTTTTGATTGATTTAAAGGGCCCAGGAGGGGCCATATGTTATTGATATGTTGTGATTATAGGAAATTGAGAATTAGAAGTGTTGTTTGAACCCTTTTGCAGGTTCAGTATGTGACACCCCTTACCCGTCTACAGTGTAACCGAGCAAGTTATGCCACTCAATGTGCCAGAGCACCAATTTATGTTTCTATTACAATTTATCCCTTTAAAATTCATTTATTTTCAATTTTGATAAATCTGAATTTATCCGCAAATTTTATAGAAAATCCGGCAGAGTGCCGGCTGTAAATTGGAAAAACAGTTCTTCTGAACCTGTTTAAAAACACTTCCAAAATAATTCTCAAATCCAAACTCAATTATACACATTCAAGTCAATCTAAAAATCTCATTCTCAAATCACAATACTATTTTCAAAACATTTCTGTTCACTTCATCACTTGAAGCATATTCATAAATATATCTCAACATTTCATTTATCAACATACATTATGCAGAAAATTTCAATAATATGAAATTTCATATATTTACTTTAATACATAATTACAAGAGTTTATAGTTACAATCCAGACTATTACAAAATGCCAAAATACAAAATGCTCCCAAAATCCTATGTCCTACCATATGCACTGCAGGTGTGAGGTGACTCGGAACTCCGGATGCAGCTCTGAAGGCTCACCTTGTCTGGTGTCTGCTGGGCTCCCCAGCTAGGTCTCCAGTATAAGCGCGTAGCAAAAGCGACGCTCTAAGCAATTCTGCTTAGTGGTGACAATATAAAATAAAATAAAGTAAAATATAATATTAACTTCTTCATGCATTTTATTAATTGTTTCCTTGATGATTTTGAGCTTCTTTGTATTTTATTGTAATCATTCTTGATATTTAATTTCCGTATTTTCCTTAATAATCAGTTTAATTACAGTTATACTTTTCCATGCCTAAGTAACCTATACAAGTTGACCGGACTGGATAAAAGAGTAAACTAGCACTGGGTACCATGTACCTCGGGCTGTCACACCATCGGTTACAATGTGTCTCCAGGTGTGCAAACAGAATGGCTAATAAGCCATAAAAGCAATAAGGCATAAAGCCAAATAAAACATCATTCTGTGATGTGATAGCCATAGGCTATCACATCACAGAATGGCAATGAAGCCATACATCATACGTAGTACTGCTATCAAAACCCTATTGGCATGCCAACCTATCCAAACCAATCACATTAGGCCTACTAAGGCATTTTACAAAGTCATTTTTTGAATATTTGTACTTTATGTGTAAAGTTACTATTCATTTCATTAGTCAACTAAAATGTTGACTTTTGCATAGACAATAGGTACATTGGTTTTAATACTCCCAACATACCACATTTTGCATTCAAAATTTGTTGGTATTGGTAATGTAATGGCCCGGCCCACTAGTGATATTGTCCACTCTGGACTGAAGCCCTCACGGTTTTAAAACGCGTCACTAGGGGTTACAAACCACCAACTTATAAACCCAGCATCTCTCCTGTGTTTTGCCGATGTGGGATTTGCCTAGGGTGTTACAATCCACCCCCCTTATGGGATTCAGCGTCCTCACTGAGGTTTGCCCCACCATCGCTCAAGGTTGCACGCGGAGTGGCTCTGATACCACAAATGTAATGGCCCGGTCCACTAGTAATATTGTCTGCTCTGGGCCGAAGCCCTCACGATTTTAAAACGCGTCACTAAGGGTTACGAACCACCAACTTATAAACCCAGCATCTCTCCCGTGTTTTGCCGATGTGGGATTTGCCTAGGGTGTTACAGAGTAGGTCATAGGAATAGAGGGAACTCTGCCGGATTTTCGGCAAAACCTTAGGGCTATCTTTTGATTCTCTATAGCTTTGTTTCAAGTTGTTTATTGATAAATTTTGATATATTGTTTAGGAGAGTTAGGATAGTTTTCTTCCTCCGCCCAACCACCGTAGTAACCTTTAAAGTGTTGTGAGTAGATATTTATTTTATTTATAATTTCAATATCATTATATTTATGGCATGCTCATACATCACTTATACTTATATTTATGTAGTTAAATATTAGGCATGCCCTATTTTGCATTTATACTTGATGATATTTACTTAGTTGCTGTGTTTGATAATCTAGAGTTGTACGTGTGAGTGGATGTGTATGTGGTGTATATGGATATAGGTAGGATGGACAAATCGGTTTGAGCTAATCTTGCTTGGGGCCCGGTCCCTTTTGAGGAAGTCAGGGTGAGTACGGCTTTAAGTTGATCTTGCTGACCTCGGCATATGGGTTTTTAAGCGAAAGTCAGGCTTAAGTTGATCTCGCTGACAAGTCTTGGATTAAGAGAGCTGGGTAGGGGGATCTGCTCCCTATATATGTATGCGTGAGTATGGACTTGGCATAGGTGCATGAGTGCTTCAGATTATCTTTGATGTGACTTAATATGATTTGTTTGACTTGTATGAAGATGATACATTTCATTTCTAAGGATGTATTAAAATTAGACAGTTATAGAAATTATAAGTAAAATAAATATTTACTCTCTGAGTCGAACGCTCACTCCTGTTCACTATTTTTCAGGTTACAAGAGAGTTTTTTCTTTGTGTTTAACCTGCTTTCATTCTTCGCAAGTTCCCTTGCTATAAATTTTATATTTTGTACTGTTAAATATAAATTATAGTCCTCCGCATGTGTAGAAATATATCATTTAGTTTGGGACTGTAATATTTAATAATATTTGGGATTGTAACTTATTAAACTTTATGTATGTGAAATTGGATGGTTGGATGCCTATGATGGATGAGGGAGCTGAGCTCCCATTGATTTTATTTTAGGATTGTGGATGATTGACGGGTGAGCTGAGCTCCCCAAATATATTTTCATTGAGATTACAGGTCGGGTGAGTTAATAACTCCCGTTGGATAGTCTATTTTATAGCCGGACTCTATCTAGCTAATTTCTCGAAATTGGGCTCAAAACGGGCTTAATGATGGGTTAGAGTTTGGTTGGGCTTACTACGGGCTTCGGGGCCCTTATGCTGACCCAAGTCCTAGTGCCAATCGGGCCCATGGGATTGGGTCGTGAGAAGATTGGTATCAGAGTTTAGGCCTCAGATTCATGGGAAATATATGTCTAAGGTTTAAGAAGAGTCTAGTTAGGAGTCACATGAGGAGAATAGGGTCCACATTCATCCTTGCATTGTCATCCTTGCTTCTAGTTTTTGCTACATAGAACTGTGTGTAATTATGAGTCCATTGAGCTGTGTAACATGCTATTTTGAATTTTGTGGGCTAATTCTGCTAAATTTCAAGAAATGTGTAGAAGTAGAAGAGATGCCACTACACCAGAACGGGATATGCCATACGAGATGTCGGCACAGGATGAGGTGCCTGCCCCAAAGAGGCAGGGCAGGAGACCTATAACTACTCAAGTAGAAGAGCAACAGCCACTAGTTCAAGAACAGTCTTTTGTGGCCCAGGGTCCTATGGATCCAATGGTAGCTACCCTAGCTGGTTTACAGAGGACCATCGATATGATGGCACAATATATGGTCCACCCTCCACAACAACAGCAGCCCACCACACCGAGAGTGGAACCTTACAAATAAATAATTAATTTCAATAAGTTGGTGCCTAGTATCTATGATGTAACTGATGATGCCTACCAATTTTTAGACTCGTGCAAACAGGCAGGGATGGAACTACAGTTAACTGATAGGAGGTTAATTGAAAGCGTGCAGCATGTATTGGGACCCGTGCCCAGACAGTGGATGACTGATTATGTGTTTCCTTGCATTGAGGGATTATCTTGGACTAAGTTTGTGAAATTGTTCATCAACAGATTTATATCAGAAAGCTTCAGAGATCAAAAGTAGTGGGCCTTTGAGGCCTTAAGGCAGAATGGTAGATTCGTAGATGAGTATGCTTCAGAATTTTTAGAACTGAGCAGGTATGTCTCTACAGCCATGGTCACAGAGAGAGTGAATGTAAAAAGGTTCTTAAAGGGACTAAACAGAAGATATGCAAACCTGGCCATGTTGTCTGATTAGTCTTTTGATGTAGTGGTGGATAGAGCCAGATAAATTGAAATTAGTTACATGAGAGATGAAGGAAGTAGAGTAAAGAAAAACAGAGCTGAAGGGTCATCCGGTATGACACAGATGAGCAGCATAGGTGGTAGTCAGAGTCACCACAATGGAAAGGCCAGAGGTAGTAGGAAGGCAGGCCTAAAACATAAAGTTACAGAATTCAGGCAAGGGTATGGCTCTAGCAGTGGTCAGACTTCAGGATACAACAGCTCAGGTTCTGGTTCGGGGTCTTCTTTGGTGCCATGTACACAATGTGGTAGAATTCATTCAAGGACTTGTTTAATGAGCTCTGGTGGATGCTTTAGATCTGGTCAACAAGGTCACTTTGCCAGGGAATGCCCCATGTTCAGTAAGCACCTGATGGGGTCACAGGGTTCTGTTGTAAATATTCCCCAATAGTCACACTTTGGCACATCCAGCACGGCAGGCAGCTAATACAGTGGTCAGCAGGGTCATGGACAAGGAAGACGTGGATTTGGAGGCAAAAGTCAATATCAGGGTTCTACAGTGCAGGGCAGAGGTCAAGCTCGGGTTTTCACCCTAACACGCTAAGATGCCCAGGCTTCAAATGCAGTTGTGACAGGTATTCTTTCTGTTTGTTCTTTTGAGGCACGTGTTTTAATAGATTCAGGTGCTACGCACTCATTTGTTTCTCCTATATTTGCCATGAGATTGGGTAGAAATCTTACAACATTAGAGTTTCCATTGTCTGTAGCTACCCCTCTTAGTGATAACATAGATGTAGACATGGTTTTTTCGGGTAAGCCAGTGGTTGTAGATGGGAAGATCCTCCCGGCAGACTTCGTTTCTCTACCAGTGATGGATTTTGATGTAATCTTAGGGATTGATTGGCTATCAACTCATTATGCTACCCTAGATTACAGAAATAAAAAGGTGCATTTCCACATACCAAGAGTAGAAGAGTTCAGTTTTGATGGTAACAGAATTGTGGCTCCGTACAACCTAGTGTCAACCATTAGTGCCAGGAAGATGTTGAAGCACGAATGTCAAGGTTATTTGGCACTAGTAAGGGACACATCTACTCAAGGTCTAAGCATGGAAGATGATTCTGTTATCCGAGAGTTCATGGATGTTTTTCCTGAGGAGCTTCCAGGGTTGCCCCCAAAAAGGGAAATAGAATTCTGCATAGATATTGTGCTAGGTACAAACCCTATTTTTATGCCACCTTATAGGATGGCACCAGCAGAATTGAAGGAGCTAAATGAGTAGCTATAGGAGCTTTTGGACAAGGGTTTCATACATCCAAGCACTTCACCTTAGGGTGTTCCTATTCTGTTTGTGAAGAAGAAGGATGAATTCCTAAGACTGTGCATTGATTACAGGCAGCTGAATAAGGTGACCATCAAGAATAAATATCCACTTCCTCATATTGATGACTTGTTCGACCAGTTACAAGGAGCGAGGTACTTATCCAAAATAAACCTAAGGTTAGGTTATCATCAGCTGAGAATCTGGGGTGAGGATGGGCCCAAGACAACATTTAGGACAAGATATGGTCATTATGAGTTCTTGGTAATGTCTTTTGGACTCATTAATACACCAGCGGCCTTTATGGACTTAATGAACAGGGTGTTCAGACCGTTCCTGGACCGTTTTATCATCGTATTCATAGATGACATTTTGGTATTTTCTCGGACCGAGGAAGAACATGTGTGGCATTTGAGGATGGTGTTGCAGACTTTGAGGGAGCACCAGCTATATGTAAAATTTTCAAAATATGAATTCTGACTAGAGAGCATCTCATTCTTGGGACACGTGATTTCTAGTGAAGGTATTTAAGTAGATCCCAAGAAAATTGAGGCAGTAACAGACTGGCTTAGGTCTACAACAGTCACTAAAGTACAGAGTTTTCTAGGTCTGGCAGGTTATTACAGGCATTTTGTGCAGAACTTCTCCAGGATAGCACCCCTAACTAAGCTAACTGGTAAGAATGTTCCATTCATCTAGACCAATGAGTGTGAGGAGAGTTTTCAGAAGCTTAAGAAATGTCTAACTACAGCCCCTATGTTGACATTACCAGTGAGTGGTGAAGGGTATACTGTGTACTGTGATGCCTCCAGAGTTAGTTTAGGATGTGTTTTAATGCAGCATGGGAAAGTGGTGGCTTATGCTTCAAGACAGCTAAAGAGGCACGAGCAGAACTACTCTACCCATGATTTAAAAATGGCAGCTATAGTCTTTGCATTAAAAATCTGGAGACACTATTTATATGGCGAAGTGTGTGAGATATACACTGACTATAAGAGTTTGAATTATATTTTCCAGCAGAGGGACTTAAATTTGAGACAAAGGAGATAGATGGAGCTTCTAAAGGATTATGACTGCACCATCCAATACCATCCTGGGAAGGCAAATGTGGTGAAAGATGCCTTGAGCAGTAAATCTTCTGGCAGTTTGGTGCACATATCCAATGAAAGAAGGCCATTAATTCAGGAGTTGCATGGGTTAATGGATCAGGGACTAATCTTGGATATATCTAATGAGGGTGCACTGTTGGCACATTTCAGAGTGAGGCCAGACCAGCAGGACAGAATTAGAGTTTTCCAACACAGAGATCTGCAACTAATGAAAATTGTAGAAAGGGTACAACAAGGAGAGGATTGTGAATTTGGGTTCGGTGCAGATGACACCCTTATGCAAGGCTCAAGGATATGTGTGCCAAATGTGGATAACTTTAGAACTAAAATCATGCAAAAGGCGCATTGCACACCCTATAATGTCCATCCAGGCTCCACTAAAATGTACAATGATGTGAAGGATAGGAACTAGTGGAATGGCATGAAAAGAGACATAGTAGACTTTGTGTCCAAGTGCTTGACTTGTTAAAAGGTGAAGTTCGAACACCAGAGGTCGTCAGGGAGGCTGCAGGAGCTCCCTATTCCGAAATGGAAGTGCGAGATGATTACCATCGACTTCATGATTGGGTTGCATCATACTACACAGGGATATAATTCGATATGGGTAATTATAGATTGTCTGACTAAGTCGGCTCTGTTGCCCAATATGCCAAGCTGTATATTCGTGAGATAATTGATTGCATAGAATTTCTGTTTCTATAATATCTAACAGAGGGTCCCAGTTCACTTCTTGATTTTAGAGGAAGCTACAGGAGGCACTTAGCACGCAGTTAAATTTCATTATAGTCTTCCACCCTTAGATGGATGGACAATCCGAAAGGACAATTTAGACAGTAGAAGACATGTTTAGAATGTGTGTCCTAGATTTTGGAGGTTAATGGGATGATCAGGTACCTTTGGTGGAATTTACCTACAATAACAGCTATCATTCTAGTATTGGGATGGCACTCTATGAGACCCTGTATGGCAGATGGTGTAGATCTCGGTTGTGTTGGACAGAAGTGGGTGAGACGAAGGTGCATGACCTAGATCTGGTGCAGTACACCTCAGAGATGGTTCCTAAGATCAGGGAGCATTTGAAAACTACGTTTAGTAGGCAGAAGAGTTATGCAGATCCTAGGCGAAGGGATGTTGAGTTTGCAGTGGGTGATTATGTATTCCTGAAGGTCTCTCCGATGAAGGGAGTTATGAGATTCAGGAAGAAGGGCAAGCTAGCACCCCGATACATAGAGCCTTTTAAGATTACTGATAGAGTTGGAGTAGTAGCCTATCGATTGGAGTTACCACCCAGCCTCTTCTCATGTCCACCCTATGTTTCACATCTCCATACTCAGAAAATATATACCTAATCCTTCCCATGTACTGCAACTGGATACAGTAGAGTTGAATGAAGACTTGACTTTCAAGGAGCAGCCAATAGCCATAGTGGACTACCAGGTGAGACAGCTAAGGTCAAAATAGATCCCTATGGTTAAGGTTTTATGGAGGAGCCAATCAGTAGAAGAATGCACCTGGGAGTCAGAGTGGGACATGCGTAGCAAGTACCCTTATCTGTTCAATATGTAATTCTGTTCTTTTATTCTGCCTTGTGTAAAATTCGAGAATGAATTTTCTATAAGGGAGGAAGAATGTAACACCTCTATTTAAAAAAAAAATACTTATTTTATGTGTACATATTAATATTTTATTTTATTAAAATTTTGAAAATTTATTTGAAATTTTTTGAATTTGAAAAATCGGGTTCAATTTTTCAAAGTCAATAAACTTTATTAATTTTTAAGAATTAATTTAAAGACCATATGGCAAAACTAAAAATATATTTGGACTCTACAAATTTTTTTTGAATTTTTTAGAATTTTTTAGAAATTTCTGGGCCTCGTTTTTTGTCCAAAGGCAGAGTAAAATTCAATTTTGGGTTTTCTGAATTAAACCGGTCGAATCAAACCGAATCAGATCGGACCGGTCTTCTTTTTCTTTTCTCCTTCTCCTTCCGCGCGTGGGACACCTTCCCTTCTTCCCTTCGATTCTCCCTCCTCCCGCCTCCCCAGCGTGGGCCACCGCCACCCCAGCCCTCTCTGGTCACCGGCGACCCACCAGGACCCCTTCCCCTTGCCGGCCGTCGCCCCATAATGCAGAAAAACCGGCTTGAAAACCTCCCCTATGCACATGCTGTGGTGCACTTTTCCTACTAAAATCCGGCCAATCCAACTACCAATCGAATCGGGTCTTGTCCCAAATACTTTATACTCGTTGAGAGCTTTCCATAGACACTAAAAACACAAATTTTTACCGAGTAGATTATCCAATTTTTGCTCCAGAAGTTTTAGTCCATTTTAATTTTTGGGCTAAATTTCTCCTAAACCGGAAACCCCACAGGAAATCTGAGAGTATCTGTGCGCTCTACACGATGAGAGCTTCGCGAGGATATAAATTTTATAATTTTTCGATACTAAAATTTTGGTGGGTCCCATGACTTTCACTGTAATTTTTTAAGCTTTAAATGAGTTTAATAATTTTTGAAAATATTTTTCTCTAACATTTGGTGTTGTGCGCTCTGCTTAAGTACCTTCATTTCGTGGAAATTTGACAGTCGCTCAAGTCTGCAATTTCGGGCCGGACAAGTAGGCTATCAGGAAAACTTCAGAACCGGGTCGAGATTATAGGTTACCCCACTTTTTTCAGACATCCCGGACGTGTTCCAAGCATCGGAATTGGCATAGGTAAACCCGAACCCTAAGTTTTCTTAATTATCTAGTGCCTGATTTCGATTAAAAATCTATAAAATATTCGTGGTATGTTAGAAAATTATAATTCCTTTTGCATTTGATTAGTAATATTGCTAAGAATCGCGGGGCAAAATTTTAGAATTTTTAAAGCTTGTTTAAGTAGTTTTTGCTAAAAAGTTAGTTCTAGGAACTAAATTGTAATTTTTTCAGCGTGTGAGTTTTGATTGATTTGGAGGGCCTAAGAGGGGTCATATGTTATTGATGTGTTGTGATTATGGGAAATTGAGAATTAGAAGTGTTGTTTAAACTCTTTTGCAGGTTAGGTAGGTCCTAGGTATAAGGAAAACTCTGTCGGATTTTTGGCAAAATCTTAAGGCTGTCTTTTGATTCTCTACAGCTTTGTTTCAAGTTGTTTATTGATAATTTTTTATATATTGTTTAGGTGAGTCAGGACAGCCTTCTTCCTCCGCTCAGCCACCGCAGTAACCTTTAAAGTGTTGTGAGTAGATATTTATTTTATTTATAATTTCAATATTATTATATTTTTGACATGCTCATGCATCATTTATACTTATATTTATGTAGTTAAATATTAGGTATGACCTATTTTGCATTTATA